>NC_044994.1:52705234-53305234 GCF_008728515.1 Papio anubis
CCCCAGCCATTAATATTCATTATTTTTAACACAACAATGACCCTACTGCATTATGTGGGTACACCTGCCCTCCTCCCCTAAAAAGGTTTTGTTGCCTTTTATTATGATGCCATAGCTGATCTAATTATCTTGGGAAGAGAAAACAGTAGAAAGCAGGTACTTTGGAATAGAACCTCTACCATTATACAGCCCTACACTCAATCACCCATCCATTACGTTACAAAAATATTTAGGCCTGGGCCAATTGCTTGCTTCTCTACACTGGGTAATAATTCGACAACTATTACTTCCACCTAACAAACTTCCATTCAATTTTGCAAACTTCATGCTTGTGTTTCTATATCACTCAGTAAAGAACCCCTCTAATGACGATACTAATTTTCACTGGATGATCTTTCCACAGGACTTGGCTGCTTACACTTACAATAATGTAGCTCGCACCTGTGACCACTTATAAGCATCAAATTAGCTGGTCGAGTTTGCAAGCTATAACGCAGCATTATCAGCTTTTTCTGTCAACCACTTAACATTTACACAGACAGCACCTACCTGGCTCATCTTAATTTCTCTTAGAGACTGCGGGCCTCAAATTAAACATATTTCAGACACAGCCACTCATTTTAAGTATAATGTCAATAACTTATTCAGAAAAGGACTACTCCCTTTTTTCTCTTGGGTATATCAGAGCACATTCTAGGATTACCGGACCTCCTCCTCTTAACACAAGGAACGCGAACAGCCGACGTGGCAACAAAAAACTAGAGCCACAGTCACTACAGACAATTCCCATAAATAAGCACAAAAAGCATGCCTTTTACATCATTTAAATTCTGCCTAAACCTTAAGGCTTATGTTTAAACTTACCAGAGAACAAGCTCGACAAATAGCTGGAACAATGCGCCTGGCAATTGCATAACGTGATTTACCTTGTTCCCTCATCTGGGGAGTTAACCTCGGCGGGACTCATCCCCTAACGTAAATTCCCATAAATGGATCAGCATTTCCACCACTTAGAATTCGTCAACTAAAAGAGATATCCATGTATGCATAGACACCCTATAGTGGATTCATTATTGCAACTCTCCAAACAGGAGGCCACTCAAACATGTCATAGCTCATTTATTACATTGCTTTTCTATTTTAGGAATACCCAAACAAATCAAAACAGATAATGGCCCTGGTTATATAGCCAAAACCTTTTACAATTCTGCAATACCCTACAAATTAAACATACCACAAGCATTCCCTACAATCCCCAAGGACAAGGTGTAGTAGAAAGAGCCTCCATCTGTCATTAAAAAACTGTTATCACAAAATTGTGTGGGGGAGCTTGGTAATTCCGTGTGGAAGGGTACCCCTAGAAACATACTCAATCATGCCCTGTTTATCCTTAATTTTTAAATTTGGATAGGTCATGTAAAATCTTGCCGGGCTTCATCGTTTCCTGGCATCCTGAATCTCAAAAAACAGTTTGTAATGGTGGGAAAATGGAAAGACTCCACTTTGATAATTCCATGGCATGGCCCCCATCCAGTTTTAATTTGGGGAAGAGGCCTGCATGCATCTTCCTCACATTAAAATGGGATGGCAGCCAGATGGCTGCCTTGAAAGATTGGTAAGACAAATAAATCATAACCATTGTCAGTCCAGGGAAGATAAATCCTCCTGAGTGTTTCTTCCTTTTGTTTCTTCAGAAAATGAAGCTCTAACATGAGATTACTTTGGAAAGTAATTCCATTATATAGCATAGTGACAGTCTATGCAGGTTTTATGGCCCTCGTATAAGAGGAATTAATACTTAAAACGACACGGGCCAGCCTTGTGACTGCAGAGGGAGACAACATCTGAACCTCCGTCAGACAGACTATCGCAGTGACTTGTTCGGCAAGACTAAAATAAGTGGAAATGAAAAAGACCAGTCATGGAAATGAAAAGTGCTGTTTTTACTAACAAACTGAATCGCTAGAGATAAGAGATCAAGACTTTACAAGAAGAACTCAGAAAAGCGCAGAAAAGGTCTGGGTCAGCTTAATCCATTGGACTGGACTCGGCTTTTGGACTCTCTATCTCCCCAGCTACTTCTTGGTCCCTTTACTTACTCTTCTTAATTTTCACCTCGGCCTATAATCCTTAATAGTCATACCCACAGATTAACAAATCGAGGCCTTCAGGCCAAACCTATACAGGTCCATTATCATCGCCTTGAGATGACTGGAAAAATGGTGAGTCTTATTTGCCTTAATAGGACCACTCCCGTGTAGCTGAACTGACAGTCAATGACGGGTAAGAGGGAACACCCACCTGAGCCTAAGACAGGAGGCCAGCCTTTGCTGCTGCCTTATCCCATGACGGGCCCAGAAGGTGGATGAGCTTGACCTAACCTAAGACAGGCTTAGGTTCCCCGAGGGTCGCTTTCTCATCATAAAATACCCAGTAGAATTCCTGTCCGTTGCATGCCCCGCCATAGCTGGCCAATTGACGCATTAAAACGCCTGAGCTTTTATCTAATTTGCACCTTTACACCTCCTCCCTCATCTTTGCCTTTTCCCCTGTATTATTAATAATTCTTCATAAAGATGGTGAGCGCTCTTCCTGCTTCTTCACTCCATTTTCCCGCATACCAATAAAATTACTACCTGACAGCGCAGGTGCCACATGACGTTCGACCAGAGAAACCAATACCTATCTGGCCCACCCTCCGTGATGAGATCATTTTCGCCTTGGCCCAACCCCTTCCCCTCCAAGTGTATATAAGGCACTGCATTACCGCCATTAAAAGAGAGACTTGATCAGAGCACTGTCTTGTCTCCATTTCTCGTATCTCTTGTTCCCCAAATTCCCACCCCCTCTTCCAGGGCCTGCAGTGACGATCCCGCGGGCTGGGATATACAACCATCTGATCTTTGACAAACCTGACAAAAACAAGCAATGAGGAAGGGATTAAAGACTCAAGATGGATTAAAGACTTAATGTAAGACCTAAAACCATAAAAACCCTGGAAGAAAACCTAGGCCATACCATTCAGGACATAGGCATAGGCAAGGACTTCATGACTAAAACACCAAAGCAGTGGCAACAAAAGCCAAAATTGACATGTGGGATCTAATTAAACTAAAGAGCTTCTGCACAGCAAAAGAAACCATCATCAGAGTGAACAGGCGACCTGCAGAATGGGAGAAAAGTTTTGCAATCTATCCATCTGACCAAGGGTTAATATCTAGAATCTACAAAGAACTTAAACAAATTTACAAGAAAAAAACAACCCCATCAAAAAGTGGGCAAAGAATGTGGACAGACACTTCTCGAAAGAAGACATTTATGTGGCCAATAAACATGAAAAAAAGCGCAACATCACTGGTCATCAGAGAAATGCAAATCAAAACCACAATTTGACACAATCTCATGCCAGTTAGAATGGTGCTCATTAAAAAGTCAGGAAACAACAGATGCTGGAGAGGATGTGGAGAAATAGGAACGCTTTTACACTGCTGGTGGGAGTGTAAATAAGTTAACCATTGCAGAAGACAGTGTGGCGACTCCTCAAGGATCTAGAACCAGAAATACCATTTGACCCAGCAATCCCATTACTGGGTATATACCCAAAGGATTATAAATCATGCTACTATAAAGACACATGCACATGTATGTTTATTGCAGCACTATTCACAACAGCAAAGACTTGGAAGCAACCCAAATGCCCATCAGTGAGTAACATCTTCTTGCAGGAGGACAAGAGTGGTTCAGTTTGCCCATAAGGTACTCTAAGAACACAAAGGAGGACATAAGCCCTGTTCTCAGAGGACTTACCTTTTAGAGAAATGTGTTTAGCAATGTGCAGCAATGTCCTCTTAGAGTAAAGAAGTTTGTGTCAGTATTGTAAGGCCCTGTGGAAATAGTGAAATGCCCAGTATCATGTGGCACTCACTCATTCCAAGAGGGTAAGTCTTTCTGTAAACCACTTTAGCCTTCTCGGAGATGTGTTTTTGCTTTGAATCCCTGGCAGTCTTATCCTTACCCTGGCTTATTTCTCACAGTTTCCCTCACTGCATCATTTGGATCAGTGAGGCTCTCACTGCTCTTTGGATGAGTCCTGCTCTTCACCCCGCCAATGTTCTTTGATGGGTGCAGTGTGGCGCCCGGAGTGCTGGTACAGACCTCTTTTAACCTCTAGTTCCAACTTTTCTGATTTATATCCTGGGGCAAGTTATTTTCCCCCTGGTCCAGTATCTTCATTTGCTGTAAAATGTAGGTTATCTTGTGTTTTCAAAGTTATTTGGAAAAATAAATAAGAATAATCATTAGAAGCATAGCCTCCCTATTCTATGCCCCAACTCCTCACAGCCTGACTGATTTAAGTCCCTATTTACTTTGACTGCTGCTGCTGCTGCTTTTAGTAATGGTAAAGCATGCAAGAAAAAATGCCTATTGAAAGCAAGAATATATTTTCTAAAAATCAGGTCTTCTGAATTATCCAGAATGCTTCTATTTAAATGTTTCATCTTAAGTGTCACTTTTCATTTAATAGAGGTGGTCTCATTCTTTTGTGTAGACTGGCCTTGAACTCCTGACCTCATGCAATCCTCCCAATCTTCTCACTTCTCTGGTAGCTGGGATTACGAGTGTGCACCACTGTGCTGGGCTTATCTATTTTTTTTTGTTTTAATTTTACCCAAGGTATGTTACGGTTTATGTACTCATCTGCAGTTGCCACTTTGAAATTCCAGTGATAGCTACAGACCACAATAACTTCCTGTCCTGGCCAAGGTATGAACTTTCATGGTGTCCGTTGGGCGGTTAGGCAGTGGCCTCTTCTTGTGGGAAGGGATATACTATTTGGAAGTGTTATTTTCCAATGGACTTCTCTGGTGGTGATTACTGATAATCATTAAAAGGGAGACAAATCTAAACTCCAAGACAACTAGTGAGTTTTGACATATTGTCAGCTGTTATCCTCGCTGGGGTTATGGGTTGTGCCTGAGGAAGTGGGTGGGGTGGGTAATGGGGAGTGGTTTGTGGAAGCAGTGGTAGGGAGGGGGTGTAAAAAAGTCTAACCTAAAATATACATTATAGACTTTAACTCATAATATCCTTTTAGTAAAGATAATATTGTCCACATTTTAAAGATGAGGAAATTGAATTTTAGAGAGCTTAGTTACTCAAAATCACACAACTGGATTCCAATTCAGGTTGGTCTGACTCCAAAATCCTTAAATACTGGGGCAGGGTGTGATTACATCTAGCTGGTGAGGCCCACTTGGTCTAGGGCTCTGACTTGATCCTAGAGCAAGTGGACCTCACCAGCTGGATAAATCTGTTCAGATTCTGACCCTTGCTCTTCTACTCATTTTGGATGTCACATTCTCTCATTCTCTTCTTATAATTCCCCCTCAGGACTCTACAAACATGTGGTTTCTAACCTGGCTCTCTTGGCCCACCCTTGACTCACTAGCCTAGAGCTGCCATGCATAGTGACCAGCACTGAGCATTGCTCATGGTACCAGCCAAGGCTCACCTCTCATCAAAATGCTTACCCAGGGAGGATACTTATTTCTAATATTCACAAAAGTACTCTAATATTCACACAAAAATAGTTTCTCATATTCACTGAGAGTTCTTTCTACTCTGCAAGAGGCTAATGGTGACCCAGAGGACCACTAGTTGTATTGGAGTTTAGGTTTCTCTCTCTTTTGATGAATGAATTAGGGATGGCTGTTTACGTAGTGGATACAGAAGAATTAGAAGACAAGTTGCTGTCCATAGAGCTCCTCCTTTGCATTCATTACGTGATGAGAACACAGAACATCTCATCCAGAAAAAAAGATTGTCTATGAGCGGGCTGGGGTTCTCAAAGTTGTCCCAGGACCAAGCAGCCTGGTTGTCACCTGGAACTTGTAAGAAATGCAAACTTTAGGGGCCCAGATCTACAGAATCAGAAACTCTGGGGTGAGGTCCCAGTGATTTGGTTTAACAAGCCCTTCAGGTGATGCTGCTACCTGTTCAATGAGAGACCACGGGTCCGTCGATGAGATACTACCTAAGTTCTGATGAGTTTAACCTGTGCCAGGACTTGGCCATATAGAGTAGTATCTAGAGAAACAACATGTTGTGAACTTTGAAACTGTCGTTGTCATACAGGAATAGTTTTAAGTAAGACTCCATCTCTGTGGATGCCTTATACTTAGGCAACATTGTCAAAAATGAAATAAAATGAAATATCTGTACTTTGGAGCGGAAAGTATGATTCAATGTTAGTTACAGCCAGGGCTACCCACAAATCTTGGTCTTCTATTATACTAGTTACTAGGGATTTTGTAGGGAAGTCCACAAGTTGTGTGGCTTAGAACTGTAGAAATTTATTGTTTCACAGTTCCAGAGGCTGAAAATCCAAGATCAAGGTATTGGCAGGGTTGGTTCCTTCTGAGGGCTATAAAGAAGCATCTGTTCCCTGTTCCTCCCTTAGCTTCTTTGATTTTCTGGCTATATTTGGCATTCCTAAGCTTTTAGATGTGTCACCTTTATACTCTGACTTCATCTTCACCTGGTGTCCTCCCTGTGTGTCTATCTGTGTCCAAATTTACTCTTTTTAAGAACAAAGCTGGAGGCATCATATTACCTGACTTCAAACTGTATTACAAGGCTACAGTAACCAAAACAGCATGAGGCTGGTACCTAAACAGATAGTAGACCAGTGGAACAGAACGAAAAGCCCAGAAGGAAGGCCACATACCTACAACAATCTGATCTTTGACAAAGTTGACAAAAACAAGCAATGGGGAAAGGACTCCCTATTCAAAAAATGGTGCTGAGATAACTGGCTAGCCATAGGCAAAAGATGGAAACTGAACCCCTCCCTTACACCACACGCAAAAATTAACTCAAGATGAAGTTAAGACTTAAAACCTAAAGCTGTAAAAACCCTGAAAGATAACCTAGGAAATACCATTCTGGACATAAGACCAGGAAATGATTTCATGACAAAGACGCCAAAAGCAATTGCAACAAAAACAAAAATTGACAGGTGGGACCTAATTAAACTAAAGAGTTTCTGCACAGCAAAAGAAACTATGAACAGAGTAAACAGAAAACTACAGAATGGGGGAAAAAGTTGCAAACTATGCATCCGATGAAGGTCAAATATCCAGAATCTATAAGGAACTTAAACAACTTGACAAACAAACAAAAATAGCCCCATTAAAAAATGGACAAAGGACATGAACAGACACTTTCCTTTTTTTTTTTTTTAAATTATACTTTAAGTTCTAGGGTACATGTGCACAACGTGCAGGTTTGTTACATAGGTATACATGTGCCATGTTGGTGTGCTGCACCCATTAACTCATCATTTACATTAGGTATATCTCCTAATGCTATCCCTCCCCCCTCCCCCCACCCCACAACAGGCCCTGGTGTGTGATGTTCCCCTTCCTGTGTCCAAGTGTTCTCATTGTTCAATTCCCACCTATGAGTGAGAACATGCAGTGTTTGGTATTTTTGTCCTTGCGATTTTGTCCTTTGCTGAGAATGATGGTTTCCAGCTTCATCCAGGTCCCCACAAAGGACATGAACTCATCATTATTTATGGCTGCATAGTATTCCATGGTGTACATGTACCACATTTTCTTAATTCAGTCTATCATTGTTGGACATTTGGGTTGGTTCTAAGTCTTTGCTATTGTGAATAATGCCACAGTAAACATACGTGTGCATGTGATGAACAAACACTTTTCAAAAGAAGACATATGAGTGACCAACAAACATATGATAAAAGGGTCAACATCACTAATTATTAGAGAAATGCAAGTTAAAACCACAGTGAGATACCATCTTACACCAGTCAGAATGGCTACTATTAAAACATTAAAAGAATTAACAGATGCTGGCAAGGTTGCAGAGAAAAAGGAATGCTTATACACTGCTGGTGGGAATGTAAATTAGTTCAGCTATTGTGGAAAGCAATGTGGAAATAAAGAACCTAAAACAGAATTACCATTCAACCCAACAATCTCAGTATTAGGTATATTCTCAAAGTAATACGAATTGTTCTATCAGAAAGACACATGCATGTAAGTATACATGTGTCACACTATTCACAATAGCAAAGATATGGAATCAACCTAAATGCTCATCAGTGTTAGACTATATAAGGAACGCATGATACAAAAAAGAATATGATCATGTCCTTTGCAGCAACATGAATGGAGCTGGAGGCCATTATCCTAAGTGGACTAATACAGGAATAGGAAACCAAAATACTGGATGTTCTCACTTGTAAGTGAGAGCGAAACACCAAGTTCATATGGACACTAAGAAGAGAACAATAAGCACCGGAACCTACTTGAGGGTGGAGGGTGGGAGGAGAGTGGGGATTGAAATCTACCTATCAGATACTATGCTTGTTACCTGGTTGATTAAGTAATCTGTACACCAAACTCCCACAACAGTCAATTTACCTACATAACAAACCTGCCTGTGTACCCCTGAAGTGAAAATAAAAGTTAAAAAGATAAAAATAAAAAAAAAACCCAAACCCCATTTCCTCTTTTTAGGAGGAATCTGGTCATATTCGATTAGGGATCATCCTAATGATCTCATTTTGTTTTGATTATCTCTGTAAAGATGCTATTTCCAAATAAGGTCATATTCTGAGATATGAGTGGGGGTAGGACTTCACTATATTTTTTGGGGGAAACAGTTCTATTCATAATATACCTACCCAATTGAAAACAGGGAGATGATTGTGAGCATAGTGCTGATAGACAAGGTAAAGAACACTATAAACATTTTCCTAAAAGTGTTAGTCCAGAATTAGGTGACACTAATTAATAAGCAAAGTGCACTCATATTTAGAACCAGGCTCATAACCAGTGTGACCTCACTCATTAGTAAGCCGCAAGAATAATAAAGGCTTTGAGTTTTGGTCTGCAATTATCTGGGAGCGTGTTGCAGGGAAGGAGTTGCTATGTGTGCATTAATGTTCACCTGGGGCTAATACCAATCTGTTGGTGGTGACTACCTGGAGTACTGTCTTGTGGAGATCTGTGACTCCTCCCAGGCCCCATGGATATAATATTGATTTGAATTAATTTGAATTTGAATTAATCTATAACAGCTCAGAGGAATGAGAGATGGCCTGGTGCTAGAATGGACGTAGTTCCTTGTCTCAATAATTCGAGTCATCGATTTTTTGTCTTGGCCTCAGGAAGGAAACTGGCAGAGAAAATTCAATTTATTAAACAATTGTATGCAACAAACTCTGATAGGCATTGTTAACATGAAGGCTCTGCTCTTGGCTTTTCTATTTTCATTCTTTTGCTTGGATAACTGAATTCTGGGTTTGATCTTAGGATGCAGCCGTCATTTTTCATTGCTTGTGCCTTACTTGACTCTCATGAGATGGTCCGTGCCTTGATTTCCTTCCCAGCGACCCATTTCTTTCTTAATTGGAATCTCATTTTTGGGCTTTGCACCCTATTCAGGAGATGTAGGACCTCAAAATCTGAGTCTGGGTCTCTGTGTCCTTCTGCCATTATCTCTCCATCTTTTCAAGCTTCCTTCTGCCTTTCCCCAAGACTCTGTTTGCGATTTAGCATTAACCATCTGGAATGGCAACTGCCTGATTGTTGGGCTTCCTCATGTTTCCTGTTCTTTAGATCTTCTTGGTCCTTTTATCTAGGCCCAGTGGGTCTACTTGTCCTGACCCATTAATTCTTTATTGGGCCAAGCCTGCCACAAAACAAACCCTCATTCTCACATAAAACCATCGGAGAAATAAAAAAATTAGGAGTTCTCAACTATCTTTAGCAAGATTAGATCACAATCACTTCAAACAAATCTTACACTAAATGCTATAACAAGTCCGACCCAATTATGTTCTCATGGAACAATGGTAAGTAGTTAAAGTAATTTGGAAAAAGCAATGTCGGAGAGTTTGTTAAGAGAGGGAACATATGAGGTCACAAAACTATGGACATGTCCAAGGGCAGTCTGCAGGTGGCAGGTTAGACAGGCAAGCAAGCAATTAGAGAAGCAGAGCTTTTAAGAGTCGGCAATAATAAAGAATTTGTTACTTTCCTATTATGACACTAGCTTAAAAGGCTTTGGTTTATAAAAATGAAAGTCAAGCAATTTTTGTTCTGATGTTGTAACTGCAACTATCATCTATCTTTAGGATATCAAATACTTTATATATGAGTTCCTCTCTGTTTCTTTGCTACAAGTAAATCAGAATGTTTTCCTGCTGTACTCTAATTCGTATTGGCAGCCATGTAGAACACTTACAAAAGGATTTCCAAATAATGTGTTGGAGAAGTGCAAAGTCTTAAATAGAAAGTTTTTTTGTTTTGTTTTGTTTTGTTTCTGGTGTTTCTGCCATATTTTAGTGACAGATATGTATTATTTACCTATCAAAGATGTATTTTGATAAAGGACAAAGATGTATTATTTACCCTTTTAGGATTATTATGTTTACTTCATTAGAAAGAATTTTATACCTGGATAAATAAGTACACTAACCTCTTAACCATGCATGTTACTATTGGTTAACATCATGGTGATTTTTTACAAGTTACTGAGATATGGCAATGAACAAATTATTGAATGTTATTTTCAGAACCTATCCAGAAGTTGACTTTCATCCTAGGTGTCTGCTTAATATGTAATGTCATTGGGACAAATGGAAATATATGGAATATACAAACAGAATTGTTAGAGAAAGTTGGATGTCATAAAGTAAATCTATTGAGTAGACACATGAGAATCTCAGGGACTTTGATATTAGAATAAACCTTTCCTAAAGGAAAAATACAACAGATTTTCAGTTTGTCAAACGCTTGAATTGTGAAAAAGCCAGGCCAGAATAATCATATTATCTCAGATCAGCACAAATCCAGTAGAGGGGCCATCTGGTTTCTACTAGGGTGCTTCTAAAACGAGAGTAATTTAATTTGTTTTCTTCTCAATTTGTTAACTTTTTTTTAAAAAATAAATTGTATTGTGTATATATTTAAAAAAATAAAATTTATTGTGTATATTGTATATATTTGTGTGACAACATGATGTGATGGGGGTACATTTCTTTAGTAAAATGGTTGCTATAGTGACTGGTTAACATATGTATAATTTCACGTAGTTACTTTTCTGTGTGTCACAAGAGCAGCTAAAATCTACTTATTTAATAAAAGTTCCTAATACAATACAATTGTATTAACTTTAGTCCTCATGTCGTACGTTAGAGCTCTACACTTGTTCATCCTACATGTTATTTTGCATTCTTTGACTTACACTTTACCATTTCTTCTCCCCCATTTTAATTTTTAAAAGCTTAGTTTAAGCTCAAGATTTTTCCATGTATTTTGCTTGTTAGTAGCAGTTTTAGTAGCAAGCTATAATTTAAGATAAAATTAGTAATTTCTTGCATATGGGTATATGAGATTTTGGCATTTTCGCAAATATTTTTACATTATTTTCTTGTCATAACACCAGTGTGAGGTATAAAAAGCATCATTATTCTTTTTGTTTGTTTGTTTGTTTTGAGATGGAGTTTTGCTCTTTTTGCCCAGGCTGGAGTGCAATAGTGTGATCTTGGTTCACTGCAACCTCTGCCTCTTAGGTTCAAGCGATTCTCCTGCCTCAGCCTCCCGAGTAGCTGGGATTACAGACATGCACCATCACATCCAGCTAATTTTGTACTTTTAGTAGAGACAGGGTTTCTCCATGTTGGTCAGGCTGGTCTCGAACTCCCAACCTCAGGTGATCCGCCCACCTCGGCTTCCCAACGTGCTGTGATTACAGGTGTGAGCCACCGCTCCCAGCTAGCATCATTATTCTTATCATAAAAAGAAGGAAACAGAGAAGGGATTGTTCTAAATTGTTTGTAGGTGTGTACATGAATCTGGGCTCCTCGGCCTGATCTTGGCTTTTGATGACTTACCCAGGCTGAGGAAGTCATCTGAGGACAATAAAGAGGGAAAAGTTAACAAAAATATCCAACAACAATCCACAAAACTTGGCCTGGTTAGAATTGGGTTCTAGGGAGTAGACCAAAGCCCAGCTGACTGCAGAGTCAGTGCTGCTCAGCTGATGTCCAGGTCTGTGCCCTTGAGTGAGCGTTGTCATTCAGAGGCAGAGCAACATGTCTGCTTCTGTTTCTGACTTGAGTAGCATGAAAAGCCATTTTACCTGTAAAAACAAATGAACAAAACCCCACAAAAAATCAACATTTTCTATCCTAGCATATTTTTATTATTGATGTTATTCATTCCTTTGATTTATCCCACTATGGGTTAATGTCAAAATAACACTTTAGGAGTGAGAGGTGAGAAATATTAAATTGTCACCAGATTCAGCAACTTGGCATCAATTAACATTCACCATTAGAACTGAATACGTTTACCTCATTCTACAACCAGTCACTTTCTAGGACACCCATAGAATGGAACATAAGGCAGGATATTTAGAAAAAGAAGGGGAAGAAATGCCAGAGTTGGAAGCAAGGGCATTACAGAGCAGAACCAGCTGGGAAGTTTAGGAAACTTGCTAGAAAATTATCTGAAATCTGATCTAAAACAAACATGAAGTTGCTTAGTTTTGTCCAGACTCTGATTCTATTTGTAGTTTTCTAAAAAGCTACCATTTTCTTCCATCTTCTGGCAAAGTGAAAAGAAAATGGGAAGTTTATATCTGTAAAGTCTAGGGATTCATTGTATAATATCAAGGAGTATGTTTTGTGTTGTTTCCGTAATTATAGTAGTTAAATAACTGTTTAATTATATTTATATACAATTAAATGATAAGCAAATATTTAGAAGTACAAGTAATTTTAATATTTTACCATTACATACTTATTGAAGCATTGGTTTTATTAAACTTTCAAAGTAATATGGCAAAAAGGTGGCCACATACCAAACAGTATCACATGTTTCTTAAAATCTCTCCTTACAAATAAACCTACAATTAAATTTAGAGCATAAGTCAGTTGAAAAGACAATTTAATTTTTTTTTGCCATAGAATTAAAGTATTTCTGAGAGGTCAGAGTGCTTTGCAATGTTTGGTGAATAATTTATATAATTCCAGAATAATGTCTCACTTATGGAGAATACACCTACCACTTAATTCAATAAACAGAAATAGAGTTTATGGTTTCTAGAATCACTTTGTTTTATCCTTTTTCATTCCTTTGCAAACTGAGCAAACCTGAATAAACAGTAGATTATTCCATAATGCTTCCTTTACAGATTTATGTGATACATGTTTTCCTCACACTGTAAAAACTGGAAAATATCTCATCTGTACATAGAATATAGTTGTCTGAGAGAATCGAGAGAACATAGCCTAGCCTTATTTTTACAGGGTAATACTTCCTCTAACATCTTAAAGTTTGCTTCTACGTCTAGGAAACTCAATGTAACTCCTGGATTCTCTTCATTCATTCCAGGATCATTTATTTTATTAGCGAATTTGGGAAGAATAATTGGAGTTGAATATCATGTGTTTAATGTTATATTTGAGAATATTCAATTTTATGCCAAAAAGAAAAAGCCAATAAAAGTAATGGGATGGATGAAACGATAGTCTCCATTTGGTACAAATTGTGAAGTTGGAAGCCTGTATGACCTGTCTAAGACAAAATAAGTGAAAGATGTGGGTCGAACATAGTTGAAGAATGGAACAAATGAGAGTGACACTTGTAGATAGAAATGGAAGAACCAAGTAAATGTTAAATATTAGCAAAGCACAGAACATGTTACATCTACAGTGACAACTGTATCATTCCTAAATCAACCACTTATTGGTGACACCAAGCCTGGCCCCAACTATATGCTGATGCAGAAATTCAGAAATAAGGCCTGGCTGCTCAGTAGGTTGTGGATAGCTACAGCTGTGACTAGGCATACTTGCCTCCTCATTTCTTCAATACCACAAGTACATGTTGGTTCCAGGCACCATCTACCTGTTGGGTCCTGTTGTTCAGTCTCAACCCTGGTCTTTGTAATCACATCATTAGCAGGAAAGGCTGATGTGGACAGAAATAGGACATATCAATGTTGCATAATCCCGGACTCAGTAGTGTGGTCCTTCCATATCCACCATATCTTATCCCATCTTGTTCCTCTGCTTGTTTCTATATGTTTTAAAATTGATTTAATACATTGCATGAGTTGAGCATCTTAACGTGATACATAAGACTTGTTGTTCTGTAACGTTTTAGATAGTTTGTGTGGTATTGTACTTGGAGACTACCATTGGGCAAGGTAAAATTTCCCCTAATACAGGTAGCTCTTTCAGTCATGCTTTTCTTACTTTGGGGATCTAGCTGCTCAGAGAGAACAGATGTTCTACAGCTGCCCCCAGGAACAAGCTCTTCTGCTGCATCAGGGAGGCCTGCCAGACTTGCCCCCTGAAGAGGGAAGTCTGTCTAGTCCTTGTTCATTTGGTTCTCACACCACCTAGGACCTCCGACTTAACCTTTACAGATAATAAAGATAATATTTTGACCTCCCACCTGTCACTATTTAATTTTGTTTTTCAATTTATTCAGCACCTGGGTACAAAAATGCAATACATTTTTTGGACCCATTTAGACTTTCCAAGTTTTCCTCACCTTACAGTTAGGGTCACTGAAGCCAAAATAGGTCAAGGAACATTTAGATTGTCCTTGTTACCAGGGCGAGTATAGTAGCATTCTTGTTTGTTTAAGATCAAACATGGAGGCATGGGCTCCTGCTGGGACCATCTTTTGCTCTGTTGTGTTTCAGGTGGGCTGCGTCAAATTGGGGCCTTAGTGGTCGCTCTTGTCCTGTATCCTCTGGATGTGGAAGGCTCATGCCCAGCACATCTAAAGGACCCAACCCATGGGCCCCAGGTTATCCTGTCCTGGGCTTAATTATCTTCTCCAGTTTGCTAATGTGTCCGGTGGCCAATTATGGCTGTATTTCCATCCAGACTTATGGAAGCGTATTTTTTTCTATCTCCTACATTATGTGAACACTGGCTCTGAGTTAATCCTGAGATTAACTGAGATTGAGTGAAACCAGTGCCTTGTTTCTTCAGGAGCCAGCAGTATAATCCTTTGACATTTTCCTGTACTTATGTAATCCCTTGACATCTCTCTTGCAGGTCAGTTTTATGCTAAGACTATAATACTTCACTTGTTTTCAAGTACATGACCTCTCCCAGACTGCTCTCAAAATCTTAGTTTCCTGACTTAAAGATGCTATCCTCTCTGCTCTTTCTTCATTCCTTTTCCTTCTACTCAAGGAAGTGCTAGAATTTTATTCCCTAGTTTTCTAGGAAAAGACAGCTTTTCATACAAAATGCTTGAAACAGTTTATTTACTAGTAACAAGGAAGTTAGTACCTTCTCTTACATTTAATTTCAGCTCTATCAGTTACTCACCTCCAACATTACCCAATTTCTTTGTCCTTAAAGGGTTCATTTTACTTCAAAACCTGTTGCTATCAGTGATAATAATTACTGCATTTTGCTTATTCATGACTTCCAGGGCCTAGCACAATTCCTGGCTTAGTAAGGAGGAAATATATCATAGTGATTAAGAGCTGTTAGAGAAAATATATACCTATATTTTTTGTCACTCAATTTCTATTTTTCTTTTTCTAAAACAGCCTCCCAATGTTTCTTTATGGGAAATACTATTGTCCCTGTTAAATATGATCTATCAGGGCTGTCGTTTGTGGTGCCCAGGGTATGGTGTGTGCTAGGTCAACAGTATACTCTCTCCCTGCATTTCAGAGATTTAAAAACCCCTGAAATTTGTTGGAGGTGATTGGTCACAGAAGCAACACCTTATAGAGACAGTATACCAGTTCTTTTTCAACTTCATTGAGGTAAAATTTACATAATATGCAACTAGTTACTATAGAGTGAATAATTCAGTAGCATTTAGTGCATTCACCATGTTGTGCAACCACCACCTATCTCTAGTTTCAAAACTTTTTCATCACCCCAGAAAGTGACACTCTACCTATTAGGCAATCATTTCTGATTATTTATTTCAGCAGTTCTTCACCTGTTGTTATTTCTCATTCTTCTGTGTTCCCTCCACTGCTGTGACTACTCCAAACCCTTATGACAATTCCTCTTCTACTTAAGCTATTCAAAATCACCTTCTCTTGCTTGCAACAAAATAATTCAAACTAACATAAGATTATGGGTTTTGGAATCAGACAAGTTTCTTCAATGTAAATGGTAATTTTCAGAATTAAATGATATAATTTATGTAAGGCAGCTGGAATAGCCATAACATAGAGTATATACTAAATAAATGATAGGTATTATTATTATTAGGTACTAGATGAACATTTAATGAATAAATTATGACTCAATAAAATGATCTTCCCTATGGTGCATTTACAGTAACTGAATCTGATCAAATCTAGATTGGGTGGGTAACAGGACTAGGCAGACCAGATATAAAAGTACTTATGCTTGGCAAGGAAGATGAAGAAAGTGGTAAAGAAATAAATCCTACAGTATTTTTACAGTTTCAGGTCTTACATTTAAGTCCTTAATCCATCTTGAGTTATTCTTATGTATGGTGAGAGATAGGGGTCCTGTTATTTTCTTTTGTATATGTCAATTCAGTTTTCCCAGCACTGTTTATTGAATAGGGTATCCTTTTGTTGTGTATATTTTTGTTGATTTTGTCTAAGATCAGTAAGCTGTAGGTATGTGGTTTATTTCTGGGTTCTCTATTCTGTTCCAGTGATCTCTGTGTTTGTTTTTTTGTTGTTGTTGTTTTGTTTTGTTGTTGTTTTTGTCTTTTTTTTTTTTTTTTTTTTGACAGAGTTTCGCTCTTGTTGCCCAGGCTGGAGTACAATGGTGCAATCTCAGCTCACTGCAACCTCCACCTCCTGGGTTCAAGTAATTTTCCTGCCTCAGTCTCCTGAGTAGTTGGGATTATAGGTATGTGCCACCACACCGAGCTAATTTTTTGTAGAGATGGGAATTTCACCATGTTGGCCAGGCTGGTCTCAAATTTCTGACCTCAGGTGATCCACCTGCCTTGGCCTCCCAAAGTTCTGGGATTACAGGGGTGAGCCACCACACCTGGCCTGTTTCATTTTCATACCAGTAACGTGCTGTTTGGGTTACTATCGCCTTGTCATATAGTTTGAAGCCAGGTAATGTGATCCCTCCGGCTTTGCCAGCTTTGTTCTTTTTGCTTAGAATTGCTGTGGTGACACAGGCTCTGTTTTGATTCCATATGAATTCTATTTCTGTGAAAAATGACATTGATATTTTGATAGGAATTGCATTGTGTCTGTAGAGTACTTTGGGCAGTATGGTCATTTTAACAATATTGATTCTTCCAATCCATGAGCATAGGATGTTATCCCATTTGTTTGTGTCATCTGCAGTTACCTTCTTCAGCAATTTGCAGTTTTCCTTGTAGAGATCTTTCACATCCTTGGCTAAATATATTCCAAGATTTTTTTTTTTTGTAGCTATTGTCGGTGGGATTAACTTCTTGATTCAGTTCTCAGCTTGATTGTTATTGGTATATAAAACTGCTACTTAGGAAAAGCTCTTCGGACACTGGCATTGTGAAGAATTCATGACTAAGACCTTAAAAGCAAATGCAGTAAAAATGGACATGTAAGACTTAATTAAACTATAAAGTTTTAGCACAGCAACATAAATTATCAACAGAGTGAACAGACATCTCGAAGAATGGGAGAAAATATTTGCAAACTGTGCATCCAGCAAAGGACTAATATCCAGACTCTAGAAAGAACTCAAACATTTCAACAACAATAACAAAAAAAAAAAAAAACAAATAACCCCATTGAAAAGTGGGTAAAGGACATGAATAGACATTTTTCAAAAGAAGACATACAAATGACTAAGAAGCATATGAAAAATGGTCTACATGACCAATAATCAGAGAAATTAAATTTAAAACTGCAATGAAATATGATCTCATACCAGTCAGAATGGTTATTATTAAAAAGACAAAAAATAGATATTGGTGAGGATGCTGAGAAAAGGGAGGGGTTATACACTGGGAATGGTTGGTAAGAATGCAAAGTAGCACAACCTCAATGGAAAACCATATGGAGACTTCTCAACTAAAAATACAACTATTACTCAATCCAGTAATCTCATGACTGGGTATCTACCCAAAGAAAAAGAAATTATTATACCAAAAAGATACTTGTACTCATATGTTTGTCACAGCGTAATTCACAATAGCAAAGATATGGAATCAACCTAAGGGGCCATTAATGGATGACTAGATAAAGAAAATGTGCTCTATCTATCTATCTATCTATCTATCTATCTATCTATCTATCTATGAAATGTGGAGATATATACATATATATTCCACACTATGGAATACTATTTGGCCATAAAAAAGAGTGAAGTCATGTCTTTCGCAGCAACATGGGTGGAACTAGAGATCATTATTTAAGTGAAATAACTCAGAAACAGAGAAAGTCAAATTCTACATGCTCTCATGTATAAGTGGGAGCTCAATAATGTATACACGTGGACATAGAGTGTGGAATAATAGACACTGGAGGCTTGGAGGGGTGGGACAGTGAGAAGGGGGTGTGGGATGAGAAATTACTTAATGGGTACAATGTTGACTATCTGGATGATGGCTTCACCACTATGCAATATATCCATGTAAAAAAGCTGCACTTGTTCCCCTTAAGTTTATAATAAAAAAGAAAGAAAGAAAAAAGATACAAATACTCCAAAAAGTGTTGGGGAGTGTGGAACATTTGTTTCTCCACTTCTGATGTTTATTTCCAAGTGAAGGGATGTCCGATCCCTCTCTCTGCCTGGTCTTTATTCAGCTGATAAGTTTAACAGCAGAAAGTGAGCATCCATCCTCTACCTCTTCCTCTTCCTTTATCTTGGAAATGAGTTGCCTGTAGGAAGCAATAGTCCTGCTCTGATCATGGTGAGATTTGGGAAAGTGGGAAGAACTGCCATGGTCCAGAGGTGCTATGACTGAATGGGTGGGCTCCTTGTTTTACTACTGGATTCCTTTGGGTTTCTTATGACTGTATTACTTGTCTCATTGTTCTTATCTGGGGGAAAATAATCTGTTTTAATTAGTAACTAGAGAAAAAAGATAATACTAAGACAAGGAGGAGATTGCAAGGTTGTGAGATAAGAAGAGTAAGATTGGAGAGGACAAGGATGCTACTTTTCACCCAGTCACTGGGTCCTTGGGTGTTTATTTGCTGGAGTATTGATGTGAAAGCCATGTGCAGGTGAACCATGGAAAAACATACGTTTGTATAATTTAGGAGAGATAATTGAAGCAACTATATTTACCTGCATTTCTTGGAAGTACCAGAATTAATTTATGAAGCTATTACTACAGATTGTGAAGCTTAACTTTCTTGATAGTTTGATTTAGAGGCAATGGTTTAGTTCTTCTGTGTGGCAAATTAAATAAAACCAGCCTAGCTCTGATCCGTTATTTCTCAAGCTACATTATTTTCTTAGCAGAGAAAAATCATTTGTTAAACTAATGGGAAATAATTGTCCAAGTATATTAGAAGAGACATAATTTCTCCCAGAGCTAATATTTTGCTTAGGATTCAGATTTCATTGGCAAGCCTAACTTCAAGCACTAAGTATGGAATAGGTCAAAAGAGGAAGCTATTCACTAGAAAAAGTGGGTTTTGCAGAATAGAATCAATGTGATGGTGATAATAGCATAGATCAACATAGTAATATATAACATCGTCACATCAGCTTTCTTGAAAAAGAATTATTTGGCTTGGGTAATACTTTAAGTAAAAATCATCACTCTTGTAGAGAAGGAAGTCTTTTTAAACTCAACCAGTATGTAAGGAAAGTAAGCAAGAGCTGGAGAAAGATGATTACAAGTTGACATAGTACCTAGCATATCAATATACTCTCATATACACATAGAATATATTAAATATATATTGAGCAATGTATTGAATATACCTAGAATAAAGCCATAAGCATGGCCTTCTCTCCATCTAATCTGTAGTTACTCTTTCCATTATTTCTGCACAGATACAAATTATGTCATGTGTTGTACAGAATGAAAAGTTGTTCTTTATGGCTCTTACAAGAACCGTGCTGGTTTTAAAGAGCCTATAAATGTTGGTGACAAAAAAGAAATGCATGATGTAATTCAAGGTGAGTGAAAGGCTAGAGACTTCACAGACTAAATTCTGGGCACACAGAGGAGGAATCAGACCTCAGGTTGATTTCCTGGTGTTTTCTTGTCAACAGAAAGCCCAGGATCAGACAAGGCTTCCCAGTCCCAGGAGGCTTCTTGCTGCTGCCCATTCATGCCCTGTGCTTGTCTGTGCAGCACTTGTAGTTTATGCTGTTCAATAGACCGAGAAGAGGTCTGGGCATTCAGTTTATTTAAATCTTGGTCAGCATTTAAGACAAAGATAAAAGTCTGCCTCTTCCACGAAGCCTTCCCTGAGCACCCCAGCGAGAAGGAATTGTTCCTTCCTTTGATTGGTTACTTGTTTACATTGTTAGATTATTTACTGAATTTCACCTTATATTAAAGATATATGATTGTCCATATTGGGTCTTTAGCCTGAGAGTTTTCCAGAGTGACAGCCATAGTTCACTTGTCTTTGTATACACTAAAAATTCTTAGTAGTGTAATGTAAATGTCATAGTCATTCAATAGATGTTTATCGAATGAGATTCTAGTACGAGTGAACAGTGTCAATCATAAGAGAGCGAGAATTTGTTTTTGTGAATAAAAGAAAAAGTATTACTCAGTGTTGGCAAAGACATGGAGGACCAGATGCTCTCCTAGAATGTTGGTGATATCTAAATCATTGCATCCTTGTTGGAAGGCAATTTTGTATTAGTCATTAAAATTCGTAGCACATAAACATTTTGATCCAGTAAGATAACTTTGTATGAATAAGAAGAGTAAGACTTATTAGAGTATGTATACATTTGAGAATGTTTCTTCCTATAATGTTTATAATAAAAAACACAAACTACCTAACAAACAAAAAATAAATCAATATCCATTTGGGGACATGAATAAGACTTTAACTTTCTACGTATATATCTGCACCATTTGATTTTTTATAATGAACACATAAAAATATATGAAAATATAGAAAAAAACTCAGTTGTTTTGTTCTCACCAAAGCAGCTGCTATTCTTTGGGAGGAATCATTTTGAAATAAAGATGCATCTGCCTTCCATCTTATTCTCCCATTTTATTTTGACACGGAAGGCAATAATAATCTCAAAATATTGATTGTAACATTTCTTTTCCTAAGTACTCTATTGTCCACCCAGTGTTTTTCAAGAGTTACCCCCAAGTTAAAGCTGTCAATAGCCCTTTATTTCCTACAGGATAAAATCTGAACATATAGACCTTATGTACAAAGTCCCTCATGATTTATTCTATTCATCTTTCCTCTCTGCCTCTATTTTTTCTCTGGAGCTTCTCTTATACATTTAAGGTTGGTGCAAAAGTCATTACGGTTTTTGCCTTTTTAGCAGAATGAGGTGGCCTGCACCACCTGTTGTCTGAAACCTCCTCTACTCTGTGGCTTCTCGTGATTTTTGACATTCTGTTCCTTTCTTTTAGAATGCATACCTACGTGGTAGTTTCTTCCTTTTCTTCTGTGAAGCCTCTGTTCATGTGTCACCTTCCCTGTGATGGTCTCTGACTCCCAGGTGCCGTGAACCTCCATTCCTGTTGTTCCCCACACCCCCATCCCCATCCTAACGCTATTGTTGCTCTCACACCCCTATCCCCCATCTCCCTCTAACGCTATTGTTGCTCTCACACCCCATCCCCCATCTCCCTCTAACGCTATTGTTGCTCTCACACCCCTATCCCCCATCTCCCTCTAACGCTATTGTTGCTCTCACACCCCTATCCCCTATCTCCCTGTAATGCTATTGTTGCTCTCACACCCCTATCCCCCATCTCCCTCTAATGCTATCACATGTTTATAGGTGTGTCTTCTCCACTTGATGAATAACCACTGGGGACAAAGGCTTATTCATCTTTATATTCCCAGCTGGTGATGTTTGCATGAACTTTGTAGTCTATAACATGCTATCAGTGGAAATTATGTTTCGCTTTGAAATGATTACAAAGTTGTGATCATGGGCTATTGTCTCATTAAAGAACAACTTTTGCTCCTCCATGATTTTAACCATTGTAGTGCAAAGGCAAAGACACCGTTCTCTCCCTTAGTTAGGAAGCTGATTCATCATATTTAGATATACGTCATGCCCTTTACTTTGAAGCACGTTCTTTCCTTACCCAATGATTTTGAAAAATGACATAAATCCTGTTTTAGCTCTTTTTCATGAGGACTTTTTCAGGCCAGTCTCTAGATTATCACATCGTTTCTTTCATGCTCTCCTGTACATATCACCACTTGTTTTGCTCCAGGCATTTCTTCACAAGCTCCCACCCCTTGGCTAGCCCCATGGCATACAGGACTAGATTAAAACCTTTAAAAAAGCTGAAACAATCATTGTAACCCTATATGTAATATCAATTAAAAACTTACTAAGTAGGGAAGGGAGTGGTGGCTTAAACCTATAATCCCAGCACTTTGGGAGGTGGAGTCGGGCAGATCATGAGGTCAGGGGTTTCGAGATCAGCTTGGCCAACATGATGAAACCCTGTCTCTACTAAAAAATACAAAAATTAGCTGGGCATGGTGGCGCATGCCTGTAGTCCCAGCTACTCGGGAGGCTGAGGCTGTAGAATTGCTTGAACCCAGGAGGTGGAGGTGGTGGTGAGCTGAGATCACGTGACTGTACTCCAGCCTGGGCAACAGAGTGAGACTCTGTCTCAAAAAAAAAAAAAAAAATTACTAAGTAGTAAAACTCAAACTTACATACATGCCAAAATGAAAACAACTTCTTCAAAATTCTCTGATCACGAAACTTAATGGAAGAGCAACTTATTTTTCTCCTATGGCTTTGCTTTCAAGTATCCTAACACATCTTAGTCTCCACAGTAATAGTCTCCTATCATTGATGGAGTATCCTGTTGCAACAGAGGGTTTTGTGGAATTTGCTTTAATATTAGACATTTAAACATTTTTATAATTCTAGAAGAGGAGAGGGTCTATTAATATTCAATAGTTGCCATAGGTTTATATAATTTTTGTTTTGAAAGAGACCTTAAGGATCATTATTTCAACCCCTGGATTACAAAGCTTCACTGACGCAAGGTACTTTTTTAAAAAATTAAAAAATTAATTGACACATAATTGTGCATATTTGTGGGGTTTATAGTGATATTTCAATACGTACAATGTGTAGTTATCAAATCAAACTAATTAGTATATCCATCACCTCACACATCTATCATTTCTTTGTGTTGGGAACTTTCAAAATTGAGGGGAAATATTATACTTTAAACAAGCAATATAGTGTGTGGACCAGATGGAGCTGGAATTTAAATATTGGCTTAGTTTTGTTTCTATCACCCCACACTGTCCATGTTCTTTATTTCTGTTTTCTAGAGTGTAGGATTGCCAGATTTAGGAAATAAAAATGCTTGCAACATTTGGGACCTACCCATGCTAACAAATTATTTGTTGTTTCTCTGAAATTCAAATTTTACTGGATGTCCTATATTTTAACAGCCAGACTTATCTGGGAGTAGAGAGAAAAAAATACTAATATTTAATGAGCACTGAGCTAGTTGCTTTTACAAATATTTCACTGAGTTCTAACCATACCTTTGCAATTTTTAAAATAGTTTTTATATTTTAATATAAATATCGATGTGTTTTTGTGTTTTTATAAAAGTGGACAAAGAAATTAAGCTTGTAGAGGTCACATTCTCTGTACCAAGAATAGAGCAGAGAAATTAAACTCTGGAGCAGGGAATAGATGAGTTCAAATGTGATTATCTTTTTGATACTTTGGAATTCTCTTGGGTTTCTTTTGTTTGTAATATTTGTTTCATTTCCTCATCTTGAGGAGAAAAAAATCCCCTCCTTTTGTGTGTGCCATGTATCTTAAAGAAGATCTAGGTTTTAAGCAGGAACTACAGGAGGAAGGCAAAGCCCCTATAATAAAGCAGGGTAGAGTTTGCAAAGAAGTAGAGTGAGATGAGGAGGGTGGTCAGGCAGGAGGTGGCTTAGCGGTTTCCTGGGCAGACTGTGAGGATGCTGAGTCAAATCAAGCAGTCCCTTCCTTTCTTATCTTCTCCTTACAATGTCTAGTCTTTCCTGATTTTAGTAGATATTCCTCAATTTCCACCAGCCTGAGCAAATACAAGTCAAGTTATATTGGTCAGAATGATAAAAAGAAATTGTTATCATATCTTTCCTTCAAGGTATGGGGCAAGACATTTTTTGGAGTTTAAATAGACTCTTCTCATCTTTCTTCAGGTAAGATGATCTTTTTTTGTCTGCTTTTTTAGGTGGTGAAGCTTCCTTCCTTTCACTCCATGCCCCGTACTTGCTTCTTGGAATTGCCGACTGCTCATTCAATCCTCGAGAACTTTTTCATCTCATCCCCTTCTTGTGTTACTCTGTGTGTGTGTGTGTGTGTGTGTGTGTGTGTGTATGGGGTATGGTTATGTGATTCTGCCCCTTGTGGATACTGAGGCGAGGCTTATTAACCTCCAAATATGTCCAGGTATTTTTCTCTCTTTTTCTTATCACATGAATTATACCAAAGAAGGAAGGACTCCCCATCAAAGAAGCAGTATCCTTCTAACCAAACAATCAGGGCCCTGCAGAATTGATTTCTATCTCCTACCATGATGCTACAGATTTTGGGATGCTTCCAGGATATATTTGAATCTGCCCACTGTGGCTTGTTTTTCAGTGTCAGGGCCTTCTCTAAAAGTCACTGTTTGGAGGTTGGGCTGCAACTCTTCACTCTCCCTGTCCCCAAGCCTGTGGAAGACAGTATTGTTTGGTTTTGCTCCATTTTAAACTCAAAATTAAACTCTTAAGCACTTATCTTTGCGGAAGGACCTCCACCGCTGCCTTTTGAAATACTTACTCTCCCAGTTCTTACAGTGAAAATTTAAATCCCCAAGCTTTCAGTCTCTAGGCTTCTTGAGGATCATCTTGTATGGGGCACATATTATTAGTTTTCCACTTTTTCTCCTTCAGGGATGCCATATTCTAATTGCCGAGGCCTTGAAGTCATTACCTACAGACCCTGCAGCCTGGAAGTACAGACCTTGAAAGACAAGAGTTTTTACTTGGAGACTATTAAAGCTTAAAGTATGAGAACAGAGTGTAATGCAAATGATTTCAAGTGTGCATCTAATCAATTTTTTCTTCTCTTTCACAAAGCACTTTTCAATTCTCTTTTACAAATTGAGTTTTTCAGCTAAATAATCATTCCACAGACAGGCAGTTATGGTTACTTTCTTCTTTTCTAATCAAGTTTTCCAACTCAGAAAGTATTGTACATACTGCCTGAAGTTATATATTTCTTTCATTTTTACATTGAGAATAGGAGAACAATCACTCCCCTATTTAATACCTATTGGGTATAATCAGTACTATATTTGATCTGGGAAGTTTGGAAAATGGAGAAGTTATTTCAGCTTTCTTAAATGATTTAGAAGTGATGCAGAGTATAAAATATCAAATTCAAAATGAAGCTGAGTTATTCCTGGGTCTGGAGATGCCTACTATCAGACTGAAGAAATTAAGGGTACTGCAGACCACTGGGACCTGCCCAGGTGGAACTCAGCATGACTCTGGTGCAGCTGGAAAGAAACATTTGGGAACATTCAGATTCACAGTTTTTGGGTGTAACTTGGAGGATATTTGAAAGTACTTTAACAGAAATGAACACTCAGGAGGTGGGGCACAGACGTTTACAGGCCAGTGTTAGATGGAGGGGAAGTAAAAACCAGGGTTTGACTCTCTGACCAGAACTTGAAATATTTTCCTGGTTATTGGCTTGTTCAGTGCTTTCTGTTCAAATGTTCAAGGGTCAAACATGATGTGTCCTTATGTCTTTTCCTGACTTTGGACTCATGTGGATGCAGGAGCCTTGTCCTTACTTCTCTTCCTTCTCAGTGATTGAAATCAGGCTTTGTAATTTAAAAACTGGTTATATTAAAGAGATGGGCCAGCAACTTTTGGTCAAGTAAGTACTCTATTTGACTTTCAAACAACTTCTTTGAAACAGATTATCTCAGATATCTCTTTTAATATAGTAAGTATTTTAGGAACCAGGATTAATTTGATCAGGGTCAGTTAAAGTTTCATCACTTCTTTGAGGTTGCTTAATATTTGACTTACTTTGTGTGATCCTACAAAATTATTTTTGCTTGAGTAAGGCTTACCTGAGTACTTGAAGCACAGCAGAAAATGTGTAGTTTCTTAACATGGCATACACATAAATTATATAACATGATTACAAAGAAACTTACATACCCAGGTGAGGGTGAAATTTGGTGGAGTAATTGCATATCTGTGATGCTAAAAGCGGTATTCAATAAATATTTAATGAGTAGCTTATTTCTTAATTTCTTTTTCTTGAAGTGTCTTTTTTGAGCCAGAGTCTTGCTCTGTTGCCCAGGCTGGAGTGCAGTGGTACAATCTTGAATCACTGCAACCTCTACTTCCCAGGTCCAAACAATTCTCCCACCTCAGCCTCCCAAGTAGCTGGATTACAGGTGTGTACCACCATGCCCAGCAATTTTTCTTAAATTTTAGTAGAGACAGGGTTCCACCGCATTGGCCAGGTGGGTCTTGAACTCCTGAACTCAAGTGATCTGCCTGCCTTGGCCTCCCAAAGTGCAGGGATGAGGCATGAGACACAGCGCCAGCCTTTATTTCTTAAATTCAAAAGGACGATGATTAACATTTTAGGCAGAATAAGTTTTAATTTTGAGAATATCACAGTTAGAAGCTCTGATTCCTAGGCACTAACATCTAAGCTTAATCAAAACCACTTCTTTGTTTTTTTCCAAATGCTCCCTAAAGGGATAGGTAAAGCTCCAACTTGAGAGTCCAGGATTCTGCCTATAGGGTTATGATTGAGCTGGAATGCCAATTTAAATATTCCCACTACAAAGCCCATTTTCTTTCTATTACATGGTACCATGATTTTTCTTCCTAGAAGTCTGATAACCAGGTGACAGATGGAACCAAACTGTCTGAAAATGACAAACGAATGAGTAGATGAATGAATAAACACACATAGGCAGCCATGGAGGTCAGGTATCAATTTAAAGCTACAAAATTGAAAGAGAGAGAGGGTATTTGTTTATATTCTTTTTATAATATGCCATTTTCAACCTATTTTGAATGACAGAAATTCTTATGAAACAGTTATATTTATTGCAGAGGTTATAATTTAGAATTAAAAACTATAGATTTTATTTATTTCATATTTATGTCTTACTCTTTTGTGAAGGCATTTGTATAGAAATTGTCTGTAATGCTACATAGAGAAAATAATAGCATAACACTAAATGCTGTTGTGTTAGGCTGTTCTCACACTGCTATAAAGAAATGCTTGAGACTGGGTAATTTATAAAGAAAAGAGGCTTAATTGGTTCATGGTTTCACAGCCTGTACAGGAAGCATGATGCTGGCATCTGCTCAGCTTCTGGGGAGGCCTCAGGAAACTTTCAATCATGGTGGAAGGCGAAGGGGAAGCAGGCAACGTCTTATATTGCTGGAGCAGGAGGAAGAGAGAGAGGGAGGCAGGTTCCACACACTTTTCAACAGCCAGATCTCATAAGAAGTCTGTGGCGAGAACAGCACCAAAAAGATGGTGCTGAACCATTCATGAGAACTCCACCCTCATGATCCAATCACCTCCCAACAGGCTCCACCTCCAACACTGGGGATTACTATTTGACCTGAGGTTTGAGCAGGGACACAGATCCAAACCATATCAGCTGTCATGATTTTGCAATATTTGCCAACATTCTAGATTGCTTAATAGAATATGAAACCCTTCAGAATCAGATTATTTATTATTTGTCATAATCCCAATGAGTCTGGGATAAACACTGGAGAGTTTCAAAGTATATTATTTATGAATATATATGTACAGTAAAGCTTTACTATAAACTATATGTGTATATCCGTATCCCCATTTGATAATAGCTGGTTTTTTGCTATTTAAATATATTGAACTCACAGTTTTGAAAATAAGCCTGTTTACATTTAGAGCTAATGTAATAGAAATATAGTATTCAATAATATTGTGTAATGGCAAAATAGAGCAGGCTTTGATTAAATGGCAAATCAGGTAAATAAATATACTTTAGAAAAATGAGAAATGGAGGGAGGGAAAAAGAGAAGAATGGAGAGAGAGACTGACTCCTATAATGAGGTAGAACTTAGGGACTTGTGAATGACAACGCTAATGATGATGTTGATGACATGTTTAATAACAAGTAATTATTAATGACAATTACTTTATAGTACATATTATTTAGCAAAATTATAAGAGAATTTGTTCTATTCCTGGAATTAAAAAAATTAAAATTTAGTGTATAACCGATTCATTTAGTTTGCTTTTGTATTGATCTTTAAATAAATTTCCCTAAAATAGAAAAATTCTAAATGTTTATTTCTTTAGAAAATTATCAGTTCCAAAGGTAGTTTTTCAATATTTCATTTTTAAAAAGTTAAAAGTACTTTCATTTCTCCTAAAATTTAACAACATCGATGGAAAATGAGGCAATAGAGGGGACCACATTTCAAACACTTAGCAGAATGTAAATCATTTGAAGATCATTCAGTGGAATTTTTCTGTCAAGCCATACTTTCTTTGTTTTTAAAGACAGGTTCTCACTCTGTTACCCAGGCTGGAGTTCAATGGTGCAATCACAGCTCACTGCAGCCTTGAACTCTTGAGCTCAAACGAGTCTCCCTCCTCAGCCTCCCAAGTAGCTGGGACTACAGGTGCACACCACCACACTCAGCTATTTTTTTTTTTTTTCTTTTAGAGCCTGGGTCTCGCTTTGTTGCCCCGGCCTGGTTTTGAACTCCTGACCTTAAGCAATCCTTCCACCTCAGCCTCCCAAAGTGCTGGGATTATAGATGTGAGCCACTATGTCCGACCATACTTTCTCTTGAGAAGTGAGTCATTATCAGTGATTTTAAAAAGAGATAGTAATTAGGTATGACCAAAATTTAACTAAAGATTTAGAGGATTTCTTCTTTCTCCCTCTCCCCCACCCCTCCTCTTTTTTTCTCTCTCATTCCTTTGTTTTCCTTTCTTTTTTCTTTTTCTTTTTCCCTTTATTTCTTTGAAAAAATATTAATCATGTGTGTTATATGTAGTAGTTATTGAACAAATGAAAACATGTAAAGGAGAAAGAAATGTGGATCAGAACTATTAAGTATTTTGTGGAAAATTATCTTGGGACTCATCAAAGATAATTTAGAAACAGTCATAAAAATCATTTTAAACTCTGCTATTTTCTATTCATTTTATTCTACGAGTTGTTGAAAACCAAAATCTTACAATTGGAATTCATGTGAAATTATCTCATACTGTTGTCTCTCTTTCAAATGCAAAGTTTATGTGTCCTGTGCATGTTAATGCCAATTTTTCATCATCCCACCATGCTAAAAAAATTTTCTGTCCTGAATATCTTTGTCATATGTACATATTTTAGATAGCTCTTCTGGCCAAGAATATGGATCATTTACAGCATAGGGGTAAGTTGATATATATAGCATCATGACAGTGAAGCAAATTCCACAAAAACTGCTAATGGACAGAGAAATTTCATGGAGAAAAGCTAGCAGACAGAGCTGGAATAAAACAATGGTAAATCTGTAAGTGGAAGTTAACTGTTGGCATTTTATTTTAAGGACAGTTGTTCCAATACAGCCTTGTCAGTAATAAAATAATGTTTCATTTTGCTATTCAAATTCTGATTCATCATGAACTGGTTCTTTTTTTGCTTTAATCTCAGTAAGGAATTTGAACAATATTAATTCAGCATCCTTCAGAGAACACTGTGTTTATGTACATTTTGTATTTCTATCTTACTTTTGACAAGAGAAGTCTATTAGGTACTTTATCCTAGAGATCTTCCTTTTTTTTGGTGCAATGGTACTAGTACTGCCCAGCTACCGAAACCTGAAAATAAGGTCATGCTGAATTATTCACTCTCTTTTATTAATACTTCCATTCATCCAATCATCATTAGGCCAGGTTACTTGCCTCTGAATTCTTCCAGTCCTCGTCTTTCCCTTCCTCTGTCACTGTTGCTATACCAGGGCAGGTTATCTTTATCTGTATCTATATCTTCTATATATATATTGAGAGAAAGTGCAACAACCTTTGTTGACTTGCTAGCAATCAAGTCTTTGATTTGCCAACAAAGTATTCCTTTTAATGTGCAAATTTAATTCATATATCGTTTTCCTATTCACATTTCTTCCACTGCTTGTTGTCACTGGATAAAATGTAAAGTTTCCTTGCATTGCAAGGGGCCTCATGATCTGGCCCTTTTCACTTCAGCATCTGCTTCTTCCTATTCTCTGTCCCATCACCAGCTGAGCAGAACATCTCATGTTTCAGCCTTCCTCCAAGAAGCTCTCTTACCCACCTCCCCATCCAGGAAACATAAACTTATCTTTCAAGTCAGGTTATTGTACTCAAAACTCCTCCACACACTTAAAGGCTAAACTTTTTGTGACCCTAATGTACCTTGGACTTATTCATCTTATATTATTATTTTTTATTTTCACATTTGTCTCTACATCAGACATGAATTCATTGAAGCAAAAACATCTATTGTTCCTGTCTTGAGTCCCCAATTCTCTGCATTGTGAGGATAAGACAGTATATGTTCAATAAATATTTGTTGAATAAATGAATGAATCAACTACTCTGTGATACATATATCTGCATGGATGACTGCAGACAACCTAAGATCTTCATGTTAAAAATTAGCTCATCATTTCTTTCCTTGATTTTATGCATCCATTCTCTAAAGTGTTGCATCCATTCTCTAAAGTGAAAAGACTGTGAGTAACCTGGTTTCTTTCTCTCTCTCCCTCCCTCCTACCTTTAATAAAAAAGAGATCAGAGTCATATGAACTTAATTTACCAAATTTCCCTCAAGTTAATTATATGACTAATTTTTAACTTGTATCTTTGTTTCAGGCTCTTTTCATTCCAATTCATTCTCCAAACTACTGCCAGATTTATCTTTTCTGAGATCCCATCTGCATCTCCTCTATTTGAAAATTTTCACTGATTCTCATTGTCAATAAGTATGGTAGCCTGAGTTGTAAGACTCTACCATATCACCGCAACATGTCTTTTGTTTACCATTTGATGATTAAACCAATTCTGTGTATACCCTATACAATAGTTACACCAAATATTTTCTCTTTCCCAAAATATGCTATATTCACAGGTATCTTAAGATATTTAAACATGTTCATCATTGCTTGGGTCAGTGACCTGTATTTAAGACTCTACTTAAAGTTGGATGAAAGTTGGATGAAAAGAAATACACCAGACCTTCCAATATCTTACTCTCTACCCTAATATTCCATTTATTTATTTATTCACTGATTTCTCAAACTTTATTTTTACACTAATTTTATGTTAGGCCTTATTTTAGGTACCAGAGTATTAAATGATTAAAAATAAAAGTTAAATCCTGTTGTTAAGAGTATTCACACTCTTGAGGTAAAATAAATAGCATAATATAATTTTTTAAATGTACTAACAATTTGTTTGATTTTTCTCTTACAAAACTCTTTAATTATATGCTTTATAGACTATAACATTATGGTTTTATAAATTGCCAGAAATATCCTCTTTTGACTCCGTGCCTTCCTTTACTTCTTATCATCACCTACTTCTAGTCTCTGAGATATATCTTATTTTCTCTTCAGTTTCTAGATCATAATTCTCAATCTCCATTAAAGTGGAAGTCTTTGAAATTTCCATAAATCTTGCATATTATTGTAGTGTTGGAGAGAACACTGGAAATGTACTGTTCTCTGAGGTATTTTTAGTTGTCAATCATGCTACTTGAATCCTACTTTCCAGGGACTGTTTTTAGTCATGGTTCCCATGCACTTTTAACTATTTAGCTGACTACCTCTCCTGTCATTTGTGAATTTCTTGAGGGAAGGAGCTTATCTTGTTCATTTTTTAGAACTCCAGCTCTGCACAATGTTGACTACATAATACTCAAATGCTTTTTGAAAAAATAAGTTAATGAATGAATGACTATTGCAATTTCACTCTTGACTTAGGAGATAGACCCCAAATATTTTGTTGACAGGCAGTAGCATTGGTTGCTGACAGAGAATGTTCTGTTCTCTTTGCTTCACAAATAGTTCAGAGACACTCCAAAATTCCTTTTGGGGATGTAAATGCTACATGTTTATTCTTTGATGTTAACGGCATAGATACTCTCTTAGGCAAACACCTCTTAAGGAATTCTCTAGATTAATTGACACTCGCCATCACCTGTCTAGAATGTGCTAGGTCCATTACATGCATTGTCTCATTTAATTCTCATTCACCCCATCTTTTTTAAAAATTGATGCATAATAGATGTACATCGTTTTAGGATACATGTGATAATTTAATACATTCAACTTCTGGGCACCCCTTTAATAGGCCTGCATACCTCTGCTTTTCTCACTTGACTTGTATGCTTGCTGATAGTCAGGTTGTGTTTGTTCCAAAACCTGTTAGTGCCAGCTGTAGTTAATATGGAAATTATGTCATTTAATTAGATTGTATAAACTTGCTAATGTTAAATATCAAAAGCAAGAAGGTTATGTTTTTCTGGGAAAATTAAGTTGATTCTTTCAAAAGACATAATGAAAAAGAATTGCTAGAAAACTGCTTTCAAATTAGCTTTGAGGAGGTCTCTATAAAAGACTGAGAGGAATATGTAGTCATATAACTTCAGATATGCTCTTGAATTCTAGCTCCATTTATTTATTTATTTATTTATTTATTTATTTATTTAGAGACGGAGTCTCGCTCTGTCGCCCAGGCTGGGGTGCAATGGCACGATCTTGGCACAATCTCGGCTCACTGCAACCTCTACCTCCCGGTTACAAGTGATTCTCCTCTCTCAGCCTCTTGAGTAGCTGGGATTACAGGCGCATGCTGCCACACCTGGCTAATTTTTTGTATTTTAATAGAGACGGGATTTTACCATATTGCCCAGGCTGGTCTTTTACTCCATTTATTTTTTTAAAACAACCTTAAGGAGATGCATCATAAGTATAAAAGATGAAGCAGAATCCCAACCCGAGGATTCATATCCAGGAAAAGACCTAGGTCTTTCTAAGTTAAAAGATCAGCAAAAAAATGTACATTTAAATGTTCTAAGCTGAAATAAAATAGATATCATTTTAATGATAGGATTAGGAGAAATACCTAATGTAAATGACAAGTTAGTGGGCACAGCACACCAACATGTCACATGTATACATATGTAACAAACCTGCACGTTGTGCATGTGTACCCTAGAACTTAAAGTATTAAAAAAAAAAAAAAGAACCATAATTACTCCAGTTCCCTCCTAACACAAAAACAAAAACAAAACCAAAAACTATGCACCTTGATTCAATTACTTTTAGTCACTTTCTACTGAAACATTTGAGTAGATGTTGGTTTCCCAACAATTATTTTACAATATCCAAGGGGAAGTATCTCTTCTTCATCACAGCACAGGGCTCTAAGTTGTTGATTTTTTCCACATGTGACCATCTTTAGAAAGCCCTCAATTCTCATGGAAACCATTCATAATACAAGGATACTTATGGGCCCAGACAAATTAATATAGAAGAGTGCCTTACCCTTCACTACAGAACAAGTTAGGAAGGTCGACTGTGGGCAGATGTGCAGGGTCTTGAATTAATGCTTTAAAGGCATAACTAAAATTTTACTTTTCTTTCCTGTCTCATCCAAACCAGTGATACAACCCTTCTGATAGACAAAACAGTTCTTGTGTACCAGATTGCTTTGTATGGGACTGTATGTCTAAATCCTTGACCAAAAGTCTGAGATTTAAGACAAACATAATCCCCAGACACAGTTATTAGGGGTTCCAAACCCTGTTATGCTGTGAGTTTAACTGCTCATGCAAAGTGGATTTGGTCTCTCATAGACTGTAGCATTGACACTGGAGAAAAAGAGGCACAACCAGAGAGGTGGAACAATCTATACAATGTGTTAATTTAACGTTCCACCAAGTTCTTGAGGGGTCAGTAATCTGAATAAACAATGAAGCAAGTTTACAAAATTAACTATGGTATTCCAAAGAACAGATATTTTAAGTGTTTTGTCCAGTTTATTTTTCACAAATGTTTTATTAAAGTTTTATTTTAGTGCATGCATTTGTTATGTATCAGAGCTCATAGTTGAATAAAGGAGTGAATACATTAGCAATTTGGGGAATGTTGAAAATTAGAATGTTGGGTCTTGGCTGGGTGTGGTGGCTCTCTTATGAACTTGAACGCAGGTTCATAAAAGTAAAAGGGAAAACTGTGCTGGGAGAGGCACCGGAGGAGAGAGGAGTCTGCGAGTCCGGAGATGAAGTTCTCTGAGAACTCCCACTGCAATTAGATACGAATGCACTCTCATGACCATGGTTTCTCAAACTGCTAGGTGCTGCCTCCTCTCTAGCATCTTATACTTTCTAGTTTACCATTCCCAGCTATATCAGCAGCTATTTTTTTTCTTATTTGACACCTCCGTCAGCTTTTCATCCTTGCTGTCCCATTTTTTTTCCTTGGGGTTGGGGAATGCTCTCCCTGAATCCTCACATGAATGGCTCATTCTTGCCACTCTTATCTTGCTTCAAATATTACTTGTTCCGACCCATGTTCCATGACCACCTGCCTAAGGTGGCCACCCACACTCCCATCCCTCTTGCCGTCTTCTCTCATCTACCTGTTCTGTTACCGTACCGCACCTGCTGGTTTCAGAATTATTCTTACTCATTAGTTTACTTGTTTGTTTATTTTTATTTGTATCTGTCTAGTTTGGCCAGAATATGAACTCTTTGAGGTTAGACATTTGTTTGTTATGGTGTTCTCAGTGTTCACAATAGTGAAGGTAGGCTGAGCATGGTGGCTCACACCTGTAATATCAGTACTTTGGGAGGCCAAGGTGGGTGAATCACTGGAGGCCAGGAGTTTGAGGCCAGCCTGGGCAAGATTGCAAGACCTCATCTTTACTAAAAATAAAAATTAGCTGAGCGTGGTGGCACAAATCTGTAGTCCTAGTTATTCAGGAGGCTGAGGTGGGAGCATTTTTTGAGCCCAGGAGTCCTAGCCTGCAGTGAGCTGTGATCATGCCAATGCACTCCTGCCTGGATGATAGGGAAAGATTCTATTTCAAAAGAAAAAAAGAAAGAAAGAAAAAAAAGAAAACACACACACACACGTATACACACACTCACATATAGGGTAGTGAAGGTGCTTAATAAATAATCATTAAATAAATGTGTACTGGCATAAAAAACACTAACAAGAGATATATACTACATTTCCAGTGGTTAAAACAGAAACAGTCTATATATGGTTTTTAAAAACCCTCTATTTGCACAGGAAAAAGTCTCCTGAAATAAATATATTAAAATATTAATATGTTTTTTTCATCTTGTGGAGGGAAAATTTTGTGATGTCTATATATTAATATAATAAATGACAATTAGCAATTTTATATGCTTATGATTACTTATATGATAAAGTGAAAATATGAGAGAAAAAGAAATGTTCGAAAAAGTTGTCATCAGTAGAAATTGTGCAAGCAGCAATTTCAAGATGGAGTAGAGTGGTTAGCAAACAGCTCTCCTTTGTGTTTCAGCATTTAAAAATAAAGAAGGAAGTTTTATTTTTTTCCTGATTTGATTAAGTGGAGAGAATAAAAGAAAGGCAGCTAGCATATGGAGCCACAGAACTTCTGGCCAATAAGGAGTGTAGAACAACAACCACCAAACATATAAACTCTTTACTTGTCTAATTGTTTAATTAAGGAGAGTAGTTTGCAGGTAGATGGTGGAGAGTAGGTTCTGAAAGTCAGATGGATGAGGATAAAAATCTCCAAAAGAGCATCTGAGTGTAAACTGGCCTTATCTCCAGCAGGACATTCAAAGTAAATCTACCTACTCAGAGCCCTTAGAAGAAGGCTATCTTTGGGACTCCGTTCATATTATCCCACAACCAGATGTGATTCTTTTTTTTTTTTTATTAAATCAATTTTTTTAAAATTTATTATTATTATTATTATACTTTAAGTTCTAGGGTACATGTGCATAACGTGCAGGTTTGTTACATATGTATACTTGTGCCATGTTGCTGTGCTGCACCCATCAACTTGTCAGCACCCATCAACTCGTCATTTACATCAGGTATAACTCCCAATGCAATCCCTCCCCCCTCCCCCTTCCCCATGATAGACTCCGGTGTGTGATGTTCACCTTCCCGAGTCCAAGTGATCTCATTGTTCAGTTCCCACCTATAAGTGAGAACATGCGGTGTTTGGTTTTCTGTTCTTGTGATAGTTTGCTAAGAATGATGGTTTCCAGCTGCATCCATGTCCCTACAAAGGACACAAACTCATCCTTTTTTATGGCTGCATAGTATTCCATGGTGTATATGTGCCACATTTTCTTAATCCAGTCTGTCACTGATGGACATTTGGGTTGATGTGATTCTTATTCTACTTCCATCTCTACCTCACTCTAGTGTCACGTTTTGTATGCATGACTTCTGCTGACATGTTTCTTTGAGGGTTGCATGTTTGATATACTTTTGAGTACCCCCTCCAAACCAATACACTACTTAAGCCATGATATACACCAAATAAATATTTGTTGCATAAATAATTTCAAAGTATGCAAATTAGGCCGGAATTGACCGACTCTGCATGATCCGTTGAGTATTTATTAGTAGTAATACAAATGCTACATCATATATCAATATCCATTTCTCAAAAAATACATTCTTAATTTGGAAGTTCTAATAAAAACAGTATTTGTTAAACATTTGCCAGATCTTCTTGAGGAGAAACTAACTGAATTGCTTTCATAGCCCTGATCTCTACAGTTCTTAGACCAACGACCATAGAATTCTGCGTCCTTCAAGATTTTCAGATCAATGAAGGATTTAGACATAGGCAGTGAGTTTAAGGATTTTTTCTGAGAAATTTATTTAGATACTTAGATGGAAAGAATTTGTCACGTCCTTAAGTTAGGTCTCCCAAGCTCAGCAACTAGAATGTAAATAGAACTTGCAAAGTTAAAATCCCATTACATATGATTCTGCAGTTAAATAGGCATGGCAGTATGAGAGAAAAAATGTAAAATAAGTATGACCATGCTTATTTGAGGTTTTGACTATTACTGACACATGTAAGCATGTAATCGTTCTTATTTTTTATTTATTTATTTTTTTGAGATGGAGTCTCACACTGTTGCCCGGGCTGGAGTGCAGTGGCATCATCTCAGCTCACTGCAACCTCTGCCTCCTGGGTTGACGCCATTCTCCTGCATCAGCCTGCCAAGTAGCTGGGACTACAGGTGCCTGCCACCACACCCAGATAATTTTTTGTAGTTTTAGTAGAGATGGGGTTTCACCATGTTAGCCAGGATAGTCTCGATCTCCTGACCTTGTGATCTGCCCGCCTCGGCCTCCCAAAGTGCTGGGATTACAGGTGTGAGCCACCACGCCCGGCCTGGTTCTTATTAATCATAGGTCTCTTCTGAAAAAATCTTCAGAAAAAAAGAAAAACAGGAAAAATAAAAATCTTTATTAGAAACAATTCATAGTCATCTAAATCTCATAGACTATTATATACATTGGGATAAGTTAGAATAGGATATAAAAGTGCTATATAGTAACCCATAAGCTAAAACCTTAAGGAAATAAAAATGAAGAAATATAAAAAATAACTCAAGTTTCATAATCTCTACAATGGACTTTCTTAACATTTTTGGGTTGATGGTCTAATATATCCTTTTCCTGAATGTTATGATCAATGTATTCATGATAAATGTTTTCAGTGAAGATTTTGATCTTTAAGTTATAAAATGTTTGTTAGGAAACCATTAGCGTTACCCATTAGATCTACAAGATTGGAGGAAGAGGGCTTGAGTGGGTGTACACAGCTTTCTTCTCATGGCTCTGTCTGGGGAAGAAGAGGTGACCTGATCCCCACTGGCACCAGACTCTTCTCATTACATCCTGGGCAGTGCACAGAGGAGAAAGAGAAGCCCAGAGCTGGCACAGGTGCAAAGGCGGTGAAATCATTGATGCTATGCGGTAAAAATTCTACCATCAATCAACTAGCACCAGTGGGAAGCTCATCAGAGGAAAAAAGCTTTGCTTGTTCATAAGTCAGGACACATGTCCTCCAACAAAACTGTCAGTGTGTAGCTGTTGCTGTTACAGCCATTTTCCTTTTCCTTCTACATGGAAAATGCCCAGAGGGAAAGAAAATATTGCAGAGAAGGCAGGACCCTACAAGGCTGTGAATCGCCTCTCCAAGGTCTAGTGGGAGAATGCTGTCAGTCACACTGCTTTCCAGAGATTAAGTCTATGGTCTCTTTCATAATGGCTTGCTCAATTTAAAAACTGTTACTTGAGAGAAAAACACAGCTATAACATAGTACACCCAACCTCAACTGGCTTTTCTGCTGTCTCAGGATCAAAATGTAACCTGTCTTCACTCTGCTAATGAAGTATTTGTATGAAAATGCACAGTATTCATAAACCCAGTCTACTACTTACCAGATTTATTGATGGAGGGTTTGCCTGTCCTTCTCATTTACGAAGGGCAGAATATCCTCTTTATTTCTCTTGAGCTGAAAGCTCCATTTACCCTTACAAGACAAGAAATTAGCTCAAGCTTCAACTGGTGATTCCTAGCTAAGTTTTTGAATACAAAATAAAAATCATAAAATAATGCCGTAATGGAGCCTTTTCCTCTAGTTCTCAAGTTTTTGCTTGTTTTTATTTTTAAAGCCTAATTCAAGAGAGCCAAAATGCTGCATTTCCATGAATGAATCTTTGAACGATTTAATTTCCTGCCTGCTTGGAAAAGTAAGTTTGTAAAATACGTTATCTGGTAGATCTCAAAGACTTAAATATCATCATTACTTTGCTTTATTAATGAGAAGTTTTTGACAAGGTGTCCCTAGATTTCAATGCAGGGGGTGAGAGTCATCCACATACCCCAAAACTGTATGTAGTGTTTGGTCTGTGCACATTTGTGCTTCTTTTAAAACATTATTACAATAGGCTGCATTGCCTTCATTATATTCTCAAGATATCCTCAACACAAAAAAGGTTAAGAAGAACTGATTTGGCAGACATTTTAAAAGTAGTATTAGAATATACTCCTAAGACAACAGAAAATATCTTGGACGGCTACCAATTCAAACTATTCCTTCCTGATGTCACTTTTTAAACCAGGACACAGAAATTAATTCAAAGGGAACTAAACTGTATTGATAATTAGTTTTAAAGTGTTATATTTAGTCTTTGTAGTGTTGAATATGGGATATTCTCTTTGGTAAACTGCGTCAATGAAAATACCCTGGTTAGACAGGCTACATTTAGTTTTACCTTCAAGGGTGCTTTCCTATAGAAATAGACGTTTTTTAATAGTAGCCAGCTTCTGAGCATATAATGGGCATCTCATGTGAATTGTCAGTAGTTTTCTTTAAGTTGAAACTGTATTCCTGAGGAAAATGAAAGACACATTAAATAATTAATTTTTTTGAGACAATATCTCACTTTGTTGTCCATGCTGAAGTGCATTGGCATGACTACGGCTCACTGAAGCCTTGACATCCCAGGTTAAAATGATCCTGCCACCTCAGCCTCCCAAGTAGCTGAGACTACAAGCGTGTGCCACCACACTCAGCTAATTTTTGTATTTTTTGTAGAGACAGGGGTCTCACTATGTTGCCAGGCTGGTCTCAAACTTCTGGGCTCAAGAGATCCCCCCACTTTGGTCTCTCAAAGTGCTGGAATTACAGGTGTGAGCCATCACGCTCGGTCAAGGAATTTGATTTTATCATAATCCTTAAACTTGCATATGTGTTCATTTTGTATTAGATAAACTGTTGGTAACAATCACCTTGGCTATCCTTTTAGCTAAACAGTTTGAAGATTGAGATATATAAAAAGAATATGATAAAAATTGGAGGATATTTGGTACGTGGGTTCATCTCATTTTCCAAATGTATTTTAAACATTAAATTACAAATGTATTTTTCTAATACAAATTTCATGCAGTTATTCAGCAAATTTTGTTAAGCACACACTACACACCAGGCACCTGTCTAGATGATGAGGACACAGCAGTGAACATAAAAACAAAGTTCCTCTTGTTATGGAGTTTATATTCTAGGGGGAAGAAATACAATAAATGAATAAGCACAGAAAGTTCGACACCAGATAGACAAGATTTGCCATGAAGAAAAATAAAATAGGATAAGCACACAGAGGCTATTTAAGCGAAAAGTTGTGGCTGTTTAAGATAAGGCAGTCAACTGAGGTTTCTTTGGGGAGGCAACGTTGGGACATGGATAAAAATAAAATGAGGGTACAATTTGTGAGAAATACGGAGGAAGAAAGAAGAAAAAATAAAAAAGGAAGAAAAAAGGCAAAAATTGAAGAGTGGGACAAAAGGAAGAAAGAGACGGAAAAAGCAATGAAAGAGGGAAGAAACAAGTGAAAAAGTAATGAGGAACTAGTGGAAGTAACATAAATAATTATTTAAACGTTAACTATGACTGATGTATACTTTTAAAATATGCACATAACATACATACTAAACTGCAAGAATCTCCTCTTTCAGCTGAGTATTACGTTTTTACAATGTAAAATATTGTAAAATAGTCATTGCTCAGAACAGTCATTGCTCAGAACATTTGAGGAATGCCTATTTTGATATTGCTTTTTAGAAATGGTTTATAAACTGCTCAAAACTTTAGCCTCATTATTCCATATTTACAGGTCATTTTTTTGGTTTAAAAAAAAAGTATATTTTAGCAGCTTGATCACCCACTTCATTGCTTAGACTTGGCGTTGAATGATTTCTGGCTATTTCCAGAAACTAATCTACATTCAAAAAATGGAGAAATGCAACCAGAAAATGTACTGCTACCCTCAAAGTCAGTTAAATGGGTCTTCTAAAAAAGAATCCAGCAACTATTAACTTATGATTTGTGAATCTAATAATTCTTTTCCGTTTCTTTGCAGTTCCTTAGTTAGATGTCTGATCAGTTTTTCAAAATGTTGGAAAATGTAAGATAAAATCTGTTATGGAAAAGTTAACAAAGTCTTTGCTAATAGTGAAAAATAAAAATCCCAATTATTCTTATGTATATGAGTTATTCAGCAATGAGTATATGAGTTATTCAGACTGAATAACATATTACACGTTTACTAAATTAACACATCAGATTCCTATACAGTACTTTTGATTCAAGTTGCTTCAGAAAATAATTGCTAACCACTCAGGATACTCTTCATAGGTGCTTTGGGATTGTTAGATACAACTGGATTAAAGATGGTAGACAGGTAAGGTCATAGATTCTAAGTAACATTTTTGGAGTCAGCAAGCTCCTATTTGATTTTCTGCTAGTATATTTCTTCTGTGAAGAAGCCCCAAACAGCCAGCCACTGTTTCGATTGATACATATTTCTTAGTAGTTTTTTTTTTTTAACCCTGACATCTATTATTTGTCTGTTGAGATATTGCATTCAAGTTTGAATACTACACAAGAAAAAGAAACAAATAGAATGAAAGGGCAACCTATGGAATGAGAGGACATATTTGCAAGCCATATTTCTGGTAAGTGGTTATTATCCAAAATGTATAAGGAACTCCTTTAACTCGATAGCAAAAACCAAATAACCCCATTAAAAATGGGAAAAGGGCTGGAGTAGACGTTTCTCCAAAGAGGCTATACAAATGGGTGCGTGCAAAGATGCTCAGCATCACTAATAATCAGGGAGATGCAAATCAAAGCCACAATGACGTATCACCACACATCTGTTAGGATGGGTATGCAAACCTCCTCCCCCAGCCCCCGCCAAACATAACAAATGTAGATGAGAACGTGGAGGAATTGGAACCTTTGTACACAGTAGGAAAGTAAAATGGTGCAGCCTCTATGGAAAGCAGTAGGGAGGTGCCTTAAAAAATTAGAAATAGGATTACCCACTTCTGGGCGTTTATCTAAAAGAATAAAAAGTAGGATCTCAAACAATATTTACATCTCATGTTCATAACAGCATTATTAACAATAGCCAAGATGCAGAAATAATCTAAATATCCATCAATGAATGAACGGATAAAGAAAATGTGGTATATATTGGTATATATAGTGGTATTTATAAATATGGAATATTCTTCAGCCTTAAAAAAGAAGGATATCCTGACGTATGTGACAACATAGAACCTGGAGGACATTATGCTAAGTGAAATAAGCCAGTGATCAAAGGGCAAATATTGCATGCATACCACTTATAGAGGTACATAAAATAGTCAAACACATAGAACCAGGAAGTAGAATGGTGGTTTCCAGGAGCTGGGAGAAGGGGAAAATGGGAAGCTGCTGTTCAACAGGTTTAAAGTTTCAGTTATACAAAATGACCAAGTTCCAGAAATCTATCGCACAACATTGTGCCTATAAGTTAGCATTACTGTACTTTACACCTAACATTTTGTTAAGAGAGTAAATCTCACGTTGTGTTCTTACTGCAATTGAAAAGCCACAAACAAACCAAAACAAGAGAATTCTCCCTGGGTTTTTGTTCTAGAACCAGGAAATTTCAATAAGTTGAAGTCATATGAACAAAATTAAGTGGACAGTCCTATTAGTAGCTTTTATAATGTTTTAAAGAGTATTAACTCTTCCTTTTTTCTAAGAAAAATTTTCCTAAACACATGTAAGAACAAGTGTGATTAATAGTTTTATATTGTCCTTTATATTTCATATTTTATTTACATTAGAAGTCACAAATTATTTCTCACTAGGGCCAAAACCTCTACGAGCTATGCCAGTTATGACCACCTTTTCTGAGGTTCTCTCATCTGTTGGTAAATCTACTTTGCTAGGTCAGATACTTCTTCCTCTTCTTGGAGATATCCTTCGGGTCTCTCTTTTCCTTCCTCATAATCTTGCATCTGTCAGCCATACCAGTGGTAGACAGAATGCTAGTATAATTCTCAAGAGGCCTTTTCATATATACGTATTTGTTATTATTATTATTTTTGTGTGTGTGGGGGAGACAGTCTGGCTCTATTGCCCAGGCTGAAGTGCAATGGCATGATCTCAGCTAACTGCAACCTCCATCTTTTGGGTTCAAGCTATTCTGCTGCATCAGCCTCCCAAGTAGCTGAGACTACAGGTGTGTGCCACTGTGCCTGGCTAATTTCTTGTATTTTAGCAGAGATGGCATTTCACCATATTGCCCACACTCATCTTGAACTCCTGAGCTTAAGTGATCCTCCTGCCTCGGCCTCCCAAATTGCTGGGATTATGGGTGTAAGCCATTGCACCTGGCCCTTTTCTACCTTTTAATAAGTCCATGTGAAGTATATGGAACCTTAACTTCTCTGACCTTCCATGTAAACATATATGTATATGTGTGTATACATATATACATATACGTACACACACGTACATACTTAGAGTCAATCCCCATTATTCACAGATTCTGAATTTGCAAATTTACCTACTTGCTAAAATTTACTTGTAACCCACAAATGAACACTCAAGACACTTTCTTAGCCATTCCTTGATAGACAATAAGGTTGTGAAAAATTTGAGTTGCCCAACATACACACTTCCAGCTGAGGGTGACCAAGGTGACACCTGCCTTCTTGTTTCAGCTCTCATCCTCTAAATGAGTGATTTTTTTTTTTTGTGGTCTATTTAGTACCATGCTTTTTGCATTTTTGTTCTTTTTGCCTGTGGATTTTCTGTTTAAAACAGTCCCCAAGCATAGTGCTAAAGTGCTGTCTAGTGTTTCTAAGTGTAAGACGGCTGTGACGTGCCTGATGGAGAAAATACATGTATTATAAGCTTCATTCAGTGTAAGTGATAGTGTTGTTGGCCATGAGTTCAATGTTGATAAATCAACAATATCTGTTAAATAAGGTATCTTTAAAAAGAAACACAAATAAACCAAACTTACGTATTCATTAGTTGATGAAACTGTTGTGAGGACAGGTTGCAGGAACTTAACCCTATATTTACCCAGAAGCAATGGTTTACTATTCACTCATTCAGTGTTTGCAGTGACTTTATAGAACATAACTACCATGAATAATAAAACCCTACTTGCACGGGTGTATGTGTGTATACATATACCTGTTTATTTATTGTCTTTTAAGAATTGATACATAATTGTACATATTTATAAGGTATATGTGATATTTTGATATGAGCATACAATGTGTAATGATTAAATCAGAATAATTAGGGTATCTAGACCCTCAAACATTTATTATTTCTTTGTGTTGACAGCATTCCAAATATTGTCTTCTAGCTACTTTGAAATATACAATAAACTATTGCTAATTATTGTCACCTTACCACGCTGTCAAAACACCAGAATTTATTCCTTCTAACTATTTTTGTACCCATTAATCAACTTCTCTTCATCATTGCCTCTCTCCTCCCCTTCCCAGCCTCTAGTAACCATCATTCTACTGTCTACCTTCATCAGAGTCACTTCTTTAGCTCCCACATATGAATTAAAACATGCAATATTTGTCTTTCTGTGCCTAGCTTATTTCACTTAACATAATGTCCTCCAGTTCCATCCATATTGCTGCAAATGCTAGAATTTCATTCTGTTTTATGGCTGAATAATATTCCACTGTTAATATATACCACATTTTTTTTATCCATTCACTTCCTGATGGACACTTAGGTTGCTTCCATATCTTGGCTATTGTGAATACTGCTGCAATAAATCACATTGTCATTTTTAGGTAATTAATTAAAAACCAGTAAGTTTACAGTAAATGGAAAATAGACATCAAGGTAGGTACTGTGAAAGAAGCATCAAGAAGACATTGTTCGTGGTTTGAAACAGAGAAGATATGAGTACATTTCTTGGAGTTGAAAAAGAGGTGATATGGCCTGTATTAGAATGAGGTTCAGGAACTGGGTAATGATGCTTCTAGTAAGAATGTACCAACATAGAGTGAGTGAATTGGAATGACAAGCATGTGCAATCATTTATGTTTTTCTGAGTTGGAAAACATTTGAGAATGGTGTAATTACTAGATAAAAATTGTGTGTATTTAAGGAGGCTATTCTAGATTTGAAAGAAATAGAGGAACAAAGTGAGTACAATGGAAGACTGTGTAGCTCTGTGATCAAGAGTTGGAATTCTGGTGCCAGACTGCCAGGACTCAAACCCTGGCTCTGCCACTTCTTGACCATCTGGCTGTTCCCCAAACCCATTTCCTCTTCTTCTTTGGCATGCATGCAGACTACATAAATATGGCCACATAATTGAGTTCCAGCCAACAGCATATGAAGGAGTGATGTACAACACGTCCAGAACTGGCTCATAAAAACCTTCCATGTCTGACTCCCCATTCTCTTTCCCCATATGCCAGTTTATGAAAATAAGCACTATACGGCAGGCAGAATAATGAACCTGCCAAAGACATCCATGTCCTACTCCCCAGAACCTGCGAATACTCTAGGTTACATGGTGTAGGGGAATTCAGGTTGTAGATGAAATTAAGTTTGCTAATATAGGGAGATTATGCTGATTGTCTGAGTAGGCTCAGTGTGATAATGAGGTCCTTAAAAGTGGAAGAGAATGGCAGAAGAAAGAGCTATAGAGATGGCAGCATGAGAAAGACTTGACCTGATGTTTCTAGCTTTAAGATGTAAGAGGCACATGAACCAAAGGAAGCGGATGTTCTTTCAAGGATACAAAAGGCAAAGAAATGGCTTCTTCCATCGACCTCTAAAAAGGAATGCAGCCCCGCCAACATCTCAATCATTGCCCAGGGAAACTTGTGTCTAGTATCTGATCTACAGATTTGTGACATAATATATCAGTGTTGTTTTAAGCCACGGAGTCAATGGTATTTTGTCACAACAGTAATAGGCAATCCATATACACCACAATCTTGAAAGCCACGTGTTAAAGATGTCATAACCACCAGATGAAAGGAGTGTGGCCTCTATTTCAGCTCTTAGAAGAGAGCTGCCAACCAATCAAAACACCTGCTTTGGCTTTATGTGAACAACAGAGAAACTTCTATTGCTTGATCCTTCATGCCTTTTGGAATCAGTTTCTTATGGTGCCTAGTGTTACCTTGGTGAAACACTTTGGTAAGTCAACGCCATTGCTTTAGTTTCCTGATCTGTAAAATATGATACAATATTACTTGCAAGGTTGGTCTTGCTCAGTTTAAATTTATCTTCAAGTTAAAAGTTTAATTTCTAGTCTGATATGTATTTAATAGGTATTTGATATTCTAGAATTCTGTCCTGGTCATTGCAAGGATTCAATAAGCTAATATATGCAAAATCACTTAGAATGAATACTGACGCATATTGCATCCTATTAAATGTATCAACTATTATTATTCTGATCCAGTGATGTAAGGAGAAAAGCCAAGGTGGAATTTTTGGAGGCCAATAAATCAACATAAAATTGGCAGTGAACATAACAGGGTTAAAATACTATAAAAACACTTAGATAAGTGTGGAAAATTACATATCTTTACTGTCTATAATTGATCTAATCTTGCTTTTGGTTCAGAAGAGTGAGAAGTACTGATGCTTTGATTATATAAAATAAAGAGAGCTTGCCCTATTGGGCTCTAAGTGATACATTTTGGAATGTATCCTTTTCCTTCTCCTCCCTACCCCTTCTTATTTTTTTTTTCATTTTGTAAATTATATCGCATTCCTTCCTTCTTTTTTGGAACTTTTTAATCTATTAAGTTCCTGGGATCATAAGATCAATTTTCCTTCTTATAAATAATATGTGAATAGAAATGTGAAGAGATAGAAATCATAAGATCTCAACCCTAAAATAAGGAACATTTAAAAACATTTCTGAAGGTAAGCTTGGGAATATGTTGTTACCGAGAAAGTCTAAGAAATGCGGCCGGGCGCAGTGGCTCATGCTTGTAATCCCAGTACTTTGGGAGGCCGAGGTGGGTAGATCACAAGGTCAAGAGATCGAGACCATCCTGGCTAACACGGTGAAAACTCGGCTCTACTAAAATACCAAAAAAAATTAGCCAGGGTAAAGGGCGATGCCTGTAGTCCCAGCTACTTGGGAGGCTGAGCAGGAGAATGGCGGAACCGAGGTGGAGTTTGTTTGAGACACGCCACTGCACTCCAGCCTGGTGATAGATGACCCGGCCTCAAAAAAAAAAAAAGAAGAAGAAAAACAAAATGCTTTGCAAGGAAGCATCAGTGATTCCTTCACTTCATCTTCCTTAGTTACTATGGCAACAATCAGACGAAAAATAACCCCAAAACTCATCAAACATGGTCATCGGAACTCCTTCTCAGCTGCACATCCTCCCATAGGCATTGAATGAATCCTGACTCATAGGCATTGAATATTTTGCAAGTAATTACTCTGCAAAACAAAATGAAAACAAAAAATAGACAAAGAATGAAATTAATTAGTTACATCATAATTTTAGGCTTCAGCATTTTCCATGAAAAAAATAAAAATAAAATGATAGTGTTCTAATGCCTTAAAGTCAACAACTTCCAAATTTGGGTGAAATGAGTCGTTTTGTGAAATTATTTAATACGAATTATGTAAATTTGGATATTTATAAAAATCAACCTTTAAACATATGAGTTGGGAGGAGGCTATGGTTTAGAAACGATTGTAAAGTATGTGGCTGTTTGTATGTTATTTTTTTCTACCTTTTTTTGGTATTTCCATGCTGTTTTGTGGTAATAGGACAACCAGGTCTTAACTGTCAGGCTATTCCAAGTCATTTTGCCTTTTTGATTTAAATAAAACGATTTAACTCTCACCCTATAAAAAGCAGAAACCCGAGTATCTTCCAAAAGTCGTGGGAGCTCTGGAAGTGATACTTTTCCTCACTGCCTCCAGCCATGTCTTCCCTTTGTCCCAGGTCTTGTCTATTGCAGGTATTTTCCGCTTTGTGCCATCCACCATTGACCAACATCCAGATTCTTTCATTATCCAAATGACCACACGCATGGTGAGAGTCTGTAAAGGATTTTAATAAAATTTAGGGCTTAGGTGGGTGATGTATAACACAGCATTATGCAACAAGTAAGTTAAAATTGAATAACAGAACTGGGCCAGGTGTGGTGGTTCACGCCTGTAACTCCAGCACTTTGGGAGGCCGAGGTGGGTGGATCACCTGAGGTCAGGAGTTCGAGACCAGCCTGGCCAACATGTTGAAACCCTCTCTCTACTAAAAATACAAAAATTAGCCAGGCATGGTGGCACACCCCTTTGATCCCAGCTACTCAAGAGGCTGAGGCAGGAAATTCATTTGCACTTGGGAGGCAGAGGTTGCAGTGAGCTGAGATTGCACTGCTGCACTCCAGCCTGGGTGATAGAGCAAAACTCCATCAAGAAGAAAGAAAGAAAGAGAGAAAGAAAGAAAAAAGAAAGAAAGAAAGAAAGAGAAAGAAAGAGAGAAAGAAAGAAAGAAACGAAAAAAAGAAAGAACAGGGCCGGGCATGGTGGCTCATGCCTGTAATCCCAGCACTTTGGGAGGTTGAAGTGGGTGGATCGCTTGCACTGCACTCCAGTCTGTGTAACAGAGTGAGACTCTGTCTCAAAAAAATAAAGTAAAATAAAATGAAATAAAATAAAATAAGTAGCATAACTCGCCTACTAAAGTCACTTAGCCATTTTCCCTGAACATCTCACTGTGTACAGCCCTGGCTCCTGGCCATCTTGCTGGGCCCCTCCTTCTTTTCTCTGCAGGTCCTTGAATTCCCTGTGTCTCTCTCTTAAGCTGTTGGAGAACCTCCAAATTCCTCTTAATGTAGTGTATTGTACAATTTTATTTGTCGTCATTTCAGTTTTTCCCTTGCAGATTATCATTTTTACATTTCCTTTTCAAATCTAAAACAACCATTAATAGTTTTGCTTAAATAAAGAGCCACTTATCCTAGAGAGAAATGACATCGCTTATATAGGAAGTACAATTCCTCTAGTCAGTTTTGGCCCTGAATAACAGTTTAATTTTCTTTCACAGAGAATTTAGGGTAGAAATGTACAAAATACTAATTTTACATGGATTATGCTGTGCATTTCAATAATTGTAACTAATTGATTGGTTTTAGTGCTAAATTGTCTTCTCAGTTTTAAAGGTGAGAAAGATGAGGGGCATGGGTGTTGTCACTTATTTAAAATCACAAAGCCAGCAAGTGAACAGAAGCAGAATTTGGTCCCAGGCCTTTGAATTTCTATGCCAGGATTCTTTATATTATACCAGTTGACACCAGTATATATTAATATGAAGGCTGCATATAGAAACCCCCACATAATACTTGAAAATTGCCCTCTCACTGTAGTGTCTGAGGTGCTGGCTTAAACTAATGAAATGGAAAATGTTATAGAAAGGTCAGAGAAGAGCCACTGACTATTAAACAACTGGAAATTGGACTTTATGGAGAAGACTAGAAAATGTGATCCGATGAATAGTCTGCCACGCTATGATTATGCCATGACAGTGTCTTAAAGGCAGGTTTTATGAAAGGACATGTTTGTGTTCTGTGACATTAACTTCAAAAGGTTATGGTTGTAGCTGAAAAAATTTCTGACTTCCCTTAGTTGATTTGTGGAATCACGTGTGAATTCAACTAAACTCTTCAAAGAACCACTTTTTGTTCTTGTTTTTTTTGTTTTTTTTTTAATCTACAACATTTGGATTTCACAAATATACTCTATAAAGTAATACTTTTATATATTAAAAACACCCTTTAAAAACTTAGTGATGGGATAAACATATCCTGTCATTGTGGCATACTAAATAATGAAGTACAAACTTAACACATAAGTGTTGGGTCAAAATTTACACACTACAGTCAGGCAAAAAATAGTTACTGTCTACCTATAACTGATCTTGTCTTGTTCAGGAGTCTCCATTTATACTGAAGCTGGACTGAGGCTGTCCAGCAATGGACTTAAACATGCCGGTTAAAGAACGATAACCCAGTTCTTTTCCCACTTAAGACAATTTCTTTCAGATTAATTCAGTATTATTTGAGTAAATAGACAATTCAGGGTTTAATTCTCTGCCAGGAGGTTTCTTCCCTCTCTTGCAGGCCTATCTCTTCCCTGTTGCTTATTAAGAAGGGATCAGGTGCTGGGAGATCCCAGATATCCCCCTGGCGTTCATGCGGATTGTGCTTAACTCCAGTGGAGCCATCTTACCCTGCTGTCTCTGTACAGAGGCCTCTGACCTCACTGTTGTATCTTGTGCTGTATTCTCAGGGCATGGGCAATACATGGTGACTGCTCCAGGGGTTTAAACCAGGCTCCCTCCTCTGTTCTCAGCTGGGACTCCCAGGTGATTTCTTGTCTGATTTTCCTTCACTGCATTACCCAGCTAGTGGCTCACTTCACCCTGTTGGGAGACAATTTCCCATGGCTATCTGACATTTCTGCATGTTTTATGAGCAATGAATGGATAGCTCTTTGTTTTGAACATCATTTCAAGGATCTCAACAGTCTCAGGAGGCAGAGATACTGTCTTCTTTGGAGCACAGAGCAGGGATGTTTACTGCCCATATGAAAGAGCTGGGTTCCTTAACCTGCGTGCAGCTGTCATTCAGTCTTCTTTCTGTTTCCCGTTGGGACTCGGGCTTGCAGAAGCAGCATGAGAGGTACTGATAGCCAGACCATGGTGATTACTCTGACTCATCAACCTGACCTTTATGTCTGTCCCAGGGGTCTGATGATCTCTTCCAGGATCTATGAAACAGTGGCAGTCTAACTTATTAGCTGGCAAGTAGGTAAAATCACAGACCCTTCTTAGTTCTCAGCACACCCCTCAAGAACACAGCTAGCATCTTCACCTTTCTGCTGAGTTTCACACAGTTCTGGGGACACTTGGGAAATTCACGATCCCTTCTGCACCATTCACAGGCCATGAAGAACTGCAGAGTACAGTCTCAAGATCCCTCCCTGCCTAAAGATGCTACACCTCCCTTTCCACGCTACCACAAGTTACTCCCCTGTGCCATGACAGGGCCTCATGAGACAGAGCCAATGAGAAGTAAGGTTTCTGGCTCATTTACTAACCTTGATTCTTGATCTATAAAAATAAGTGTTTTTGTTTATAAACCCTCTTTTTCCTTTCCACAAAGTCTCCTTTTCAAGGTTGTAGCCTGACTTTGTGTCTCTAGGTACCAAGTGGTAAGACAAAAGCTGTAACTGACTCGTTTTATGTGTATTCTTGCTCAAAAGATCCTAATTCTCCTTTCAGCCATGTGTGACCCTGGCTAGACAGAGGAAAAATAATTTTGATATGATTCCAAATATTATTCCTGTAGCATCTACACATATTTGCAAATATGGATAATGAATAGACACATACAGGTTTCTTTAACTTGCCTTGGAACATGAGAGTAAATAGCAGAAAATCAATTCAAAAGTATACATTTGCAAACCGTTCAGACTACAATGACTTTAGTCAGTTCTGTTGATGTATATTAGTCAGTGGAGTCAGAATCTGTTAATTCAACAGTACTTAATATAAATGTTGCTAATCGTTTTCTTCATTTGAAACCAAATATGAAAATGAAACAAAGCAGTCCTGAAGTAGAATTGTTTTTATTGCCCTGGAAAGGAAAATTCTCAGGGATGAGCTATTATATTTTTTCAAATACAGGTTAGCTTTAAGAGAAAACAGGTTTAAACTGTCACATAACCACAGCACACGTACTGTGGGTTTGCAAAGTCACCTGAAGTCAGGGGCCGTTCCTCATGGTTTTCTCAGAGCCTTCCTGAGATGTATGCTCAAGGGGGTGCTGAGGAAGTAAAGAAACATCTTTTTACAGTTTGGGCTTGGAAACCAGCTAAAATGAGCTTGCAGTGTTTTTTACCTGGAATATCTGTATCTATCTCTGTATTTGTCTATATTATTCACTCAACTGATGCTTTAATGATTTTAAAATGTACTTTAAGTTGGAAAATGATTGGACTTGAGAAGTTGATAGATTTCTTTTATTATTATTATTAAAATTTATATAAACTCAAGTGGTACAAGTACAGGTTTATTACAGGGATATGTTGTGTAATGGTGAAGTTTGGGCGTTTAGTGTAACTATCACACAAATTGTGTGTATTGTACCCATTAAGTAATTTACCATCCTTCAACCCACTTTCGCTGTCCCACCTTCTGAGTCTCCAATGACTATTTCAGCCTATATCCATGTGTGGACATTATTAGCTTCCACCTACACATGGTAATTGACTTTCTGTTTCTCAGTTGTTTCACTGAAGATAATGATCTCCAGTTCCATCAATCATTTAAAAATAATAAAGTCTACCCTTCCAAAGGCACTATGATGTTATCTTAATAATGGTCTTAAGTAACTCTCTTAAATTAATAATAATAACAATTTTCTTAAAATATGATTTTCAGTAATGTTAAATAAATGCTTGAAATGAGGGAGTTAAGCTGATCTCATAGTTTGCCTCCAGCTCTGACGAGCTATGAATCCACAGTGCTGCAAAATATAGACAATATTTCAGAACCTCTTTACTGGGTGGCATTGTTCTAAGTGTCATTCATAATTAATTTCATTTAAAATGTGGTGCCCACAGTTTTAGAATTTTGCCCAAATGTTTGGATTAAAAACAAAGTACCTTTGTAATGTTTTATTATATCAGTACTATTAAATTCATTTTGAAATAGCATACTAATATAAAATATAGGAGGTTCAAAATACCTATGATTTACCTAGTGTGCCTTTTAACTCAAGGATAGGACTATTGATTCATCTGTCACTCATATTGGGCTGGCACTACGTTGAGGGGCAATGTTGGGGCATTTTGGCCTCTTTTTTCTAAATTGTTCACCTCACTTTTTAGCTTCTCTCTGTCTTTCCATTTCCTTTTCTCTGAAGGTAGGGATGGATATTTTCTGTTTTTTTCAGGATTTTCCATTGTCTGCTTGGGCTTCCATAATAAGATAACACAGACTGGGTGGCTTAAACAATAGACATTTATTTGGCCACACTTTTGGAGGCTAAACGTCTGAGATCAAGGTGCTGCAGGGTTAGTGAGGCCTCCGTTTCTGGGTTGTCGGTAGCCACCTTCTTGCTGAGTCCGCACATGGCCTTTCTCCTGTATTCATGTACTCAGGGCTGGTGTCGGGGCTGAGAGTGGGTGAGCTCTGGTGTCTTTCCTCTTCTTGTAAGGACACCAGTCCTATTGGATTAGGGCCCCACCGTTATGACCTCATTTAACTGTAATTACCTTCCTAAAAGCTCTGTCTCCAAATACAGTCACACTGAAGATTAGGGTTTCAGTATGTGAATTTTGGTAAGACACATTTAGTCCCTAACAGCTGTCATCAGGTTCTTCTCATGCTGTGAAGTTTTTTCTCATCCTCTGCCTTTAGCTCTCCTCAAAATGTATCTGTTTTCTCTCTCAGGATTCTTTTCTTTGCTCATCAAATGAGACAGTTTTTAGTGACTACTAATGAGCCCAGACATTAACTAGAGTGTAAGATAATATATTTGTATTTTAAAAAGAAAACTTCCACAGAAACTACCTTACTGCAAGTTACGTAAGATACACAGTTGCTACAGGTGACAATTTTAGCCTCACATAAGTAGAAAACATGAAGGCTTTTAGCATTGCACCCTTTATGTCATTCTGTTAGGACTCTGCGTTGCCTGTGGAGAGCGACAACTGTAGGCTTCTGGCAAGTTGCCCATATTAAAAAGGGAAATTACAAAGAAAATATGTCCAGTTAACCGGCCCTAATAAAAAGTGAACAGCACCTTGATTATTCTAATGTACTATCAAATTCCAGTAAAAAATGCTACAAGATAGGTGAATTGGAGGATTAAACAAACATTCAAAACCACGTAAGGAAAGACTTTTCTTGACCTAGTGACCTTGGAGAATGGATCTTGAAAAGCTACTTCCATCAAAATAAGGATTGTTGTCACAAACATATCCCCTTCAGTGGAGGACTTTAAGGAATTTCCTGGCACCCAGCATCCAAGGATGCTTTGAACTTTTGTTCTTCTAGCTGCTGTTTGTAGAGACCTTGTTTGAAATAATGTTTCTGGTTTCCTTGATACAATGACAATCCTACTAATTCTCTATAGTTAGGCTTTGTTATAAAATAATATGAACTGGCTTTCAGCTCTGCCTGTGGATTTACTCCTAATGGAAGACCATTATATTAAGCTTACAATTTTGAACCAGCCAAATTTTTCAAAAGGGCTATTTTTTGTCTCAGTATCCAGAAACACACAAAAACAATTGAGGAATCTTTCTTTTCATAAACAACTTCTCTGGTGAGTAACAATACCTGTGACTGCAGAAAAGCCAATATGTCTCTCACAACACTAATAACATGATGTTTGGAAGAGAAGCACCATGGCTGCTATTTACATGTGGAGAGATCTATTTGTGCACGCATCTTTCTATTCATTATAAGCACATTACAGTCTCCTGTTCACCCTAATTATTGTTTCAGAACCCAACAGTTATTGTTGAAATTTGTGAGTCTCATAAGTTAAATGGAAATAGATAATTCTTGAACAAATGGAAGATTTCAAGGCCTCTGACATTCAGAGGACTTGATAATTGGCTTAAAGTCACTGGGTAGATTTTAGGCAGACGACATTTGCCCAGTGGCTCAGAGAGCTGGATTGCGTTGGGGGTAAAGGAAAGCAAGAGAAGGCTTTCTGTGATCTTGGAGCATGCTCAGGGGATTGTGTTTTGCAAAGCATCAGTAGGATGTCATCCTAGTTGGTAAAGGAATCATCACAAGAACATATTTGGATTAAATGCAGATCTTGAGCATCAAATAGGGTCAGGCTAACAACTTTTATGAGAACTTTTCCTTTGTTTGCTGACTCTGAGATCATAGGTTCGTATGAGCAATACTCACCAATTCTTTAAGTACCCATAGATAGTGCCTTGCTGATTTTGTAGGTGGTAAGAATGAAGAAGATTTTTAGGAAGGAAAAGCAATCTTCCTAAGTATCCTTAAAGGTGGCATACTTCTGCCATTACCCTGAAATAGTCTAATCATGTGGAAAGCTGAAAGAAAATGTTTGTTTTATGCATTGTTTTCCCGGATGATAACTGCCAAATGGAGGCACAGGCTCTGATAATGTCCGTTTACTTGATTTCTTTCTATGTTCATTTCTTTTTCTTTTTGTGGAGATGGAGTCCTCACTATGTTGCTCAGGCTGGTCTCAAACTCCTGGGCTCAAGTGATCCTCCTGCCTTGGCCTTCCAAAGTGCTGGGATTACAGGCATGAAACACCGTGCTTGGCCTCTGTGTTCATTTTAATTCTGGCCTAATGGTCTGATTTGCTGTTATCTCAAAGGACATTTTTATAGAAATTTATGCTGTTGATTGTTGTAACACGCTACATCTAAAATTTAAAAACCAAACAATCTGGCTTCAAACCTGAAGTGAAGGCACAGGGAGGAGTCTTGTATTCTAATCTGTTCTTCTGGCACGCTTTGTTCTTTTTCTGTGGAAGCTCAACAACAGATATGTGCAGAGCTTATTAGTTTGTTGTGTTTCAGCTCAAATCTTTCCCGGAATCATTAATCTTAAACTTGAACACAATAGATGCTTAAGGCTGTATGCTTCAACTGCCTTCGTCAAAATAGGCATTTGCATTATAATAGGAAAGTATATGAAATTGCCCTGTTTGTTAGACATTTCGCACAGTCTGATTTCTTTCCGGAAGTAGCACTGTCACTTCTGTTCGGAGCAGGAATGTTTACTCTATTTATGTTTAAATAGCATTGCTTAGGCCTTGAGTATGTTGGCTTAGCAGGTAGAATGCTCCACTCCAAGTAACAGAATATCTCACTTAAATAGAATTAAATGCTGTGGCTTGATTCTTTTTTCATGTAACAAGAAGTCCAGATGTTAGTGTGTTCAAGTTTGTTTTAGGCATTCAATAATAGTACACAAGACCCAATTTCCTTCCATCTGTAAACTCTGTCGTCCTCGATATGTCAGTGATGTCATGTCTACATCTATGGACTCAAGATAGTTGTAAAAGATTGTAGGATCATGTCCTCATAAAATGCTTTTGAAGTCAGGAGAAAGGGCTGGGTTAAAAGTGATGGAGTGGAAACTTGCAGCAAAGAGTACTCCTCATATTGATTTCTTTTTATTCCTAGTTGAATAAAAGCAAGCAAAACAACTATCAGTCATTTTAGCCTATCTCTGGAATCTGGCCCTTCCTATACGGAGGAAGGGTAGAGGGCATAGCTGTGGGAGGGTGAGCCAATGCTGCCTCGCTCTCAGGCAGTTGCCCCACTATCTCTGGCACTATCCTTCCTCTTCTTGCTTTTTCCCCTAAGGAGACCCAGGCCACAAATCCCCGCCCACCATCGGGAAGAGAAAAGGCATGTCCCAGAAAAACTTTTGACCCACTTCCCATAGATAAAGCCAGACCATCCCTATGAAACTCATTCTCTCTGCTATGTTCAGTAATCTTAGAGAAGACATTTAGGTTTTTGTGTCTCCTAAAATGCTGTAACATTTGGCATTGTTGACTAATGGCTACCTTCTTCTTGAAAGGCAGTTGAGGAGAATTTTGGGGCAACATTTTCTTTTGGTTTTCTTCTGATTTCTTTTGTTATTTCTTCATAATTGCTCGTCAGCTTTTTCCTCCTATCTGTCTGGGGTTCACTGGGTTCCTGACATACCTCTCTTTGCATGCTACTCCTCTTCCTTGTGCAATCTTATGTGCTCCTTTGGTAGCAAGTATAGCCTAAATGAGTTGATGACTTCCACGCCTGGATCTCCAGCTTGCATTTCTTTATTGTGCTGCAGTTCCACACATCCAGTTATTACTGGGTAAACATTTTTATTCGCTGTCTCGTTGGTATTTGAACTCAGATATTACAGACTGAATTAAACTTTTTTCCTCTTTGCACTGTCCCCTCCCCTGGCTTGCTTCACTTCCTTCATTTCTGTGTCACTAAATGGCCCCTCAGATATACCCAGTGGTCCAAGTCCTCTTCCTCATCTCTTGAATCCAACCTCCCCCCAAAATCCTGTTGACTGTGCCTCCTAGATATTTTTGTAATCAGTCTCCTTCTGTCCACTTCTACTGACACTGCCTGAGTTCAGTCACTTCTCTTGTTTTACCTTGATTATTCATTGCAGACCCTCATAACAGCTGTCAGCATCCCTCGTTTCTGACCCACAGCTTTCCTTTCTGTAACCCCAAATCAGGCTGATTGTACCTGAAAGTCACATCTGATTAAAAGGTTTCCCCTGTTTAAAATCCTTAGATAGCTTCACATAACCTTCAGGATAAAAATCCAGACTCATAACATGTCAACATGAGATCTTCAATGGACTGTAACATTTTTTGGTTCACAGACAGCTTTTTTTTTTTTTTTTTTTTTTTAGTTCTTAGTTTTTTATTTTACTTTAAGTTCTAGGATACATGTGCAGAATGTGCAAGATTGTTACACAGGTATACATGTGCCATGGTAGTTTGCAGCACCTATCAACCCATCATCTAGGTTTTAAGCCCCACATGCATTAGGTATTTGACCTAATGCTCTCCCTCCCCTTTCCCCCAACCCCCCGACAGGCTCCAGTGTGTGATGTTCCCCTCCCTGTGTCCATGTGTTCTCATTGTTCAACTCCCACTTATGAGTGAGAATATGTAGTTTTTGGTTTTCTGTTCCTGTGTTAGTGTGCTGAGAATGGTGGCTTCCAGCTTCGTCTATGTCCCTGCATAGGACATGAACACATTCTTTTTTATGGCTGCATAGTATTCCACAGTGTATATGTGCCACATTTTCTTCATCCAGTCTATCACTGATAGGCATTTGGGTTGGTTCACGTCTTTGCTATTGTAAATAGTGCTGCAATACACACATGTGTGTGTGTGTCTTTATAGTAGAATAATTTATAATCCTTTGGGTATATACCCAGTAATGGGCTTTTTGGGTCAAATGGTATTTCTGGTTCTAGATCCTTGAGGAATCGCCATACTGTCTTCATTTATGAGGAAAGGTATGAAACCTTTCTGCCTGCTTTAGTGTTAAATGCTGAGTTTCTCTTCACAGGCTTGTCTGCATTGTTTTTTGGCAAGAACTTTAAAAACATGGTCTAGTCCTTTGTAGCTGTAGATTATAACGTGTCTGATACATTACAGCCATTTAAAAAGTGATGAATTATTAATTGAAAATGTCTTTCTCTTTAAATGTGTGTGTTTATGGTCAATAGTGTAAGCAATCTGAATACGTATGTTACTTTAGGGAACATGTGTGTTTCCATATTTCAATGGTGCCCCATTTTTTTCTTTTAATTGGGATTCTCATTATCTTATTTTTCCCTTCAGTGGAATTATCTGACAATCTGACGTGATTGTAGGCTGACTCCAGCCCTCAAAGTTTCTATTACAAAATCTATTCAGAACGGTGTAATAATTACTTGGTATTGGCAGAGTAAGTAGTCAGAAGAGGATCACTAATACTCTCAGTTCTTGATAATGTTCCATAAAAAGGGATAAGTTAACCTCCATCCCAATTCGATTTCTTTAAGATATTGAGGCATAGAGACACAGGATGTAGGTTGTGTCACTTCTCTTTTCTTTTTAACCATTTTCTTTATTAACATGTCTCCAGAAATCCTCTTTCTCTCTTGACAATGCATTCACTGATTACACATTTTACCCTCTGAAGCCAACTCCATGGTTTAAATCACTTTAGGCTATCAAGAAAATTACACAGACAAATTCAATATCAAGCTGAACTAGATACTTAAGTGAAAATAATTGTAATGATATTCAGAAAACATCCTGTGTAAACAATCAAATGGCAAATATAGTTTTAAGAAAGATTGTAAATGCACTGCATTTAAATAATTACATGAAGATGTGCATTTGAACATGACGGAACAAAACATAAATGGATGTTGAATAAAAGCTCAAAAGCACAGGCAACAAAAGCAAGAATAGACAAATGGGATACATCACGCTGAAAAGCTGCACAGCAAAGGAAACAATCAACAGAGTGAAGAGACAACCTACAGAATGGGAGAGAATATTTGTAAACTATGCAATTGACAAAGGGTTAGTATCAGGACTATCTAAGGAACTCAAACAACCCAGTGCCAATACAAACAAATAATCCAATTTAAAAATGGGCAAATGACAAGAATAGACATTTCTTTAAAAGACATACAAATAGGCTGGGTGTGGTGGCTCATGCCTGTAATCCCAGCACTTTGGGAGGCCAAGGCGGATAGATCATGAGGTCAGGAGTTCGAGACCAGCCTGACCAATATGGTGAAACCCCATCTCTACTAAAATTACAACAATTAGCCAGGCGTGGTGGTGTGCACCTGTAATCCCAGCTACTCAGGAGGCTGAGGCAGAAGAATCACTTGAACTGGGAGACGAAGGTTGCAGTGAGCTGAGATTGCACCACTGCACTCCAGCCTGGGCAACAGAGTGAGACAACGTCTCAAAAAAAAAAAAAAAAAAAAAAAAAAAAAAGATGTACATACAAATAGCCAATATGAAAAAATGCTCAACATCACTAATCATTAGAGAAATGCAAATCAAAACCACAAGGAGGTATCACATCACCCGTTAGAATAGTTATTACCAAAAAGACAAAAAAACAACAAATACTGGTGAGGTTGTGGCTAAGTGGGAACTCTAATGCACTGTTGGTAGGAATGTAAATTAGTACAGCCACTGTGGAAACAGTATGGAAGTTTCTCAAAAAACTAAAAATAGAACCACCGTATGATCCAGCAACCCTATTACTGGGTTTGTATCCAACGACAATTAAATCAGTGGCCAGGTGTGGTGGCTTACCCCTGTAATCCCAGCACTTTGGGAGGCTGAGGCGGGTGGACCACTTGAGGCTAGGAGTTCGAGACCAGCCTGGCCAACGTGGTGAAACACTGTCTCTACTAAAAATACAAAAATTAGCCAGACATGGTAGCACATGCCTGTAATCCCAGTTACTTGGAAGTCCAAGGCAGGAGAATTGCTTGAACCCGGGAGGTGGATGCTGCAGTGAGCCGAAATCGTGCCACTGCACTCAAGCCTGGGCAACAGAGCAAGACTCCATTTCAAAAAAGAAAAGAAAATGAAATCACCATGTTGACGAGATACTTGCTTGCACTCCTATGTTTATTGCAGTACTATTCACAATAGCCAAGATATGAAGCCAACCTAAATGTCCATCTACAGATGAATGGATAAAGAAAATGTCATATATATGTCACATTTAATAGTAGTATTCTATTACATATGTGTGTGTATGTACATATACATATATGTATTAGACATGTATATAATAGACATACAGATATGTCTATTACATACGTAATATTACATATTTGTACCCCAGGAATCTGGGGTACAAAATGATTGAGTGACTTGCCAAGATTTACATGGCTGGTAAATTGCAGAACACATATGTGTATACACATACACATATACATAATAGACATATATAATATGTAATTGGATTACAAGATTACATATTATATATATCTATTACATATATGTGTGTATACATATATGTGTGTATATATGTATACATATATGTATACACACACATATGTAATAGAATACCATTCAGGCATAAAGCAGGATAAGATCCTGCCTGTCATTTGCAGCAACATGGATGAACCGGCAAGATATTATGTTAAGTGAAATAAGCCAGTCACAATAAAACAACCTCCACATGATCTCACTCATATGTGGAATCTAAAAGAGTTGATTTTATAGAAGTAGAGAGTAGAATGGTTATCAAAGACTGAGAAGGGATGGGGAGACAGGACAGGACCTGGAGAGGTTGGTCAACAGATGCAAAGTTAGGAAGAATAAGTTCTAGTGTTTTATTACACAGTACGGTGACTGTAGCAAATAACAATGTGGTGTATATTTCAAGATAGCAAGAAGAGATTTTGTGTATTACCACCATAAAGAAATAAATGATCAGTGTTTACAGTATAGATATGATAACTATCCTGATTTGATCATCATACAATGTATACAAGCATTGAAACATCACATTGTACCCTATAAATATGCACAATTATTACGTATCAATAAAAACAATTAAAAAATAGATATTCACAAGTGAAAGGCAGCTGTGGAGGCCTTTTCTAATTACAGAAAATTGAGCCTTTTAAAAAAATCTGGCTTGCACACGTAACAGCCATAATTTCTTCAGAATGCTTACCGTGCATGTTGATTTAATCTAATAGGATAGTCATACTACTTCTGTATATGGTAGAGTGACCTGGTTTTAAAAACTGCCACATGAATGGCTAGAGTGAAATTATGAAGAGCATGCATTCTAGTGCTTGAGTGCCTGGCTCCAAATTCCAGTTCTGCAATTTACCAGCCGTGTAAATCTTCGCAAGTCATTCAATCATTTTGTACCCCAGCTTCCTATTATAAAAGCTGGGAATAATAATAGTACTTGAAAGGGGTAACATGAGAATTCAATGAGTCTATTTGTCATGTGCTCAGAACCACTTCTGGTACTTTGTACATAAGGTCTAAAAGGTGGGAGGGTGGCCATTATTGTCAAGGACACCCAGTCTTCATTGAGCCCATTAAAGATGCCAGCACAGTGTGTCTACCTTGTATGTGTAGTATCATTTAATCCTAAAATATCTTTTTAAAGTGGGTTTTTAAAAATTATTATACTTTAAGTTCTAGGGTACATGTGCACAACGTGCAGATTTGTTACATATGTATACATGTGCCATGTTGGTGTGCTGCATCCATTAACTCGTCATTTACATTAGGTATATCTCCTAATGCTATCCCTCTCCACTACCCCCTACCCACAATAGGACCCGGTGTGTGATGCTCCCCTTCCTGTGTCCAAGTGATCTCATTGTTCAATTCCCACCTATGAGTGAGAACATGTGGTATTTGGTTTTCTGTTCTTGCGATAGTTTGCTGAGAATGATGGTTTCCAGTTGCATCCATGTCCCTACAAAGGACACGAACTCATCCTTTTTTATGGCTGCATAGTATTCCATGGTGTATACATGCCACATTTTCTTAATCCAGTCTGTCACTGATAGACATTTGGATTGATTCCAAGTCTTTGCTATTGTGAATAGTGCCACAATAAACATACGTGTGCATGTGTCTTTATAGCAGCATAACTTATCATCCTTTGGGTATATCCCCAGTAATGGGATGGCTGGGTCAAATGGTATTTCTAGTTCTAGATCTTTGAGGAATTGCCACACTGTTTTCCACAATGGTTGAAGTAGTTTTACAATCCACCAACAGTGTAAAGTGTTCCCTGACTTCTCCACATCCTCTCCAGCACCTGTTGTTTCCTAATTTTTAATGATTGCCAACTGGTGTGAGATGATATCTCATTTTGATTTGCATTTCTCTGATGGTGAGTGATGATGAGCATTTTTTCATGTGTCTGTTGGCTGTATGAGTGGCATCATGCTACCTGACTTCAAACTATACTACAAGGCTACAGTAACCAAAACAGCATGGTACTGGTACCACAGCAGAGATATGTTAATGGAACAGAACAGAGCCCTCAGAATAATGCCACACATCTACAGCCATCTGATCTTTTGACAAACCTGACAAAAACAAGAAATGGGAAAAGGATTCCCCTATTTAATAAATGATTGCTGGGAAAATTGGCTATACAAGTAAGCTGAGCGGATCCTTTCCTTACTCCCTTATGCAATTAATTCAAGATGGATTAAAACTTAAATGTTAGACCCTAAAACCATAAAACCTAGAAAGAAATCTAGAGTAATACCATTCAGGACATAGGCATGGGCAAGGGCTTCATGTCTAAAACACCAAAAGCAATGGCAACAAAAGCCAAAATTGACAAATGGGATCTAATTAAACTAAAGAGCTTCTGCATCATCATTCCTATTCATCAGAGTGAATAGGCAACCTACAGAATGGGAGAAAATGTTTGCAATCTACTCATCTGACAAAGGGCTAATATCCAGAACCTATAAAGAACTTAATCAAATTTACAAGAAAAAAACAAACAACCCCATCAAAATGTGGGCAAAGGATGTGAAGAGATACTTCTCTAAAGTGGGTTTTTTAAACCTGCATTTTACAAATGAGGAAACTGAGGCTTAGTGGTTAAACACTTGCCCCAGCTTAGTAAATGACCACGCTGGGATCCAATTCACTGTCCTACTATAATAGGGCTCTAAGGAATTTGCTTAAGAAAGTGCCTTATTTTAACACCTGATATTAAATTTAAAAGATAAAGTTATCCAGATTATCATAAAGATGTCTTTTCAGAAATCATGGTAAGATGATAAGAGAAGGTATTTATTTTTACTCAGGTATATTTCTTGCGTTGTTGTCTGCCCTTGTTTATTAAACCCTAGATATGACAAAAAACATGCATGTAAAATCTAATTAGAAAGTACCCCCTGACTTTGAAAACAGCACATACACAGTTTTGTGAGTCCAATAAAGGAAAATGCAAGGACTTATTGTGAGGCAACTACCAGTGAAATGACCTTCGATAGGTGCTACGGTACAGAAAAAAATGTATCAATAATTATTCTGCATTTAAGATAATAGAAAACAGTGAAAGATAAGTGATTTAAGCCTTAGTCTCTTCCATGAATATTATATTAAATATCACTATAATATTTGTGTCATATTTTAACATATATGAAAAATCATGCATAATGATATGTCTCTAATTGGAGCTAACAATTCCTCATGATAAGCACTACCCTAGTACTTTCTAAGTCATGTTCATAGCATCGATAGTCTTTATTCATATGTGTATATATCCCACAGTGTGTGAGGTCCTACTATATGTGGGACCCTGTGCTATGTGGGCTGAGAAGACCATGATGAGTAAAATAGACTGCTATGACTCTTGCCAACACAGAGCATATAGTGTAATGAGGAAGAAATAATTAAAAGAGTGAAATAGCACATCTTCACTCTAAATCATCTGCTTTTCAGTTAATGGTGACTTTATTCCCCCATAAGAATGTGTGAATATTTATTTTATATTTGTTCACCTAAGGAGGCTACTTGAATTGTTTTGTTAAAATTAAGACCTATCTGTTTTAAAGGTAAATTTATTTTTTCCCAAAGGAAAAAAAATTAACTTTCTACCTGCGATATGTAATGTTTCCAAACTGTGCTCCTAGATTTAGGTCTTGCAAGGGTTACCCCATTTCACAGTGACACTGACTTGGTTTCCTTTCTAATATTATCTTCTTTGATAGAAATTTTATGATTTTCAAGTCTCTCGAGGTACTCCCTTCCTTTTTAAGATCTTGTATTTTCTTATTTTGAAAATATTTCTATTTAGACTGCATCACCTTTCTCATCAGTTTTGTTTTTGCTTAAAGCACCATTATGCTTAGCCATTTATTTACCCAAGCCAGCTTATGGCTCCAAGGGAAGGGCGGCCGTAGTGTTGAGTACTGACTCGCTGTCCTCTGTTGTGACTGCACCCAGAGAACTAAGAGCATTCTCTGAGCACCCAGAGAATTAAGAGCATGCTTCCCTCTTAATGAGGAGGAAGAGGAGACTAGAGTTAGCTGAGTGGTGGAGCGGTGGTGGAGCGGTGGTGGAGACGGGGGACAGCAGGTGGAAAGGGAGAATGCAAGCAGGTAGCAGGTAAACTTCTTAGGGAGTAGCACTGAGTGTTTCAGCCTTCTCCTGATGACAAACAGCAGTGGCCATGAAGCTGTGAGAATGGCTGAGTCCTATTTCTTGGATATGAAGCAGATGCAGGAATGCCATGGAGCATTCTTTATCTTTACAGGATTAGAAATACATATTTGTAATTGGAGCAACAAACGCACATTTACCAAAGGTAATTATATTGCTGCCCGACAAAATGAAGGATTCTTAGTAAGTGATTTTTATGCGTCAGTACTTAGATCAAATGTCTTGAGCCTGTGCAATTACCAAAAATTTAGTACATGTCATACCACTTCCTGAAGAGGCAGATTGCCATATAACAAAAGAGCCATTTAATAATGGTTGCTCTCTTTACATTGTTTATCAGATCGGTTATGGCGCCTCGATATATTGAGTGTAACTAGCTCCATTTATTCCTCTTCCCCCAAGCTAGAAGTATCACCTTCAGCAACATTTCTACAGGATATTTGACCAAGGGACACTGTTGTACATTATAATGAACCAAGGGAACACCAATGGGAGCTGCTGAGCTGTAATACATACTTGCAATGAGGTTGTCGAAGAAATATCCAATATTGGAAATACATATTGTGATTGGAGCAAAAAAAGCACAACATTTACCAAAGGTAATTATATTGCTGCCTGCCAAAATGAAAGATTCTTAGTAAGTGTTTTTGATGAGTCAATACTCAGATCAAATGTCTTGAGCTGTGCAATTATCAAAAATTTAGTTACATGTCATACCACTTCCTGAAGGGGCAGATTGTCATATAACAAAATAACCATTTAATAATTATATACTTACATATACATACACATGAATTGTATGTGTTTAAATATTTATACATTGGTAGCATTCATTTTTTTTTTACAAGCAATTCCTATTCGCATCTCATAGAATACCAGCTTCTCAGGAAACACATCTTCATCCATGCTGATGCTAAGAAATAGGCAACTGTGTTTATGCTGCTTTCTTGTCTCTATGATATTAGCTAAACTTATAGTTGAGTAAAATTACATGTTGGGGTGTGAGTTGGGAAAATCACTTGGTAAAGATGGCCTGAGTTCTAGGCATGGCTCTGCCAGAGGTCAGTGAGAAATTCTATAGGCTATGTCAATGTACTTGCCCGTCCTCCTGACTTTCCTTTTCGGCATAAATTTCCCTAGCAGTGTTCCTTGCTCAAAGGAGCAGTCCCAGGCTCTTCTTTGCCCAGGGATGTCTTCCCAAGATGACCAGAAATGGCTTCATGACCTAAGGGTGGACAGCAGTGTTCTATTGTACCCACAACATCATGGTCTCACATGGAAGAGATGAGGCCTGTCATCAATCCATCAGATTACACTTTTGATACTGTAAACTGGAATTACAGAAAGGTTTCTTTTTGGAGTAGGGCCAAAAGAAACAAATATGCAGAATGTAGGTAAGTATATCTTAAGTAGGATAGAATTTGTCTTGAGTGATTTTTACTGGCTCCCTTTTGGGAATCTTACCTGAGTCTATTTTTTAAAATAATCAAATAAAATAGTGCCTACCTTTCTTCTTTATTGCTGTGTGAATTTTTTAAAAATACTTTTTCTTTTTTTAAAATTGTACTTTAAGTTCTAGGGTACATGTGCACAACGCACAGGTGTGTTACATATATATACATGTGCCATGTTGGTGTGCTGCACCCATTAACTCATCATTTACATTAATAGCTGCATGTTTGTCTCGGATATTTTGTATGTTGTAATTATTTTAAGGGAGACAATTTGCACACTTACTATAAAATTATTGGGTTAAAAAAGCCACCATAAAACTGGAAACTTTAAATTGTCCCGTCTTTGTTTTCTAAAAAATGGAAACCAATAGTCTATAAATGTACTGGTTATTATTCTTTTATAGTTTTCCACTAACTCTTCTTATTGATTCAAAAATATTTCAAGAAGTTATTTTTTAGAGCTACTTTTTGGTGTGATCACCAAAGAAATTGAAGAGATCATCTCTCGGCCATCAGCACCCTACTGGCCCTGGATAGGTCTTCTTGCCCTTATGTAATTCCCTTGAGGGAGGGAACCTGGAGGAGGATGAGAAGAAAAACAATCAAAGAAACAAATCAAGCATGCATTTAAAAGAAAAGCTTTCTGTCAGCTTTCTTCTTATTTTTCTTCTTCTTTTTTTTCCAAACACAGGAGTGATTGAGTCACAGCCTGCCCTAATGGCATTTTATTGAGTTTCTAACTGCCAAGTCATGTCTGAGCTGCCAATTTAAGTTTCAAACTTTTAGAAGAAGAACTGTTCCATATCAAGTCATTGATTCCTATTCAATTTTGCAAAATAAAGAGATCACTTAAAGAACTCTGGGGAAGAGGATATTTGAGTTTTAGGGCCCAAACCCCTTGGCTTAACTTTCTACCATGTTGTCCATTCAAATAACTGAAGAGGGGGAGATTTTTCACTGTAGCACCAAAAACTTATATTAAGAATTGAGCAGATATGGGGTTCAGATAGGAGTTTTTATGGACAACAATACAGGAAACAGGATTAAGAAATAGCATTGGCCTATTTCCTTATGCTACAGTTCTGGGTCTGAAGTGGCACAGCTTTGATGTTCTGTTTGTCGTTCTGTGCTGTGGCACTTTAGAAGTAAGAAAAAGCATTGATGTATTATGGCAGTGATTCTTAAACCTTTGTATGCATCTGAATCACCTGAAGGGCTTGTTAAAACACGATTGTTGGGTCCTACTCCCAGAGTTTCTAATGCAGTGGGGTGGGACCTGAGAATTGGCATCTAACAAGTTCTCAAATAATTTTGTTGCTACTGGTTTGGGGACCAAGTTTTGAAAACTACTTTATTACAAGGTCTCTCTTCTCCATGGCAGCTGAGAGGAAATTAAGGGTGTTATTCTGAATTACCTAAAATTAGGAAGTTAACTGTGATTAGTGGTTCTCAGTCTTGGGTATTTTTTATGAACCACTTGAGGAGCATTGTAAAAAATACTGATGTCAGTATCTTTGAGATAGAAGTAGGATGTTGATAATTTTTGAAAGATCCCTAGGTGTTTCCAACATGCACACAGAGTTGAGAGCTCTTTGTCATTTCCTAATTAGATATCAAGGATTTTCACCTACTCCAAATGAACAGTGTTGGTAGTACCTGGGCAACCTCTGAGAGGCAGAGGAGGAGAATTAGTGACAAATTCTCTCACAGTAACTTCTAATGCAAGGCTTAGAGTAGGTATAACTTGATAAATCACGAGTCTCTAACACAAAAAAAACAAAGAAAGATTTTTTTCAACATATGAAACTTTCATGGAGTCGTTTCCTATTCAGAATGAAAATATGGGGTCGTACACCTAAAAGGAAGCCAAATTTCTCTAAGGCCTTCGGTTTTTTAGGGGGGAATATGGTAGGCATTCTACCTTATAGCATATCCTCCAGCATGTGAACTGAGAGGTTGACTTATCCACAAGGAGAGAAACTTGAGAACTCTTGCTATATTCTAATACTAAGCTTGGCCAAATTGCATTCTGCTCAAGAACGAGTAAACTGAGAAAATTGGATCAAAGCTCATAAAACAGTCTGCAGCCCAAGAGAAGAACATTTCTCTAAGTGTTCAACAGAGCATCTTTCCTGCCAAATGGAATTACTAAATGACAAGGAAAGAAAAACTATTTAAAATACCTGCCTGATGGCCTAGTTTGTTTCAGGAAAACACTATTTGTAACAATAAATAGGTCAAGATAAGTAGAGACTCGCTTGTGATCAGAAGAAAATGGAAGGAATCAATAATAGAAGCAATAATAGAAAAGACATATTGCAGGAAATTGAATTATTTACACAATATCTGTATTTTAATAAATTAGCGCTAGAAGAACAATAAAAATAAGTTAGTTTAAGCTTTGTGCAGTGGCACTATTGTAGGTACTGAGGATCCTACAGGGTGCGATTATTGCTAATTAAAAACATTCCCCAATACCCTGGTGTGATGACTTGCATTAGAGTGGGCATAGGCAATTTTTGACAGTCTCTACAGAGACAGAATTTAAAAAAGAAAAAAGAGGATTCATTTTTAACCATAATGTCCAAATATTGTATTTGATGTATCTTGCACTCTGCCACTTGTCTTCGAGTGCCAAGCTTGGGTGCTTGGGACCACAAGGGAAATGCTGTGGTTAGGAAACACTTGATTATTAACCAGGTCACCTGTCTCAAGTCCCTGCTTGAGTTTCTGCTTTGTTGGCAAGAGGGAAATCTCCAGATTTTTTTTTTTTTTTTTGGTCTTATTCCTGGGAAATCTCGACATAGAGTCCATTCAAATCTGCCAGCTACTTGTTGTGAACCCTAACCCCTAATCCAGTCCCTCTTAGCTTTGAGGGATCCCACAAAAACCAAGAGAAATAGAAGTTTCCAAAATGAGCCAGTCAAATTAATAATTACCACAAATAATTCCAAAGTGGAGAGAAATGTGTACTTGGGTGAGTCAATGGTCTTCCTCTCTGTCCCACGAAAGAGAAGGTGCCCATACTATGCTGCTGGGATAGGGGAGCCACCAAAGCAAAGAGCCCTGGAGTCTTACTGCCAGTGAATTACACACGTGCAGATCTGTGACCTCTTCTCCTTATGACTGGTGGGGTGGGGGTGGGACCCCAGCAGCCCTATTTCAACAGGAAGCAGGTAGGCACCGATCTTCCTAAGAACCATTAGAATGTCACCCCCAACTGATAATATAGGCAGATTTCCATGGTGGTTTAAGCACTTGAAGGGTAAGTACATATTAAAATGTGCCCCCACAAGATACAGGCCTTTGGAAGCGCTCTGTGTGGATGTACCCTCGCTTTCTAACATCAACTCCTAATTTTCTCTCCTTTTCCTACTCTGCCTTAGAAGTACCAATTCCCATTTCCTGGAATACTCATCTACATAAGAGATGGAGATTCTGGCCATCTTTTTTTTCCCTGTGCCCTGCAAACTCTATCATCTTTGGCTTAGAAAGAATGTTATGGCAGACTTTCTTTGGACCATGCTTCTACTTGTTGTCAAATCAGAGGGCTCTTGTATCATGAGGTGGAAGAATATAGCACCAGTTCCATTCAATTTCCTCTCCCAAGGATGGCATCAGACACTTTTCCCTTTGATTAGGGCAAACACAGCTTATCAACTTGAATATATTAAGTTTCTTTGGTTTAAAGCAAGTGACACCAATCAGGCTTGGAAGAGATAGAAACTGGGCAGCTCTAAGTCACCTTTTGGAAAGAAACTTCTAGATTGTCTCACCTAGATACTTTCACAGAATAAATGATTTCTAACCATTTTCCCTCACCGTTGTGTCACCGCTCGGAGGGTTGAAACCGCCTTTGCAAAAACTGTAACAGGCAATTATTACAGTGAATGAGATCTGACCTTACTCCATCTTGCTTCTAACCTTCATGCTGTCCTTGTTCATTTCTGGGTGGAGGCCGAACTAACTCTGGGATGAACTTAGTTTATGGTTTAGCTTTGAAACAAAGATGGTAACAGTCCTTTCCCAAAACAAACCCCCTTCCTACCTGGGGACTACACTGCCTTTGCAGGACTAACAAATTAGCCGCAAGATTAGAAATACGGTTTAGGAGTCATGCAGCTGGAGGTTGCAAGATTCTAAACCTCCTCAAATTGCTCCTGGGGATAACATCACTATTGTAAACCCTCATACCAGCACTTGAGACATTTTGCAGACCCTGCATTTGATGGATCAGTTGGTACCACCTAAATTGATAAACTGGCCCCACCCCGCCACCCCCAACCCAGGAAATGACTTTGCAAGAGGACAGCTTCAACTCCCTGTGATTTCATCTCTGACATGACTAATCAGAACTCCCAACTCACTGACCCCCTACCCACCAAATTATCCTTAAAAACTCGGATCCCCGAATGCTCAGGAAGACTGATTTGAGTAATAATAATACTCGGTTCTCCTGCACAGACAGCTCTGCATGAATTACCCTTTTTCTATTGCAATTCTCTGGTCTTGATAAACCAGCTCTGTCTAGGCAATGGGCAAAACAAACCCATTGGATGGTTATAGGGTCCACACCTAGGGTAAGAAAGAGTGATCAATTGGCTGAACTTGGATCATGTGGCTACCGTCAATCTAGGCAGCAAGAGAAAGGATATTGTAGAAAGAGCTCTAAGACCACTTTAGTCTCATAGTGGTAGCTCAAGCCTCTTTGAATATAGAATTTTATCAAGCTTCTGCATGATGAAAAGACTTCAGTCTTCATATAGAAAAATGAAGGGCCTTTGGGAAAGAGTAATGGATGCAGTGTAGCCCTAAATTGTTCTGTACAAGAACAAGTACTTTTATTCCAAAGAGAGCACAGCTTATGTTCATCTGAAAATTGTGTATTGATTGTATTGCATAATATTGATTCTACTTCTTATAAAACATAACTCTTTTTTTATTGTGCTAAAGACGCTTTCTCCTTCTTCTTGGCTCCTCTTTTATCACAAAGAGCCTCTTTTCGACCCTTTTATGATCATCTCAGATCTCTTGCAAAATTTCTCAGCTCCTAATCCTTTGATGTTCTCACAGGGAGAGAATATAGGAAAAGGACAAGAGTTCCAGTGACCTCCTTTGTCCTCAGAGTGAGGTGATGCTCTGCTTAAGGACTGAACTATTCATGTCAATGGTGTCCTTTTATTGCTTATATGGATGTATGGATTCATTTCTCAACCATCTCAAAGGTTTTCTCTCCTGTGACCTCCAGTAGCCCTCGATCTATACTTGTGGTCTTTCCCACCCATCTTCAGACTACTTTATTCTCTGAATTGTTAATACTTTAGAACCACAGCCAGTCTGATGACAAAGGGCTTTTAAAAAAATGATCCACCTTCCGTGAGACCACATATCATGAATTTAAGTATAAACAGTAAGCATGTAATTTATTGCCCAAATCAGAACACTTGTAAAAGTAAAAGGAAACAATAGAAATCACATTATGTCATTGGCTTTAAACTAGGATTTCTCACAAAATGTTGAATTATTTTTGACTTGTGGATATATACCTTACAAGGTTAAGAAAATTTGATATATCTTTCATGAAACCATAGGTTCTCTCAATTTCTCCTGCACATTGAACCTTGCCATATCTGATTGTATTCCTCTATTTTTAGTTGCTTTCCATTTCTTGAATCTGGTTTAGATATACATATATTTCAAGCTTGTTATTTTCTTCAGCTTTATCCCTCTATCCCACCCTTCCACATCTGTACTTCCCCATCATTTTAATCCTTCACCTACAAGAGGGTAGATGGAAAGGCGCATTGAAATGTACATGAAAAGGCCGGGCGCAGTGGCTTAAGCCTGTAATCCCAGCACTTTGGGAGGCCGAGTCGGGCGGATCACGAGGTCAGGAGATAGAGACCATCCTGGCTAATACGGTGAAACCCCATCTCTACTAAAAAATACAAAAAAAAAAAAAAGCAGTGGTGGTGGGGAGCCTGTAGTCCTAGCTTCCCGGGAGGCTGAGGCGGGAAGAATAGTGAACCAGGGAGTGAGGCTTGCAGTGAGCCGAGATCACGCCAACCTGGGCTGACTGACTGAGACTCTGTCTCAAAAAAAATACATGAAAAGACATGGGCTGGAGGCATGGTGAGAAACCGCGCCTGAAATCCATAAACTTTGGTAGGCTACGGTGGGAGAATCATTTGAGGCCAGGAGTTCAAGATCAGCCTGGAAAACAGTGAGACTCTGTCTCTCCAAAAAAATTAAAAATTAGCTCTGTATGCCAATATTCACTTATAGTCTTAGGGTCTTGCGGTTAGGGGAGTGATGAGGTGGGAGAATCACCTGGGCCCAGGAGTTCAAGGCTATAGTGAGCTACAATGGCACTATTCACTCCACCTTGGGTGACAGAGTGAGACCTAGTCTTAAAAAAAGAAGACACAGATGTATTTAACGGTGAATTTGAGTTATTCAACCTCATTGGCCTCAATTTCTTCATTCATTAAAGGAGATGACAGTAGTTGCTTAGCCCACCTAGCTATTTAAAATAACAACACACTGCAAAAAAATCATAATCATCATACGCTTCATATTATGGTCATAGCATATCTCATAATAACTCATGTTTGTTGAACATTTAAAATGTTCCAGGGCAGATCTGGTATTTAACCATATGTTAGAGTATAAAACTCATCTACTGATTGGTAGGTAGCCATTGTCCTCTACTTACGTGGCCATCCTTATTCCTTCTCCAGGGACAAGGGGGAAGGGATTCTAGACCTCCTCTCTAGTCCAGCAACAAAAGAAGTAATGCCTGGCACCTTAGCAGATCCCTAGCACCCATTCCAATACTACTTCCAGATTGGTTATTGCCAGACAAATCAGTGCCCTCAAAGTCTTGAATTTTTGGCCTCTATTTTTCGGGGGCGGGGGGGAATTTCCTCTTCCTCCTCTCTTAGAGGGTCGGCCTATATCTTGAACGTGCATTTGGTCTGTCCTTGAAAAGGCCCACTGGGCACTGTGTAGGGACCCTTCTACCTGCCAAACCACCAGGTGGGCCAATGGGGCTCTTGAATGTGGCCCCCACCCTTGAGGGTCCCTAGACCATGGTAGTAGGTCCGGCACCCAGTAGGCAAACATCTGGCGCCTACCTGGCTCTCTGAGGTTGTGGCTGTCTGCTGCTGGCCAGTACTTCCCCTCTTAAGGCTGTCTGTGGGAACTTCCTCCCTCATTGGATTTAGTCTGTAGGATCCTGGAGGAGACACCTAGTGAGCTGGTGAGGAGGCCAAATGGAGCCTTTCTCAGACAGGGACAAGGTGCTGCTGGCTCTGCTGACATAGTAGGCATCCTTGCGGCAGGAGTGTCTTCGTCCATTTGTTCTGCTGTAATAAAATACAATCATGAGATGTATAATGTTTTGGTCAACAGTGGACTGCATATGTGACTGTAGTCCTATAAGATTATAATGGAACTGAAAAATTCCCATCACGTAGCAATGTCATAGCCGTCGTAATGTCATAGTGCAATTACTTTATGTTTTAAAAAATAAATTCAGTGTAGCCTAAGTGTAGAGTGTTTACCAAGTCTACAGTAGTGTGCGGTAATGTCCTAGGCCTTCACCTTTGCTCACCACTCACTCACTGACTCACCCAGAGCAACTTCCAGGCCTGCAAGCTCCATTCGTGGTAAGTGCCCTGTATAGGTGTACTATTTTTTTCTCTTTAAAACCTCAGTTTTACTGTATCTTTTCTGTGTTTAGATACGCAAATACTTACCACTGTGATACAGTTGTCTACGGTACTCAGTATAATAAGGTACCGTCCAGGTTTGTAGCCCAGGAGGAATAGGCTTCGCCGTCTAGCCCAGGTGTGTAGTAGGTTACAGCATTTAGGTTTGTGTAAGTGCACGCTGTGATGTTCACACAACAAGGAAATCACCTAACAACCCATTTCTCAGAATGTATCCCCACATTGTCTTTTTTTTTGTCAGACAGAGTCTCACTCTGTTGCCCAGGCTGGAGTGCAGTGGTGCGATCTTGGCTCACTACAACCTCTGCCTCCCATGTTCAAGCGGTTCTTCTGCCTCAGCCTCCTGAGTAGCTGGCATGTGCTGCCAGCCTGGCCAATTGTATTTTTGTATTTTTAGTAGAGATGGGGTTTCGCCATGTTGGCCAGGCTTGTCTTGAACTCCCGACCTCAGGTGACCCACCTGCCTTGGCCTCCCAAAGTGCTGGGCTATCCCCACAGGCATGAACCACCGCATCCAGCCATCCCTACATTGTTAAGTGACATGTGATTGTACCTTAGACAGGTAATTTATGAAGACCACAGTTTTATTTTTCACAGTTCTAGACACTGAGAAGTTCAAGATCAAGGTGTCTGCAGGTGTGGTTGTCTGGGGAGGGCTGCTCTCTGCTTTTGAGATTGTTCCTTGTGGCTGCATGCTATCCCCTTTTTCATCCTCTCCTTAGAGGGATGAATGCTGTGTCCTTTCATGTGGCAGAAGTCAGAGGACAAGAGCGTCAAACACTGTGTGAAGCCCCTTGTAACAGGGCCTTCATGCTGTTCATGAGAGAGGAGTTCTCACGGCCTAATCACCTCAAATAAAGGCCCCCCTTCTTAATAGTATCACATTGGCCATTAAGTGTCAACAATTTTGGAGGGAACACATTTAAACCATAGTGAAGAGGGAGGACAGGGGTAAGTGTGGCCTGTGGGACAACTTAGGGCTGATAAATAGCCAGGATGTGGGGAGCCTTTCCACCATCTTTTGAAGTGTGATTCCATTCCATGGCACAAGTCCTTTAAAACACACTGAATGTCTGCTTATACCAACATTCAATACTAATGTTATTAGTAAGTTATCAATAGTAAATTATCAAATATATAATTCCCATACAAATTTCTGTGTTATATAAAGCGAAGTAATTATTTGTGAGATCATTTCCAATAGTAAGCATTATCAGCTCATAAAGCAACCCTTTAGCCCTTTAACTTAGTGTCTAAAGAAACTGATTTTTATGCAACAGAGGAGTTATTAATAAGATTTTAACATACCTGTTATAGTTAGAGCAGTCTCTGGAATATCTCAAGGATGTTAGCATAATTGAAGTGCTGATTTTTTTTTCATGTCCCTAATTTATTCTTTAGGGGAAACAGGGACTTCAGAACGTTAGGATAGGTATTCTACTAAAAGCATGATTATTGATCACTGTCGCTGAAAATGCACTGTGTTATTAGTAGAAATGCACCTGATTGTGATCTGTTTCTAGTGCTTTCACAACCACTCACTAGTTAGTAACTAGTAAAGTGTGTGACTAGAAAGCAGTGATACTAATATCTTCTCTGCCAGTAAAAAATATTAGAATCTCTCTAAACTCTTTTAGTTCCAACATGTATGATTAGATCACATTGTTGTAACTGGAAAGAAAGTTTTAAATACTAGTGAAGTTTTGACTTAAACTTCTCTACTTGATATTGCTTTTGGTCAACAAGGTGTATAGCAGGCTATTATCTCTGAGACAGACGAAACAATCACCAGTATAATATGAACTCTAAAAGAAGGAAAATGAATATATTCACCAAAGAAATGTTATCTCAATTTTCAAAATTTTCTTTACGTTGAAAAATTTTTGACACAGCTGAGAACCAAAGTCGCTGTGACTTATTTTACACAGAACCATTGCAGTGCTAAAACTTGTTATTATTCCCATAAATTAAATGGCAATGTGTTGTCTGTTAGGTTAAATGTTATGTGCACTTGCATTGTGACTATTCCATGTGATTTTCCTTGCAGCAAATAAACGTAATAGTCACATACTTGCTTATAAATTTTTCTTACTATGACTAATAAAAATTTGGATGTCCAATTGTGAGTGAATTAACATATATATATATATATATTTTTTTCCCTTGGTTATTTCAACATATATCATATTCTGAATTAACCACTAAAAAATACTTTACCACATAAAATGCAGTACTTACAAAAAGGTAGTACAAGTTGACATGTGCTACCTTCATCAGTCCAAATTTCAAATGGCTGGATATCTACATGCAAAGTAATGAATTTGAACCCTTACTTATATCATTTTCAGAAATTAACTGAGATTGGCTTACAGATCTAAATAATGGAGGTAAAACTCTTAGAAGAAAACAAATAGGAATAAATCACCGTGACCTTGGATTTAGCAGTGGTTTCTTGGGTATGACACCAAAAACATAAGCAACAAAAGAAAAAAAAAAAATAAATTGGACTCAGAGTATGAAATTTTTGCATCAAAGGACACTACCAAGGAAGTAAAAAAGAATTGGAGAAAATCTTTGCAAGTCGTTTAGCTGATAAGGGTCTAGTATTCAGACCACATAAAGAGTTCCTAGAACTCAATAACAAAGAGAAAATCGAATGCAATAATGGGCTAAGGATTTGAGTACACATTTTCCCAAAGAATATTTACAAATGACCAGGAAACCCATGAAAATACACAAAACATCATTAGTCATTAGGGAAATACAAATCAAAACCACAATGAGATACCTTTTCATACCCACAAGGATGGCTATAATCAGAAAAGGAAAATAAGCATTGGTGAGGACACGGAGTGACTAGAACCCTTGACCATTTCCGGTAGGACTGTAAAATGTGCAGCCACTGTGGGAAACAGTTTGTTGGTTCCTCAAAAAGCTAAACATAGAGTTACTATATAACCCAGCAATTCCACTTCTGGGAATATACCTGAAAGATTGAAAACAGGAGCTAAAAAAATAACTTGTACATGAATGTTCATAGCAATATTGTTCATAATGGCCAAAAGGTGAAAACAGTACAGATATTCATCAACTGATTAAGAGGTAAACAAAATGTGTTCTATCCATAGAATGAAATATTCTTCAACCATAAAGGAATGAAGTACTGATATACATTACAGCATGAATGAGCTTTGATAGTAATGAACTAAATGAAAACAGCCAGACACAAAAAGCCATATATTGTATGTTTCTATTTATATGAAATATCCAGAACAGGCAAATTCATAATGATATAAAGTAGATTACTGATTGCCAGGGGCTGAGTGTGAGGCTGGAGGGATTGGTGAGTGATTGCTTAATGGGTATAAAGTTTCCTTTTGGAGTGATAAAAATGTTCTGGAAATTAAATAGTGGTGATGGTTACAAAACACTGTGAATATATTGTGTGCCACTGAATTATGTAAACTTTAAGATGATTAAAACAGTGATTTTATGTTTTGTGAATTTCATCGCAAAAAAAAAAAAGAAGAAATGAAAGGACTGCTTTAAAAAATAAAGTCTATTTTAAAAGGTTGAGCTGGTCAAGTTAAAAGTTTGCAATTTGAGTTGCAGCTTTAAGTGACCTATGACTTGATTTTTGTGAAAAATTTATCCACAAGTCTCATCTATCCAATTTCTTCTTATTTGGTGTTGTGGTAATCCAGATTTAAATGAATTGAGAAAAGATTATGGAATCCATTGACCGATAGTGGTATATGAAAAAGTAATTTAATCTTCATATAATTGAATCAAGGAGGCTCAGATATGATGTTTCACTTAGTGAAAATCCCCTCTCGCTAAATTATAGTCAGAATTTCCACTGTATTTTCTTGTGAACTTCCTGAAAGCTTTTAGAAGCTATATGATGGTGGTAGTGGTGATGGTGTTGGTGGTGTGTGTATTTTATATTTTTTTAGAAGAATTTTCCCAGGTCTATGTAAGACACCTGAAATTTAACTTTACCATAGAATTTTCAGATCATTACTGGAAGAATGATGCTACTTCCCATGTTGTTTAAATTATGGAAATGATTACATTGCCTTAAATATAATTCTAATGTTTATTTTACCTCATTTATTCTTTGATTAGTCCATTCTCATGCTGCTAATAAAGACATACCCAAGACTGAGTAATTTATAAAGGAAAGAGGTTTAGTTTACTCACAGTTCCGCAGGGCTGGGGAGGCCTCAGAAAACTTACAATTATGGGGGAAGGGGAAGCAAACATGTCCTTCTCTGTAGGGCAGCAGCGAGGAGAAGTGCTGAGCAAAAGGGGGAAAAAACCCCTTATAAGATGATCAGATCTCATGAGAACTCACTCTCATGAGAACAGCATAAGGGTAACTGCCCCCATGATTAAATTATCTCCCACCAGGTCCCTCCCATGACATATGGGGATTATGGGAACTATAATGCAAGATGAGATTTGGGTGGGGACACAGTCAAACCATATCAGTTAGGTAATAGGACACATTATACAAATACAAGAGTTGTGAGAAGCCTTACTCCAGAGGACAGTCTCCTTCCTGCCACGAGCTCTCATTCATTCAGTTCTCTTCCCCAGATTCTTGAGGACCCTTCTGGAGATCTCAGTGCACGTACAATAAAATAAGTATGTTTACACAAATGACATCTATTACGTAACAACTTTCTGAACTTTAAACAAATTTAATATATGTTTTTGTAGGTTGTTACATACCTGCTTTTATAGATCTCACTAAAAAGGGGAAGGAATGGCAGTGTTGTGCTTGAATATTTGTTAAATCTCAAAACATTTAATTTGACTTCAAATATAACTTTTGCTCCTGAATTGTTAAGAACAAAGGTCATTATGCTCTCCCTGTAATGCTGTCTAATATTTTGGCCCTTTTGTTCTGAAACATTTGTGTTTCTGAATAATTTTTGTGTGATTGTAGTTTGAGATTCAGGCTTTGTCTATATAAAGTCAAAATAAGCACTCAGTTAAACAAATGCTCTTTTTTCTGTGATGCTAGCTCGGCAGCCCTACCTTTTATTTTAAATGATGGACTTTTATTGCCATTGTGTAGCCCTGACCTTATATATTTGTTCAAACACTTTTCCCAAGTTTTCATCCTTCGAAGTAGACTCTATTTTGCCTTAAACTAATACTCATTTTTGAAAATTTTCATTATAAGTGACATTATTGCTAAAAGAGTCATGCTTTTACTTGGATCCAAATGTTTAATTTTAAGAATATTAGTCAGTAGCCAAAAACCTGTGAAACAGAAAAGTGGCAAAATAATGTGAGCCATTTTTCTCTGAAGAAATTATGCTGAAAGTCAAGGATGACTTAATTTCTTCATAAGGCTCCTAACACACTCTGTAGTTTTATTCACATGTATAAAAAACAAAGGACCAGAATTATACTTTCTAAGAAAAACCTGACAAAATAACAAAATGCGTATTAGTGTAATAAATTGATATAAATTAGTATTCAAGAGACTGCACTTCTTCAAGGTATAAATTGACTCCCACAAATAAGAGCCAAAGAGTTATCTTGAGGCTCTTTTGTTGATTTACATATTAATCTTCCAGTAACTGAATACAATTTAATTTAGCATCATTTCATTTAAAAACATATGCAAAATGGCATACTTCGTAACTAAATGATTATTTTAAAATGTTTTATTCCAGTTGACATAATTCTATGACATTCTTTTGAATGTAGAGAAATCATTTAATCTTCGTAAAATGCACCAACTTTCTAACATCATAGTTTAGTTTTTCCCATTTGTTATAGTTATTACTACTGTGCAGAGTCATGAAAATAAAAACAAAAATGAAAGACATAACTTTCAACAATAGTAATAGTTAACTTTTATTGAGCATTTGTTATGTGCACACTACTGTTCTAAGTGTTTCACAGGTAATGGCTCTTTTGATTCTTGTAGTTACTTTGCTAAAGTCACCATAACACAGCATAAATGAGTGGCTTAAACAACAAAAATTTATTGTCTCACAGGCCTGGAAGATCAAAGTCCAAGATCAAAGTGTCAGCAGGGCTGGTTCCTATGGAGAGATGTGAGGAACAATCTGTTCCGGACCTCTCCCTCACGTCTGGTGGTTTGCTGGAACCTTTAGAATTCCTTGACTTGTAGAAACCTCTTCCTGATCCCTCCTGCCATCTTTATCTGGAATTCTCCCTGTGCACATGTCTGTATCTTAATTTCCTTCTTTATAGGAACATCAATCATATTAACATTAGGGCCCACCGTACTCCAGTATGACCTCATCTTGTTACATCTATACAACTCTTTTTCTAAATAAGGTAAATTCTGAGGTACTGGGCATTAGGATTTTGGCACATGAATATTGGGCAGATACAACTCCACACATAATAATTGTTAAAGTAAATTAAAATGGAGCTCAGTTCTGAAGACTCTTGAGCACACAAAGCCAGTTAGGTAGGCCTCATAAGTGCCCTTAACCTTTCTCAATTTGCAAATGTTAGCAAAACTTAAGCTACTTCTCATAAGTGCCTATGTAAAAGAAAAATAAAACTTAAGGATAACCAATCAAAAGTTACCAACTAGCTCATATAAATAGGAATTTTCCAGCAGGGTAGACTAAATAAGGCAACCATGTGACTATAACCAATCCAATATTTTCTTTGCTTTACATCCATGCTCATCCAATAAAAGCCTTCCCCTTGTGTTCCTTTGCAGAGTCCACAACCAAGTTTGGTTTAGTGCTTCCTGATTCATGAGTCACTGTTTGCTCAAACAAACTAAAATTGATTGTGCCTTTTAACACAATAGTCAACCCAACTCTATAAGACAGTGTCTTAGTTTTTTTGGGTTGCCATAACAAACCATAAACTGGGTGGGTGGCTTATAAACAACAGAAATTTATTTTTCATAGTTATGAATGCTGAAAGTCCAAGATCAAGGAAGATTAGGTGGCTGGTAAGGGTTCACTTTCTGGTTCATAGATGGCAACTTCTTGCTGTGTCCTCACATACTGGAGGGAGCAAGGAAGCTCTCTAGGGTCACTTTTATAAGGGCACTGGTAGATTAAATAAGGTAGCCATGTGACTATAACCAATCGAATTGGTTACAGTCTATCACTTCCCAACACTCACTATCCCCCACCAATACTATCATGCTGGGGATTGGGATTTCAGCATGTGAATTTTTTTGGTGGGGGAGGTGCACAAACATTCAGGCTAAAGCAGGGAGGTATATTTGTTATCTCCAATAATTAGATGGGAAAACTAAGGTAGAGAGAGGCTCAGTCACTTGCCCAAGCTAGAGGAAAAAGCAACAGTGCTGGAATTTGAATACAGGCAGCCTAGCTTCAAAGCCTACAGTGTCTCTATTTTATTATTCTTTTAAAATGCTTCAGGATTTATTTTAATATTTCATACTTCTGCATTACTGCTCAAATGAGTTTATTCTATCTAAGATCAATTTTCCACTTGATCACTGGATTTTTTTTTTTTTTTTTTTTTTTTTTACCTCAAAGTCTTTTGGAGTTTGCTTTTTACCACTAACTACATGTTCCTCTTAATGCTATCAAAAACTCATGGCAGTCTTGCTTTGCTTATGATCTTGGTAACAATTTATGGCTTTATTTTAGAAGCCTAATTGACTAACATCTAAAATATCAAATCAAGTTGATCTAAATTGAATCAAATGTATGAAGTTGCATCAAACCAGTACTCTGGGTCACATCCTACTTGTGCTGTTCTTGAAGACGTTTTGAAAAGAAACAAAGAGCAAACGCCATACATCTTCTGGTCCCCTACTGGATATGTGAATGGGAATTCACATTATTCTTCCAAGAAGGCAAAAGCTGCTGAGACACACTCAACAAACAGGCAGGCCTTTGTGCATGCTGTGGAAATAGACTGCCTTACTCATGCGAGTTTCCATTTAAAAACTGTCAGGGGATTGGATGGTAGAATTGGCAGTTGGTCAAAGGATACAACATTTCCGTTAAGGAGAAAGAATTCAAGAGACCTATTGTTCCACTATTGTGACTATAGTTAATAACAATGTATTGTATGCTTGGAAATCGCTAAGAGAGTAGATTGTAAGAGTTCTCATACACAAAAAACAAAACAAAACAAAAAACCACAAATGCCCAAAACCTGTCAAAAGTACAGAGGGGAAGTAATTGATGGAGTTGCTGTTTCAAACACCAGCAGAGTATACTAGATAATGAACAGTGGTTTTGTCAGGAAAGGAGGCCACCCCTACATCCCAAGTTAGAGCTACTGGATACAACCTCCACATTCCAACCTGCAGAAAGCGGGATGGGAAGGGGTTAACACAACCTGGAAGTTGCACAGGTTCCTTTTGCTCATATCTCGTTAGCAAAATCTCTGTCATATGGCTACACCTAGTTGCAAGAGAAGGCAGAGAATTCTAAGCTGAAAATTTTATTAATAGGAAAGAAGAGAACATGAATATTGACGGGTGAATAGCAGCGTCTACCATAAATATGGTCAAAATAGGCTGTGTGGCGATTCAATTTGACAATAAAGGAGTGCTCTACTTTGAATGGAAAGCAACAGATTCAATCTGTCATTTGTAATGAAACATAGTAAACCTTTCAAGTATACAAAACATTTTTTAAAATTATATAATAAATCTAAGTGCCCATTACTCATCTTTAAAAATTATTAGTTCTGACATAAATTCATCTTTCCCCCACTCAAATATCAGCCCCTTCTCTCCATTGTTTTGGAGCAAGTTCCTGGCATTGTATAATTTTATCCATAAGTAGATAAGTATATATTTCCATAAGACTGGTATATTTTAAAAAACACCATCACAATACTATTGTCATATTTCTAAAATATTAAAGATAATACTTTAATATAATCAAGTATCTATTCAGTGGTCAAATTTCCCTGATATATTTCATAAATGTTTTCTTATTTTTATAGTTATTTGTTCAAATTAGGATCTCAATTAAGTGTGCAATTTGGTGGACATAGCTTACCTTTTAATCTGTAAATTGTGCTTTCTTTTCTCTCAATTTCTTTTGTTGAAAAAGGTTATTTGATGTAGAATGTCTTATATTCTGGACTTTTCTGATAGCATTCCTACAGTGTTTCTCAAGGTATTTCTCCCTCCCTTGTTTCCATAGATTAGTAGTGTATAATATCTAGTTGTTTCTTCATGCATTATTAGCAGTCATTGACAATCATTACCTAGATCCATTAGCATTCGATATTGCACAGGACTAATATTCTATTTTTTTTTAAATTAGAGACAGGGTCTCACTGTGTCACCCAGGTTAAAGTGCAATGATGTGATCACGGTTCACTACATCCTTGACCTCTTGGGCTGAAATGATAGTTACATCTCTACCTTCCAAGTAGCTGGTCCTACAGCCATATGCCACCATGCCTGGTTAATTTTTTTACTTTTTATAGGGTCAGGGTTTTACTATGTTGCACAGGTTGGTTTCAAACTCCTGAACTCAAGTGATCCTCCTGTCTCGGCCTCCCAAAGTGTTGGGATTATAGGCGTGAGCCACGGTGCCTGGCTTGATAACCTAATTCTATCACTCTTCATTTGTTAGCCATAGTGCTTCTATAAAAATACTTCTCTATGTGTTTATATACTCTATATTTGAAATTTATTTAAAATATATATATTGTATATATTTAAATAAATACAAATATACATAATTTGTATAAATGTATAAATATAAATATATTTATATATTTAAATACATTTTAATTTTATATATTTAAGTATATTAATCTTTTGATTACTCCAAATTATATTCTATATAGAAAAGAGAAAAATTCTTAATTTTCCTTTTTTGCCAGCTCAGAAAATAATCAGTTGGTTTCCTAATATTTTCCAGAGGTAACCAATGAGTTTTGTTTTTCTTTTGGAGTATTATGGACATAGACGTAAATATATTTGATATTTTAAAGTCCATTGTAGATATGCTTATAGATACCCAAATTTTAAACTTTTGCCAGTGAAAGAGTCTCTCGTAGATTACTTCAGAGTCCTATAAAGACCTTCATAATATTCAATAGCATCTTGACTTTTTGATATGACAAAATGTTTCAGGCTTATCTTGTACATTTCTGTTCTTCATTTTAAAAGAAATGAATGAATAAGATCAAACTTTCGTGTTACTTACTATAATGCTCCACATATTTCTTATTAAATATCTCATAATGTATTTTTTCTAGAATGTTATTTTAGTATTTGCATAGTAGCCCCATTGTATGATATAATTTATTTAAATAAGTCTATTGTTTATTTCCAGTTCAGAATTATAAATAACACTGAGTGAATACCCATGTGTTAAATATTTGCATATATCAGTACTGATATTATTGCTAAGGCAAACAGTATGAACAGCTTAAAGGTTTTTGATACATATTGCCAAATTATTTTCCAGAATACTTGTGTTAATTTGCATTTCAATCATCATTAAAAATCTTTGAAAAAATTAAATGTTTGCATACCATTTTATTACAGCATGTGGATAATTTTCATTTAAAAATTCTGGCCAATGCAATAAACACAAATTTTATTCCTTTTATTACTAATCAGATGAAATGTTTTCATTATCTTTTGAATATTCAATTTATTCTTTTGTGTATTGTCAATTTATACCTCTCTAGGGTTTTTTGTACTAGGTTTTTTATTTTAAAAGTTATTTAAGAGTCCTAAATTTATTAACTCTTGGTCCATTTTATGGTTCGCTAACATTTTTCCCAGTTTTTAAGTTGATTTTTAATTTTACTTTTTATAATTTTGACATCCAGTAGTTTTAAACGTTCATATTTGTCAATTTTTATCTTTATTGTATTTGTCTTTTGTTTGAAACTTAAAAAGATCTCAATCCAGCATAATTCCTGATAATTCTTAAACAACTGTCTTCAAAGTAATACACTTTCAGTGACATTTATCTTCCATTGTCAATGCTTGAAGGCAGCTGTACAAATTTTTCTTTATACTCGATATATTCTTCAACTCAGGATAATAATCACTCAGGGATGTATAACTCAGATATTTTATGGACAGTTCTAAACAAACTTTCCTTCAAGGCCTGACAAATTACACAGAATACCCATTTCTCTTAATATTTTCTATTGGAATATTTCAAAAGCAAAGGAAAGTGATTGTATACATCCAGCATAAGTGTCAGCAGAGCCTTAGCCAAGCATAACAAGCAAAATGATTCTTTGAATTTTTATTTTAAAGCATAAACACTTATGAAAAGTTTACCTTTCACTTCCAAAGACATCTGTTTGTTTGTCTTTTAATTAAAAGTCAGGTTTATTGAGGTATGATTTATATAGAGAAGAAATTATCCTTTTTAGTTGTATAGTTTCATGAATTTTGACTAATGTATATAGTCATACACCATCACCATAATCCAGACATAGAATATTTTTTATCATCCCTGGAAGTTCCTTTACACCCTTTGTAAACGGTAACCTATCCTTACCTCCAGCCCTCGGCAATCAATGGTCTGACTTCTCTCTACGTGGCTTTGCCTTGGTCTGAATGTCACACAGGGACACAAAGAGGGGAGCAACAGACACTAGGGCCTACTTGAGGGTGGAAGGTGGGAGGAGGGAGAGGATCACAAAAAACAACTATTGGGTACTAGGCTTTGTACCTAAGTACTAATAATCTGTACAGCAAGCCCCATGACATGAGTTTATCTATATAACAAAACTGCACATGTACCTCTGAACATAAAAGTTTAAAAAAAAATTAAAAAATTAAAAACAATAAAATTGTTACTCATTTAAAAAAATGAAATGCTATGGTATGTAGCTTTTCATCCAGCTTTCCCCCCCTTAGCATAAACGGTTTTGAGGTTCATCAGCGCTGTTGCGTGTTATCAGTTGCTTGTTCATTTTTATTGCTGAGTAGCACTCCATTACATAGCTGGTATATCTCTTCCCCATTGACATTTGACTTGTTTCCTATTTTTAGCTATTATAAACAAAAATACTCTGAGCATTTGTGTATAGGTCTATGACTGCACATACATTTTCATGTGTCTTGGCTAAATGGTAGGGCTAAGATTGTGATTAGTATGACAATAGTATGTTTAACTTTATACAAAATTGCCAACATATTTTCCAAGTTCTTTCACCATTTTTCATTTCTGTGAGCGATGTGTGAAAGTTTTATTTGTTCCATATTCTTGTCTGTCAGATGTAAAAGTTTTAGCCATTCCAATAGGTGTGTAGTACCATCTCATTGTGGTTTTAATTTGCACTTTCCCAATAACTAATAATACTGAACATCCTTTTTTGTGTTTATATGTCATCTGTATCTGTTCTTTGTTTCTGTCTATTTCCTTGGGGTTGTTTGTTTCCTTATTAATAACTTCTGAGGCTTTTTATACATTTAGATATAAGTTCTTTATTATATGTATGTTTTGCAAATATTTTATCACATTCTGTGGCTTATATTTCTATTTCCACAATCGTATCGTTCGAAGTGCGAGAGTGTAAATTTTTTTCAATATACTTCTGATTTTGGAGAACATTCAGATTTACAGAAAAGTTCAGAGAGCTCCTCACCCAGTTTTTACCTGTTGTTAGGACTGTATATTGTCAGGGAACATTTGTTAAACTAGGCAGTCAACGCAGGCACATTATTAACTAAAGTTCAGGCTTTATTTGGAGTACCTCGATAACTTCATTTAACGTTTGTTGTTTACACAATACACTGGTAACAAAGACTCTTAGAACTTACTTGTCTGAAAATGCTTTATTTTACCCCTTAATTCGGAAATTTATTTTTTCTCTCCGTATAAAATTGTTGGTTAACTATTTCTTTCAGATACTGTTCCACTGTCTTCTAGCTGGCAAAGTTTCTAAAAATAAGTTTCCGATAATTCTTCTATTTGTTCCTTTAGGTGATGAAACCTTTTCTTCCTCTATTTTTTCAGGCTGTATCTGAAAAGAATTTCTCTTTATCGTGCCAGTAGCGGCAGGACCTGCTGCTAGGGAGGTTTCAGCAGCTCCAATTCTGTAGATGCCCCAGATTGTGGGGTTGGTCAGTGTCTTGATAAATGAGATAAAGGGCTGGGGCTGGCAATATGAATCTGTTTACTTCTGTTTTAGAAAAGTGAAGAGCGGCTCTGGGATTGTTCTGATGTGGATAATAAATAATTTGTTTCCTGTATTGTTTTTGTCAGTTCTCTAGGTTTCACTTTTAATCTGAGAAAATTTTGTCTTATGAGGGTTGCTAATGAATCTAAGTGGGGCCGGGCGCGGTGGCTCACGCCTGTAATCCCAGCACTTTGGGAGGCCGAGGCGGGAGGATCACGAGGTCAGGAGATCGAGACCATCCTGGCTAACACGGTGAAACCCCGTCTCTACTAAAAATACAGAAAATTAGCTGGGCATTGTAGCAGGCGCCTGTAGTCCCAGCTACTTGGGAGGCTGAGGCAGGAGAATGGCGTGAACCTAGGAGGAGAAGCTTGCAGTGAGCCGAGATCGCGCCACTGAACTCCAGCCTGGGCGACAGAGCGAGACTGTCTCAAAAAAAAAAAAAATAAATAAAATAAATAAAGAAGACTCTAAGTTCAAATAACATTTTACTTTTTCACCTTAAGCTATTCTGTGCTTTTCTACACATTTGATTTTTATTGAGCTGTTGTTCATCAAGTAAAGGAAAACTTATTTAGCTGACTCATGACATTCACCACTAAAATTTTATTTTCATAATAAAATAATCATTAGGTTTAACTTACCAGTTTTATTTGTCAAAATCTCTTTGTTAATTTGTAAGTCTGATGTTTGAATCACAATGTTAAAACCACTTAAATATTGGTGAGCTTTACTTCATTCATGTTTTCTTTTAAAGCTCATTTTTTGGGTATATTTTGGAGATTCTTATTGATTTCTTCTTTAGTGAGCATTTCTTATGTTCATTAATATTTAAAATAGTTTTTTCATGTTTGCTTTTAATTATGCTAGAACAGTAACATAATTATCTCTGTAAGATTGTCTCTGTATTAGTTCAGTGGGTGACTTCAAAAACTATAAATGATGATCATAGAGGTTCATCAATATAGAGCATTAGTTAGAAAGGCTCAAGAAATTTAGAAAAATACTTTATGTAAGTTTTAACTCACCATAATTTTGTTGTAATGTAGAAATAGTAATAACATATATCTATAATAGCTAAAATAAATAATGCATTTACTATATATTTATCCATTCACAAATTCTCACCCGTATCATAGCACTCACCATGATGAAAAATAAGAAGACATGTATTAAAAAATTATTCTGTCCTCAAAGGGCTTACAGTCTTGACTATGAGATTAAAAAATTATGATCAATAAGTATTATCATGAAATTGAAAGTAATGAGTTACCTCAGAGACTCACATAGATTTTATATATGTCAGGAAAGGCTAGCTTGTGCTAAGATAACAAATAGCTCCCAAGTCATAATGGCCTGTAATGGCATGTGTTTATTTTTCATGCATGTTATGTGCCTGTTCTGGGACCACTGGAGGCTCTGCTCCGTGTCTCTTTACACTTGCACCCAGGCTATGAGAGACTCCACCCCCTGGAATGTTACTGTTGTGTGCCAGAGGAAACAGTGGGGATAGGGGAAAGATGAAAATTCACTGGCTTTTCTAGTCTTCTCTCCACATTCTATTGGTTTCAGACAAGTCAAGTGGGTTACTGATTTCAAGGGCATAAGCAAGTTCTACCTACCATGTGCTTGGAAGCAGGAAAACCAGAATATGTGAGCATCCTTAATGACTATAACATTACATAAATTTAAAGCAGGAGGGATTGTATCCTAATGGAAATGACAGGAAGAGCTTCATGGGGAAGGTGACATTTGAGTTGGATTATTGTTGAGGAGTACCATTTTAGCATCTGGGATTGAGGTAGCCTTGTGAAAATCATGTATCTTGCAAAACGAACTAAATTTTGAAAACAGATGTTACTTGAATATAGTTGTCTCCTTTTGTGAACCTGTCTCAGCATGATATTACCATTAAAAGAATCATTAGTCCTACATGGGAAAAAATATTAAAGAGTTTTGTGTGGTGCGAGAATGGGAGATTCTTTTCAGAAAACACATTTTAGAAACTTAGCAACTTTTCTTGTTTTCTCTCTCGCTCAAACAGCACAGAAGCTGCCTTCAGAAGGTCGTTTGCCTCCCCCTCAGCAAACTTAACCCGCTTCTCTTTCGGCTGACTCCACATTGCATCAGGGTGATTCCACATTGCGTTGATTATTCCGCACCTCTTTTCCTGAGCCTGTCTCCCTATTCCAGCGTAAATAAGTCAAGACTTTCTGGATCTTTTTCAGTTCTCCTGGCTACTGGTTTTGTAGATAATCTCACCAAAACACGCCAAGCCCAGTAGTTCTCAAAGAACAAATGCTCCTTTCTTTTGGAAGGTGGTGAGGGGAGAAGGATGTGAATACACCTGTATTGACATCTTTATCTGTTCTACACAGTGTCGTGCGTGTGATTACGTTGTTTTCACAGAAATACGCCTCCTAGGGCTGGAGAGAATCTTAGGTTATCAGCTGGTCCTGCTCTTTGCTTTCAAAGCACTGAGGTATTATCACTCCCATGTTACTGTAAGACCTGAAGAGATGGTGTGATAGGCTAAGGGTCGTGGATTTATGTAATGAATCATGGATAAACTCCCATTAACTGACATCCTGATGTTTTTACCACCCTGCACTATCTGAAATTTCACGCTTTCAGTTTTTTCAGATTGTCATTCTTCAATAATTGAATTTCAATATACATCAATTAATATCTAACTAGCAAACAGCCTGCCAAATTCTGAATCTCTTACTTAGAGCTGGGGATGAAAAGAGTTGATTTCTATATGTTCATGGTCCCGACCTTCAAGGCATTCACAGTCTAGCGAAGAGGCAAATCTTCACTCCTCTTCTCACACAATTTAGTAAACAGATGATTAGAAGAATAAAGAAAATGGAACAGGAAAACCAAGGACAAGATTCTATCTGAACATGGAGCAACAGTCATGAAGGTGGTCTGTCGCATTTCTGATATAAACAAATAGAGCTCTTGGAGTAGCATTTGGAAGGTCCAGTTTCAAGTCATGGTAATGCCACTGTCTCAGCAATGGCACTCTATTTTGTAATCTTAAGCATATCTCATAATTTTTCCATTGTTTAGTTTCTCCATCAGTAAAATAGGAGAGTGTGAAGGTCCTTCCTGAAAGACCTTCTATAACATTTTAAATAAAAAGCAATCTATGAGTTCATCAAGAAATTCCTGATTTTGAATGTGAGATTCTGAGAGATAAGATTGATTTCACTGACACCCCTCAGTTTGTTTGTTGACAGCCAGACTAAGAAGTCTTCTATTTACTCAGATGCGCTTCTGAAAATAATATGATTTTATTGATCAAAAAAGGGCTTTATAAAAACATGTACTCAAAAACTCTATTAACTGAGTTTAGGATAATTTTTCTTTCTGAAAATATTGCAAATACATTCTTTAAAAAATAGCTAATGTAATCAGGCAAAAAAGAAATAAAAGGCATTCAAATTGGAAAAAGATAAACAAAGTGGCTCTGATATGATAGACCAAAACATATCCAATAAAAGCTCTGAATCAATAAATGAGCTTAGCAAGATCACATGATACATGGTTAATACACAATTGTCAACTGTATTTCTATATGCTAGCAGTGAATAATTAGAATCTGAATGTTAAGAAATGCATTTACAACAGCACAAAAATAGGATGAATCTAGCAAAATACATGTGTAACCTATATGTTGTCATACTGCAATGTGCTGATAAAGGAAATCAAACAAGGCTAAAGAAATGGAGAGATAAGCTGTGTTCATGAATTGAAAGACTCAATATTGTTAAGATGTCAATCTTAACAAAATTGACAAGGGATATTGATAGAAAAACTGGTGAAATATGAATAAAGTCTCTTGTTTATTTACAAAGAGAGCAAAACAAAAAATTGACTCATTTCTTCTTGTTAGAGGAAGTGTGCATAATATCAGAATACGCACGAAATAATAAGTAAACCACATATTTGCTTCAATTGTTTAATTCATAGAATAAATTATGTATAGTAAATAGAGATATGTTGTTTCGCGTTTTGTCCCTGATACAGATTCAGCATTTCCATCAAGGTAAATTAATTTTTTGAAGAATCACAGTTAAATTGACTTGTATGAAGCACTAAGTGTACCCAAATTACAAATAAAATACTGAAAACTTATGTCAAAGATGGCATTTTACACCAATAAATAATTCTTGATCTGCAGTTCATGTTAAAATGCAATGGTCAAAATATTTAACCTCAGGTACAGTACAATTTGGTGGTTTCATTTTTCCCTTAAGTAATGCATTTAATTGCCCATGGTATATGAAATATTTGTGCAATTAGAAAAAATCAAATAAAAAACAGGACTTCAAATGACTTAGTTTTCTAATAAAGCAACAAACATAGAAACTATCATGTTTCCTTACTGGGTGTTAGAAACAATGCTTGGCACCTATAGGAGATTAAAAAGTGAGGAGGGTAATTTACAGTCTATTGCTCCCTTCCCCAAATCAAGTAGTTATATTTCATGTTCTTGCGGAAGGAATAAAACATGTATATATGAACAAGTAGGAAATGGTCATAAAAACAGATACTAAATATGGTTTCCACTGTACAGATACTTTCTGAAAATGATGATAATACCTACTTTGAGAGTTAGTCATGAAAGTTAATTAAGTGGCATTTATATTAAATCACTATGTAAATTGTTACAAGTGTTGCAAATGTTAGGTTATTTCATTATTATTAGGAATATTATTATATGAGGGAGTAGCATAATGGAGAAAGAGCATGGACTTTGATGTTACATACACTTGGCAAAGTTTGGCCCTAATGCATGCTAGGTGGGTGATTACATTTACTTTATCTCTTTGAGCCTCAATTTCCCCCTATGTGAATGGAATAACTTTTTACCTAATAGGGTTGTATAGATGATGACATGATATGCTCTGCATTTGGTGCTTGTCACTGAATCTTGCATATTGTAATAGAAGTTCAAGGAATGTTAACATCCTTTCTCTTTCTTGTTATTATAAGTGATTCATTACTAATTTGTTACGAAGACATTGTCATTCCCCTTGTCTGCTTTATTTCTAACCCATTTTCTCAGAGGGTAAACAGGCTAGCTAAGCCTAAAGAATCATTAGGCAAATTACCTCAAAATCTGTTTTTCTTTGTTTGGACATGAGCAGGATATTTTAAAAAGTAGCCTCTGGGATTTACCCAGCTCCTGCATTTCTATTTCTCTCTCTACGCTCCTTAGAGTGGTCCCATCCCAGGCTGATGGTAACTCAGCTACCTTGGCCTTTTCAATGGTGTCTTAGCTGCTGAGGTCTTGCAAACGGTGCTTCCTCATTCTGAGCCTATGGAAACATTTTTAAACTTCACATTGTAATGACTGAACATTGGGATTAGGGGATAAGGAAAAGCAAAAAAAGATATTAGCCTGCATAAAGAAATTTCTGAATAATTTTGTCCTGGATAGCAATAACAAGTCTAGGATTAGGTATCGTGCATGCTTTGTTTTTCAATGTAAAATAAATGAAAAATGAAATTATGCCAGCAAGTCCTGGCTACAAGAAGACATTTGATTTCTAAATGTTAGTTAATTCTTCTTCTCTCTAAGATAAAATATTTAAACTAGGGATAATTGGAAGTTCACTTCTCTGACCATGTCTTAGGAACCAATGAAAGATATGTCAGTTCTTTTGGGAGGCCGAGGCAGGTGGATCACCTGAGGTCAGGAGTTTGAGCCAGCCTGGCCAACACAGCAAAACCTCGTCTCTACTAAAAATACAAAACAAATTAGCTGGGTGTGGTGGCACCTGTAGTCCCAGCTACTTGGGAGGCTGAGGCAAGAGAATCACTGGAACCTGGGAGGCAGGGGTTGCAGGGAATCAAGATCGCACCACTGCACTCCAGCCTGGGCGACAGAGCGAGACTCTGTCTCAAAGAAAACCACACCAAACCAAACCAAACAAAACAAAACAAAACACAGAAAGGGTAAGTCAGTTCTGATATAACTACTTTTGGATGAGGTGATACAGCTGGGAGCTGGCTTTGTTCCTGTGGATGGGAGTCACAGGATGGTGACGAATCGCAGTGAAAAGTGGAGAAGAGGGGGTGGGGAGCATGGCTTTCTAAAAGGGGTGAGCCCTGGTCACAAACTGGGGTGGGTGCAGTTATTGATATAAACATCCCCTTTCAGATAATGGCCTGAATATTTTTCCTACTCTTTTCAATCCTCCTCTGAATAAAAACATTGAATAAAAATCAGTTTTTGTTTTTCCTTAACCTCTAATCCCAGTATGCAATCATTATGATACGGTTTGGCTGTGTCCCTACTCAGTGCTCACCTTGAATTGTAATAGTCTGCAGGTGTCAAGGGTGGGGCCAGGTGAAGCTAATTGAATCATGAGGCGGCTTCCCTCATACTGTTCTTGCGGTAGTGAGTAAGTCTCACGAGACCTGATGGTTCTATAAATGCGAGTTCCCGTTCTCGAGCTCGCTTGGACCTGCAGCCAAGTGAGGCGTGACTTTGTTCCTCCTTCTTCTGCCGTGATTGTGAGGCCTCCCCAGCCATGTGGAACTGTGAGTCAATTAAACATTTTTCCTTTATAAATTGCCCAGTCTCAGGTATGTCTTCATTAGCAGCATGAGAACAGACTAATACATATTACAATGAGAAATTAAACATTTTTTCCATAGGCTCGAAACAAGGAAGCACCATGCAGGACCTCAGCAGCTAGAACACCCTAGAAAAGACCAAGATAGTCGAGCCACATTGGCCTGGGTACATCCACTGTTCCCCTCTAAGGAGGGTAGAGAGAAAAATAGAAATGCAGGGGCTGGGTACATCCCAGGGGTGACTTTAAAAAATATCCTGCTTATGTCCAAAAAAAAAAAAAAAAAAAAATTTCTGTTCCCCACCACCCCAAAAAAATAGACCAATGACTATTTAGTCTTAGCTAGCCTGTTTACCCTCTGAGAAAATTGGTTAGAAATAAAGCTTCAAGCGTCCCTAGAGGTCTCGAAGGAGTCATTAATATCACATTTTCAGAGTTACAACCATGCTAAGGGAAAGTATACCAGGACCCTTGGCCAGCTATGCTCCGAGCCAAGGTCAGAGAATGAGAATGGGGTTAATTCTTTGTTTTCCAGACCAGTGAGGAGGACTCTTCCGTTTTAAAGCACGCTATGCAGAAAGGGTATAGCTAAATTAGGAAAAATTAAAACATACAATTTTTCTATATTATTTAAGCTGTTTTACATTAATTTAGGTCAGAAACGCCTCTTCAACACTGAATAACACTCATACCTAACTGCACATATGTGCTGTCTCTTGGTTTTGGAGTTTCTCAGAAAGAATCACAGATGGGAAGCAGGTAGAACTTGAGAGAAGCAGACAAGCAGGAATTGAGGGAGAATGTGTGGCCGCCACGCTGCATTTGTGACTTCTAATTTTCTGATTGAACGAAAGATATCAGTGTACATATGTTTCATTTGCGTGTCAAAACTGTAACCCCTCTTCCCACATCAAGGCATCTAAGGGCAAGGAATGTGACGACTTCTGAAATAAAATCAGACATCACAAGAGCTAGCCTCAACCTTTGAAGCTGTTGAAAGTTTCTTTCAGCGTTTTCACAAATATCTTTATCAACCTTTTTTTCTCTAAGCTGTTTGTCTTAAGCAGTAGCATTTAGTTTTAAAAAGAAACTCATACAGTTCTATTTTTTTTTTTTTAAGGTTTGCATTGGGCCTGACAATACAGCAAAAACCTGCTTATTTTCTTTGAAGGGGCGTGCTTGCATGCATTTGTGCAGCACCACTGCCAGCGGGGAAAATTCCAGATCTTTTCCGCCTTATTGGTTAAGTGCGTCTGTGCGAGGCAGCCACAAATCTACATTGTTTCTATAGAAAATTGTGACTCACGTTCCCAGCAGCTGATCCGCTGCAAATTTTTAATGCCAACAAAATATTGGATTAAAAGGTTTTGTTTATAGTTAAATACTGTATTACTCCATATAGGTATGAGAGATGACATGAGAATGACTAGGAATTCATGCAGGCTGGAATGTCAGCAGAAGTCTTTATGGATTGTGACCATTTCATGTGATCCTTGAAGGACAATTGTAGTTTAAAAATATTTAGATGAGAAGCTTGAAGAGGTGTTTTTTTTTCATTTGTTTGTTTGTTTGTTTTCCTGCAGCTGGGAGAGAAGAGATTAAAGGCAGACAATTAGAATGAACATCTTGTTGAGATTTAGGAAAAACTCAATGACTAGACTGGAAAAAATTTTTGGAAAAAATTTGGGAAAGAATTTGGGAACAAACTTTGGGAAAGAAGGTTGGGGTTTGGATAGATTATGGTAAGGAATTGCACTCAGAGTGTGAATTTTATGTGAAGTATGAGATGGTCTGTTTCTGGGTAGAGAAGTGACATAAAAATGTGCTTAGGAAGATTACCTATTTTTAAGGTTCTTTCAAGGAGAAATTGTAGAGGAAGAGATTAGTGTCTGATAAATCATCTTCAACTTATCTTGCAGCTTAGCTGAGCAATTCTTTTCTTTTTTTCTTTTTTTTTCTTTTTTAACAATTTCATGGAAAAATCCCTAAAGCAGTAGTTACATACCACCCATTTATACCACAAACCCTCAGTTCTGACTCTTGACTTCTCAAAGATTACCTCAACTTTTTTTAAATTGAGAAGATAAAAACTGTAAATTATGAACTCCCTCATTTTTTTTAACTGCTTTTACTGCAATGTACATTTTTTTTCCTTTATGGTATGAAGGATGTGTATTTTAAATTTTCCCTCCCGTTCGCTCCCTTCCTTCCTCCCTCCCTCCGTTGTATCTCTGTCATCTGTCTTTCTAATTCATCTCAATCATCTGTTTTCCCTAAGCACTCTCCTTCACCTGTATGTATTCTAGATATTCTTCCCCACTTCGTGAGGCAATTTCCTTGTCTCCCTTTAACTCATCTGACAGACTGTTTTAACTTCTGTTTGCCATGTAGTTACAATTTCTTTTGTATCTTTTTAATTTCTGAAGTTCTTGATAATTACCCTATTTATTTTTTCTCACCATTCCTGCCTTCAGTGACTCTAGATAAATCAAAAAGTCATCTCTGTCTTCATCTTATTATTTATTTTTACTTGGCATAAACCAATGCATCACTCCTTGTTCGTTATTTTTTTTAATTAGGATATTTTGTCAGTTCTTTTGAAAACTTGAAACATAATCCAGTATGTCTCCCTATATTTAGGTTATTCTTTGTCAGCTTAAAAAAAAATCCCTCTTGTTCTCCCCATGCTCTAACTCTAGTGATGAGTTCAGTATTCTCAAATCTTCTCTATCTACGTACAGAAGACTTAAGAGACCAGTATGTCCCAAACTAGTTGGAGTAAGGATAATATCAGAGGTAGAAAAAAAGATCACCTCTTTGGTTATGGGATAAAATACAAGTAAACATTAACAATGGTCCTCCTTGCTTCCCACCTTCTTCCCAAAGTTCCCAGGGCTTAGGAGAAAAAGAAAAATCCCTCCCTATATGTGATGTGGAGTGCAAGTTCTATTTCTCACTAACCCAGGCAGAATGCAGAGTGTACTGATTGTGAAGAGGAGACGGTGAGTTAGTTGTTTTAGCAGCCAGTGATTCCCCAAGGATACTTACTGAGTCCCTTCTGTTCCTGCTGGAGAAAAATAACATTTCCATGCTGTTAGCATGTGAAACAATAGTAGGGCTGACTATGGAAGTGCCTTCATTTGTTGGTTAACTGACTTACACTTCTGACGTTTTTTTTTTTTTTTTCTTTTTGAGGAAGAGTCTTGCTCTGTCGCCCAGGCTGGAGTGCAGTGGGGCGATCTCGGCTCTCTGCAAGCTCCGCCTCCCAGGTTCACGCCATTCTCCTGCCTCAGCCTCCCGAGTAGTTGGGACTACAGGTGCCCGCCACCAGGCCCGGCTAATTTTTTGTATTTTTAGTAGAGATGGGGTTTCACCATGTTAGCCAGGATGGTCTCAATCTCTTGACCTCATGATCTGCCCACCTTGGCCTTCCAAAGTGCTGGGATTACAGGCTTGAGCCACTGTGCCTGGCCTACTTCTGCCTTTAACTGAGAGTGGGCAGGCATTTATTGGCTTAGAAAGTTCATGCATAAGGAACTCACATGTCCTCTAAAATGGTAATGTAGCTGCTTTTATTTTTCACTTATTATTATTATTATTTTTTTTTGAGACGGAGTCTTGCTCTCACCCAGGCTGGAGTGCAGTGGCCGGATCTCAGCTCACTGCAAGCTCCTTCTCTCGGGTTCACGCCATTCTCCTGCCTCAGCCTCCCGAGTAGCTGGGACTACAGGCATCCGCCACTTTGCCCGGCTAGTTTTTTGTATTTTTTAGTAGAGACGGGGTTTCACCGTGTTAGCCAGGATGGTCTCGATCTCCTGACCTCATGATCCGCCCGTCTCGGCCTCCCAAAGTGCTGGGATTACAGGCTTGAGCCACCGCGCCCGGCTGCTGCTTTTATTTTTCAAACATAGACTTGACACCTAGACACAAACCATGGCACTATAATCAAATTTCAACAGTCAACTTTATATTTAAGGCATTCAAACTTCCACTAATTTAGCAGATAGTCTGATGACCAAGGAAAGACCATCTCATTACAAAATGGTGTTTGCTTAAAAATGTCAACTGCCAAAAAGATACTGTCCCTAAAATTTCTACTAAGACACTATGTCTTTCAGCTTTCTCCAGAGAAACAGAACCAGTAAGATATATCTCCTATATCACCAGTATATTTAGTTCCTATTTATTTTAGAGATTTATTTCAAAAATTGGCTTATGAGATTATAGAGGCTGGAAAGTCCAAAATTTGTAGGACAGGCTGGTAGGCTGAAGATTCAGATAAGAGTTGATGTTTCAGTTTTGAAGCCAAATGTCTTCCTCCCCAGGAGTACCTCAGTCTTGCTTTTAAGGCTTTCCAACTGATTGAATGAGGCCGACTCCTATTACTGAGAATAATCTTTACCTAAAGTCAACTGATTGTAGAGAACCACATCTACAAAATTCCTTTGCAGCAACATTTAGATTAGTGTTGGATTGAATCACTGGGTGCTGTTGTCTAGTGAAGTTGACACACAAAACTGACCAGGACAAATTTTCCTCAGGAACCAACTGTACTTTCCAATCTTTACATTTCCAAGATTTGAGAATTCATAATGTTAAATTCTATGTGAAATAATTCATCGAACAATCTTTTTTATTTTTTCATTCCCCAAATGTCTCTAGATTTATTCACTCTTACAGGCATATTCTAAGTGACTGCTATATACTTGGCACTGGCAAGGTGTAGGCCACACATACACCAGGAACCGTGCCTGTCCTCAGGAGCTGTCTACCATCATCCTTGTGTAGGTTCTCCAGCCTGATGTTGCAATTATTGCAATAACACCATTATATCTGATGTTGCCTCTCCCTCACCCTCTTATGTTGGGCGGGGGGTGGGGGGTGGGAATTATTGCGTGACTTAATAGGCTGTCAAAAACCAGCATTAGTTTGTACATGGTTGATCTGAATCATAATTCCTTTTCTTTTGCCTGAGATTTGTCTGTGTAAGTAAACTTGCTGCCTAGGTACACATACACAATTACTTAACAGTTTAAATTCATATTAATATTTATAGCATTTATTCTTGCTGGAATTAACAGATAATTTGTATTCCTACATATAAGAATATTATTGGAAAAAAGTAAATTTGCATGAACCAATTTAAGAGCAAACATAAATCTTCATCTACGTGTTGCTACCCTAGTCTTCCTTAGCTCTCAAAAACCTAGTAGTTAATAAACCCAAAACACACACACGAGTTAATTTTTGAAATTGGTACATAATATTTGTACGTATTTATGGAGTACCTGTGATATTTTGTTACATGCATAGAATGAGTAATGATCAAGTTAGGATATGTATGGTATCCATCCTCTTCAGTATTTATTATTTCTATGTGTTAGGAGTATTTCAAATCCTGTCGATTTTGAAATGTACAATACATTGTTAACTGTAGTCAGTCACCCTATATGATACTTCATCTAGAAATCTTTCTTGATTTTATTGTAAGAATCTGAGTTGCTTTCCACTACCATTTCCTAAGTCCAAACATCGGTGTCTTCCTGGGGGCTAATTTGCAAGGGAAAGAATGAGGAACAGCAGGACTCTTACGAGCTGCAAAGGTAATTTGCTTATTTAACTATTACTAAGGGCAGGAGGAACAGTCAGGCCAAAATGGTCTGTGCTTTTGCATAGCAACATGGCTATTAGAATATCAGAATAGGGGCCTACCATCCCATTTTAAAAAGTGGGGAAGAAATAAAACAGGGTAAGAGACAAAGAAAACCTGAAATTGAGCACATCTTGAATACAATTATGAGAATAGAATAGCTATTGACTTAGAAAAATCCTATTCATTTCATTGCTTTTTCTTTAAAACATTTTCTACTGTGATAAAATGATATAATGATTTCTGTTCTCCCTTTATTATCTAGCTATTTGGTAATATGGAATGTCTTTGTAAAGAGAAAATAATATAAAAATCTTATATAGCCAGTCTCTGATTCCAGATGCTGTTCTTCTCTGTCCATTTCTTTTTCTACTAAGAGTTGTGCAGTCCATTAATCTGATATTTAGGAATGGCCTATTGTGAATGTTCGCAAGTGACCATGGCGAATCTAATCTTCATTAGTGTAAAACTCCTTTACATATTATATACTTAGTAAGCATTTATTATTTCTGTGTCCTGGTGGATAAACTACAATATTAATTTCTTTGGTAGTTACAACGCATTCTTTACAATGAATAATTTTGGGCAATATGTTCTTTTTCTAGGCACTCTCTATGAAGCAGCCACAGATTGTATATTATTTTATTAGTCATGGTGACCTTAACTGAGATGAACCATTTCAGAATTTGTCTTGAACCAAGTAACAGTGTTTAAATCACTTAACTGCAATATTTCAAACAATGCAACCATCCATCAAAGCTAAATGTTATTAATATAAAATTAATGCCTTGAGGGAAAAAAGGGAATAGGAGTACTAGGTACGAGACAGTCTTTGGTTCTCTCTTGGCAAGTTTATATGCATATTTTTAAACTTTTAAAAAATTTTGGATTTGGTTTGCTTCAGTTTTTAGAATCTTTTAGTTGAAAGTATATATATTTTAAAATTGTACTAATCTCTACAAAATTAAATGACAGAAGAGCTATTTGGGGGTCATTATACTAGAATATCAATGGGTACAAATCGTAAAGTTGAGTTGAAAACCTATAGCACATGTTAAGATGTTTACATAAACTCAGTTATGATCCTGCACCCATTGAATAGGTTCCTTTCTTGGAGTTTCTTCTCTCAGAGTCATCCTAAGCTCCTGGGGCTAAGGAAGGGCCACAGTTTCAGGGAAGCATCTCAGGGCCCTCCTGATCACTGATGAGATACCTGCATTTCTCTGCCCTTTGGGTTGGGTTTTGTGGGCCTTCTTGTTGTAGAGCCTGCTCTCATCTTTGGCAAGACTAGGAATCTGGGTGCCCAGCACTGATTCTTACAAGGTGCTGCATAGACCCATACCACTGAGGGCCTCAGGAGGGGATGGGAGTGGAGACAGAGTGGAAGCTAAGACTGCTCCCTGGACTCAGAGTCCTCCTCTCCTGAAAGCCTCAGACCTGGATTTTTCTGGGCTCCTGGAGCATCTCTTCACTTCTCGCAGGCTTCAGAGATGCCCACCCTCTCTCCAGTAAAAGGACTTACAGTTTTTTAAAAAGGCTTTCCAGCTGAGTGTGGTGGCTCATGCCTGTAATCCCAGCACTTTGGGAGGCTGAGGCAGGTGGATCACTTGAGATTAGGAGTTAGAGACCAGCCTGGCCAACATGGCAAAACCCTGTCTCTACTAAAAATACAAAAATTAGCTGGGCGTGGTGGCATTCACCTATAATCCCAGCTACTTGGGAAGCTGAGGCAGGAGAATCACTTGAACCCAGGAGGTGGAGGTTGCAGTGAGCCGAGATTGTACCACTGCACTCCAGCCTGGACAGCAGAGTAAGACTGTTTCAAAAAAAAAAAAAACCTTTCCAAAGACCTAGATATATACATATATATACACACACATATACACACACATATATACATATATATTATATACATATATATATATATTTTGAGATGCAGTTTAACTCTTGTTGCCCAGGCTGGAGTGCAATGGCTGATCTCAACTCACCACAGCCTCTGCCTGCTGGGTTCAAGTGATTCTCCTGCCTCAGCCTCCCGAGTAGCTGTGATTACAGGCATGTGCCACTGCGCCCAGCTTATTTTTTGTATTTTTAGTAGAAACGGGGTTTCACTGTGTTAGCTAGGATGGTCTCGATCTCCCAACCTCAGGTGACCCACCCACCTCGGCTTCCCAAAGTGCTGGGATTACAGGTGTGAGCCACTGCCCCGGCCTAAGACCTAGATATTTAAAAAAAAAAAAAAAAAAAAATTCTGTGTTCCCAGTCACGTGCCTTCAGACTCCTCGCAGGCATTCCACGTGCCTTCAGACTCCTCAAGGCGAGACACCCCCAGTAACAGAGGCAGTGGCGACTGCTGCGTCCACTGGGTTTCAGCCTTTTCCCAGCAGCGGCTCTAAGAAGCGCAGCGGAACTCGACTGTATTCAATCAAGTTGGTGTCTTGCCTAGAATTGTAACTTCCACCTGCACCTTCTAGCCACCATACCAACCTCATCTGAAGAAGTTTTGCTGATTGTAAAGAAAGTGCGTCAAAAGAAGCAGGATGGAGCTCTATACTTCATGGCAGAAAGAATTGCTTGGGCACCTGAAGGCAAAAATAGATTTACAATCAGCCATATGTATGTGGATAATAAATGCCAGAAAATTAGTCCAGAAGGAAAAGCTAAAATTCAGCATCAGCTGGACCTGCATGCAGGGGACACAAACAACTAACTTCCATTTTTCCAATGAAAGCCCAGCAGTGAAAGAGCAAGATGCAGTGAAGGACCATCTTCAGCTGCTGCTGCCCAAATTCAAGAGGAAAGCAAAGAACTGGAAGAGAAGAACAGAATGCTGCAAGAAGATCCTGTTTTGTTTCAGCTTTATAAAGACCTTGTTGTGAGCCAAGTGATCAGTGCTGAGGAATTCTGGGCCAATTGTTTAAATGTGAATGCAACAGAAAATTCTCCACATCCAATCATAAGCAGGATGTTGGCATTGCTGCTGCATTTCTGGCTGATGTCTGGCCCCAAACGGATGGCTGTAATGCTCTGAGATATAATTTAACTTCTGATATCATTGAGGTCATATTTAGGACCTATCCAGCAGTAAAAATTAAATGTGCAGAAAATGTTCCCCACAACACGACAGAGAAGGGATTCTGGACACGTTTTTTCCAGTGCCATTATTTTCACAGGGATCAGCTGAATACTGGGTCAAAGGATCTCTTTGCAGAATATGCCAAAATAGATGAAAAACGCCTAAAAACAATGGTTTCATTAGGAGTGAAAAACCCACTACTAGATTTAACAGCTTTGGGAGATAAATCATTAGATGAGGGCTACGGCATTTCCTCTGTGCCATCTGCTTCCAATTCTAAATCCATAAAAGAATAGTAATGTTGCCATCAAGAGATTTAACCATTAAAGTGCCATGGTCCAGGCAGCTGGACTCAGGAAACAAGAAGCAGAAAATGAACCAAATAGCCCAGCAGCATGGATGGAAATTCCGGAGATGCAGACTGCTTTCAGCCAGTAGTCAAAAGGGTGAAATTACAAGAGTCCATTGAATACGAAGACTTGGGGAAAAATAATTTTGTGAAAATGAATGCACTAAACCTCAAGAAGTTAGATAGGTATTATGGTCCAACTCCAACCCAGTCACTACAGTATGCAACAAGTCAGGACATTATTCTTTTCAAAGTATTGGACAAGAAATGGAAACTTACACACCCAAGTTAACTCAGATTCTCTCGGGTAGTGCTGCCGGTAGTACCATCACAGCACTGTCACCTGGAGGGGCACTCATGCAGGGAGGATCACAGCAAACCATTAAACCAGATGGTGCCAAATGATATTCAGTCTGAATTGCAACACTTGCATGTAGCTGTTGGAGAACTTGTATGTCATTTCTGGTCCTGCTTTCCTAGAAGAAAAGGTAGTGAAAATGAAAAGTAATTTGGAACGATTCCAAGTTACGAAGCTCTGCCCATTCCAAGAAAAGATTCGGAGACAGTAATTAAGCACAAATTTGGTAAGTTACATAGAGATACTCCAGACAGCCTACAACAAGCTCCACATGTGGCAGTCATGGCGTCTGATGAAGAAAACGTGAGGTGGCCGTGATGCTCACAGCTTTTGTGAGATTGAGAGAACTGGAAACCTGGCCTGTCAGACAAGCAGATGATCTCATAGGAGTGATAAGAAACATCTGCTCCACGCTGACTCCCAGAGCTAATGCTATCGTACTTGCACATTGGGGACTGAAAGGAAAGAAGGGACTACATGCTGGGGAGGTAAATCAAGGCAAGACCAAAAAATGAGCTAAGTTGTAAATATATATATGTATACACATACATACACATATGTGCATGTGTATGTACATATATATTTTAAAAGACTGTTTACTGCAGTTAGGAACTGCTTTTGATTCACATTAAGCTGCTTTCAGAAATTAAAAAAAAACACACATTTTTAAAGGGTGCATTGATAAAATCTGAGGTTTTTCGGTTTTTCTCTGTGTAAACTTTTTTCCCCTGAGTTTGTGGCACAGGGTAGACCTTAAGTATTTCTCCTCCATCCTTCATCCTCCACCCTCTATTGGAGCCTCAAGTTTTACTGAATTCCAATTATACCTCACATTAGCAAGTTAAAAAGAATACTTTAAAGCAAAGAGAGACTGCTGTTCAACCATCGGGAAACAGTTGTCAGAAGACATCATTGGTCCCGTGTTTTGTACAGAAATAAGAAACAATAAATATTGCACTGCATGTTAGTGGTTTGGAGTCCCTGAATAATAAAGATGGAACATATTTGCAGAAAGTCGCATAGGGTTTTTTATGTAGAATTTTGTCAGAAGACAGTGGTGCTGCATGTTTTTCTTTGAGTGCAAATGTACATTGCTAATATATTTTTTTTAAGATGGCATGTGCTTTGAAGATGATACTGCATTTTTAAGAGTTTAAAAATCTTATGAGTAAGAAATAAAAAAAAATTATTTTCACCTCTTTAGAAGAAATAAAAATATTTCTCCTCTCTTCTTTTCTCTAGCATTTGACTGTTACTGTCCTTAGCAAATCAATAATCGTTGCATAGACTGAAAAGCCTACGCGCAAAGCAAAAAAAACAAAAAACCAAAAAAGAAAAAAGATATGTTCTTTTTTCTGGAATTCGTGCCATATCTTGTTCCTGATGAGATCAACTGACTGTGTAAGACTTTGGATGTCTTGTATTAAAAATTACACGAGACTGGGCACGGTGGCTCATGCCTGTAATCCCAGCACTTTGGGAGGCCAAGCCATGTGGATCACAAGGTCAGGAGATCGAGACCATCCTGGCTAACACCGTGAAACCCAGTCTCTACTAAAAATATAAAAAATTAGCCAGGTGTGGTGGCAGGCGCCTATAGTCCCAGCTACTAGGGAGGCTGAGGCAGAATGGCCTGAACCCGGGAGGCGGAGCTTGTAGTGAGCTGAGACTGCACCACTGCACTCCAGCCTGGGCTACAGAGCGAGACTCCATCTCAGAAAAAAAAAAGTATAACTTTTTATACTTACTCCTTTAACTCTTAAAAAAAAAAAAAAAAAAAAAATCTGTGTTCCAAAATCCTGGAGGCAAGAAATTAGAAACTCGTGAAACCATGACGTGAGTGTGGATGCGTGGGAAGCATAATTTATGAATACTAAATTACCATTTTAATATTAATAATTAATGTGTCAACATAGAATCCTGCTAAAAGATTTTTTTTAATCTTCGCCTTAAAAGTGCAGGGGTAATTTTGTGGCTTTTCAACACTTTTAATGGCCTTCCTTCGATTTCAGCTTTTTCTTTTCCTGAACATGGCCTGCCATAGGAATCTGAACTGATATTAAGAAAGATTATCTCTTAGTACGTTAACCAGATGCCTCTATTCCAATTAAGGACTGAAGTGGGTATTATAAATGCAAATAACTCAATACACTTGTCATATAGACACCACAAGGCTTACCTGATAAGAAGCATAAAATCCTTGAACCATAGACCCAAGAGAAGAGAGAATGTTTTGAAGGCCATAAAGCTGCATGAGAAGAGGATTGTGATGAAAAATGTGACAGCTCTGTGTAGGGGAAGCTTATGCAGAGGAGGACTGTTCCTGAATGTTTGGTCACATGACTTGGAATATTGATGCTTTTGCCTCTTACTTTGCATTCCTTATTAATTCAGAACATGTCATTGCATTCATACTCCTTACATTTATACAGACAAAAAAGAAGAAAAAACAAACCATATGTTAAAAAGTATACCTTCATATGTTTTTCAATGATGCGAAGGGAGGTAGAGAATGAACCTTCAGTGAATATTTGCTATGTACTGGGTTCTTGCAAGTAACTTGAAATAACTTATTTAATCCTCGCAATGAGGTATGTAGGAGGGATACATATTCCTACACTACAGAAATGGCAAACAAGGCTCAGGTAGGATTAGTAGGTACTCCACACTGTATTGATGTTCAAACTGTAACATTTTGACTTTGCTGTGTACTAAAGGCTTGTAGGTTTTTCAATCCTGCCCATTTATTTGTAAAGTGAAAAATTGCTAAGTTATAATGTGTTATGTCCTTAACTTAGATGTTCCATACTTAAGTTTAATTTGTTGATTTATAATCCTAGAATGAGACTGAAGTTTTCCATTTACACCTGGCTGTAAAGATCATAAATATTAGTTGTGGCATTTCCTAAAAATACAAATATTTGGGGAAGACCTACTAAATCAGACTCTCCAGGCGATTCTTACGATTGTCATCATCAGACTGGTTTGCACATGCTGTCTTGGGCGCCAGGCTGAGTGCTACCAGGCAAGGGCCATAGTTATAATCCTGACACCTAAAGCCCCCCAACCCTCACTCACCCAACTGATCCCTATGCAGCTTCAATGGGCTAGTAAAGGGCCTCATAAATGTTGTCTTAACACACTGAGTTTGCTAAATTTCAAGTAGAGTACGTGAAACCACAAACCTGGAACCTCTAATGTTTACTTATGAGAAAGAGAGCTTCTAGGTGAATCTAGTGGTTTCCTTTGGGTTTCCTTTAGTTCATTGATCTGACTCCACCTCTTCCCCGAGAGAATCACGCGCTTCTCAGCAGGTGTTCCAAGTGGGAACTCTTTTCTCACATTTCTTTTAAGATCAAGAACAACAGGGTAGGGTTTCCAAAATTGCTATTCTCATAGAAAGGAAGGAGTTAATGGCATTCACAGAGACCTGGATGAGATTGGGGACTATCATTCTAAGTGAAGTAATCAGGGATGGAAAACAAAACATCATACGTTCTCATAAGCGGGAGCTAAGCTATGAGGATGCAAAGGCATAAGAATGACTCATGGACTTTGGGGACTCGGGGAAAGCATGGAAAGGGGGTGAGGGACAGAAGACTACAAAAAGGGTGCAGTGTACACTGGGTGATGGGTGCACCAAAATCTCACAAATCACCACTAAAGAACTTAGATAATCAAAAACCCCTGCTCCCCAATAACCTATTGAAGTAAAAAAAATTAAGTGATAGTGTGCAATAAAAATGCTTTTTCATGAAACACAAAATGGCTTTTCTAAAATCTAAGGGAGAACAAAAGGCGGTGGAGGGCTTGGAACAAGAGGATGTAGGAATAAAAGTATCTGGCATATACCATTAATAATGGAGGTATATACCAAGGCATATACAGTTCTATTTCCATTAAGTCCCACTAGATCATTCCCAGGACATGCAGAATTATTCCATTCCATATGCTGCCTACAGCTTGAACTTTGAAAGGTGCTTACAACTTTTCTAGATTTCTTTCTTTTTTAGCCTACCTTCCTACACTGTTTTATGACCCTGGGTTAGGAATCTGTTCAGCACCTTTTCACTTGGTGACCAACACAAAGACAGTCCTGGGCCCCTGGCTTTCTCACATTGTGGATGACTCTGGACTGAGGCACACGTCTCATTCCCAGTTGTCTCATTCTCCAGGGGTGTGCCAGCCTTTTATGTCTAAGATCTGTACTCTTTTGCTCAGGTGTACAAAAACCTTAAAGGCACTGGAAGTAGCATAAGTATAGTGCTATTAGACCCCGGGAGAGGGGAGAAGCATTCCTCCAGGGGCGCCTTCTCCCCTTCTGTTGATTACGGTGATTTTCCTCCTGATCGTACCCTATGAAAAGACCATCTATTCACTCTTTCCTCAAGAGAAACTACCCTTGTACTGCTGAGGTTCTGGAATCTAACCTCCACATCCTCCGTGAGCTCTAAATAGTGCTACTGCCGAACTCCTCATTGAACAAAGCCATTTCTCTGCCTTCTCAAGGCTGTGGGACTAGACACAGATGGTTTTCAACTGTCTTTCACTTATGAAGTTTCCAAAAAGTTGTCTGGGATTCTCATTAACCCCAGTCTTCCCAGATCACTAGCAAAGGCCACAAAGTTGTGAGCTGTTAGCTGCTGCCCTGACCCCATGTTGCCGCACAAGAGGACCTCGCTGCCTCCTGTCCCATTCCTATTGCTTAACACCAAGGAAAGTTGACAGGTCCCAGGACCTTAGGGAACTGTGTTACCATTGTTGTTGCCTCTGCTGCAGCCCTGAGCCTTCCTATGCTGCCTGGCAGCTGTCAGCGCCATGGTCACTAAAGTCTAAGGGAATTTTATCCTTTAAGAAATGACCCCTAAGTAAACAGTCACCCAGTTGTACATCAGAGAAGTGACACAGAAGTCCTTACTTCATACAAGTTGAACCTCAAATCAGCTTTGTGCCTGCATGTTCCTTGCTACCCTCTTGTCTGTCATGGTCTCTTTCATTGCCCATTTGCTTCTACCATCTAATTTTGCACCCTGGCTGATTAGGCTTCTCTGGTTTTTTTTTTTTTTTTTTTTTTTTGAGATGGAGTCTCGCTCTGTCGCCCAGGCTGGAGTGCAGTGGCCGGATCTCAGTTCACTGCAAGCTCCGCCTCCGGGGTTTTACACCATTCTCCTGCCTTAGCCTCCCGAGTAGCTGGGACTACAGACACCTGCCACCTCGCCCGGCTAGTTTTTTGTATTTTTTAGTAGAGACAGGGTTTCACCGTGTTAGCCAGGATGGTCTCAATCTCCTGACCTCGTGATCTGCCCGTCTCGGCCTCCCAAAGTGCTGGGATTACAGGCTTGAGCCACCGCGCCCGGCCCACTTCTCTGGTTCTTAGTCCCTGCTTCCCTTCCTTGCTTCTTCCCTATTTCAATAAGCACTAAATCAATTTCTTCTATTCTTATTCTTTCAAATCTATACTCTATGGTACAATTTTTCTGAACTTCCAATTTCCAAGTCCAAGTTCCTGTTCACAATATTTACATGACTCCCTTGTGCCTGCAAGGTGAAGCTAAAGCTCTTTTATGCATTGTGCAGAGTCCTCCTGGCCTGGCCCCTCCCTAGTGCCCTGTCCTATCCCGTCCTTTCTAATGTTCAAGCCATCACTTCCTCTTGTGAGTTCTCACCACACATTATTGCCATTGCCTGTGTTCTTGTCTCTTCCTAGAATGCCCATCGGTCTCCTGTCTTCCTGGAAACACTGTTCATGATTACATCCCTGCTGAGGCATTACTTTTTACATGAAGTGCTCCCTGCCTTCCAGACTCCATTAATTGTTTTCTCCACTGTACCACTTGTGAATCTCATAGGCTTTTTGGCTTTTTTTTTTTTTTTGCATTGCACATCACAGTTTTATTTGTTTATGAATCTTTTTAAAAGTCTTTTTAAACATCTGTTTTGTGTGTACATAGGTGGACATATTTATGGGTAAATGAGATGTTTGGATATAGGCATACAATGTGTAATCACATCAGGGTAAAGGGGTATCCATCTCTTCAAGCATTATCCTTCCTTTGTGTTATAAACAATGTTTTAAACTCTATTTTTAAATTACAATAAATTATTGACTGTACTTACCCTGTTGTGCTATCAAATACTAGATCTTTTTTATTTTATCTAACTATATTTTTCTACCAATTAGCCATTCCTCCTTACCCCTCCTTCTGTCACCAACTACCCTTCCCAGTCTCCAGTAGTTATTCTACTCTCTATCTCCGTGAGTTCAACTGTTTTAATGTTTAGCTCCCACAAACAAGTGAGAACATGCAAAGTTTGTCTTCCTGTGCCTGGCTTGTTTCACTTAACATGATGACCTCCAGTTCCATCCCCATTGTTGGAAATGACAGGATCTCATTTTGTTTTATGGCGGAATAGTACTTCGTTGTTTATATTATGTTTACTACATTTTCTTTATTTATCTGTTGATGAACACTTAGGTTGCTTCTAAATCTTGGCTCTTGTGAACAGTGCTGCAATAACCTTGGAAGTGCTGATATCTCTCTCAGTATACTGATTTCCTTTTTTCTTGGTATATACCTAGCAGTGAGATTGCTGGATCATATTACCATATAATCTATTTTTAGTTTTTTGGGAAACCTCCAAACTTCTCCACAGTGATTGTACTATTAGGTTGGTACAAAAGTAATTGCAGTTTTTGCCATTAAAAGTAATGTGGCAGCCTCTGTGATGTGTTGGTGACCATTCAGAGGCATAAGGAAGAGAAGAGGAGTAAGTGTGTCATTTTCTAATAGTTCTAGTATCCAACATTTAAGGAATTCTAGGGAGAGGCTGTCCAGTCCTATCCACTGATTAGTATATATTGGCAAGAAGGAAGGAGGAGGTTTTTGCCACTAAAAGTAATGGCAAAAATTGCAATTACATTTGCATCAACCTAATAATTTACTCAACAATGTGCGAGGGTTCCCTTTTCTCCACATCCTCGCTAGCATTTGTTATTGCCTGTCTTTTGGGTAAAAGTCATTTTCACTGGAGTGAGATGACAGCTCATTGCAGTAAAATCTGTCTTTCTTATCAGACTTTGTCTATGAAAGTGGAGACTATGTCCACTTCAGCATGGTGTTGAGCAGGCTGTAGACACTGAACTAAACTTCAGTACCTACTCCGAGTTGAACTGAACCCCAAGAAGAATGCCTGTTTTCCAGCCCTTGCTCTGGGCACTGAAACATCTCTCCTTTCCATTGTGACTTCAAGACCTGACCTCCTCCAGCAGGCAGAACTGTGAAGTATCAATTGGTATTTCTCATTCTAACCCTCCTTCCCTCTTGCCAACATATACTGGGCAGTGGACAGAGCTGGACAACCTCTCCCCAGGATTCCTTACATGTTGGATACTAGAGCTATTAGAAAATGAAGTGCTTACTCCTATTCTCTTCTCTTATGCCTCTGAATGGTCACCGACACATCACAAAGACTGACACCACTGCCTTTATTCTCAACTGTTTTCAAATGCTATTTTTACGGACATTCTAACTCTATCTGTTTTGTACATATATCTATGCTTCTCTGTAGATAAATATCCTACTGACAATTTCTGGGCAGAGCATTGCTGTCCATGGGCTTCACAAGGTGGTCTTGTGTTGTAAATCTATTATATAAAAGTGGCTAGGAGATATTGCAGCAATGTGGTCACCAGGACAGCTGGACTAAGAGCTCTCCTTTCCCTGGGCCCTTGAAGTAAAGCCACAGATTTGTCAAGTGCAGGTTAGAAGATTCATTGTGACTTTTTGGGGCTGTTTCTTTCCTCGTTTAGGGACTACTCTTAGCCAGTGTTCTTTTCTTTCCTACCGTTCAAAATTCTGATAGCTCACCTCAAGCTGCACATTGGCCTGCCAAATCACCCTAACATCTACTTTGTGCTTTGGTAACATCAGGAACTGCTAGTTTTACCCTTTGCCTGTCATTTTGTTTCTTAATTTCCCAAAGCCTTTATAGAGGTTTATTCGATATATCCAATGAACTGATATCACTGCTCAAAGTGTAAGCTCTCACAGATAATACATGCAACTTAAAAAGTCTTCAATGCTTAATCCAAGAGAGTGTCTAGTGGTGGGACTGTACACAGTGGGAATACCTTGTGGGATGGGCAGATGTTGGGTAGCAGTTTTTGTTTTTTTCATAGGAAGTAAATTCTAATTACCTTTATATTATGGGGAATAAATCACTTCCCCTAAGCGTGTTTAGTTGCGGTACCAACAGAAAATGACATTGTTGCACATAATAATGATTTTAATTTTATTAATTTTCTTAGAAATATAGGCAGCCACGTTATCTTATTAGTAGATTGTTAGGGGAAAGAGTTAGAAGCGTGTCTTACAAGAAATACCTAAGTATGATCAACTTTGAAAAGAGAAAGTTCTAAAGCAAGATTTTATTATGTGGCAAGATGATCTCTGAAAGGTAGTCGTGGAATGGAGGGCAACAAGTCGTTAGGGGTTGTTTTAGAAAACTGAGCTGGCACCAATGGTGTATAGTTACAGAGAGAAAAAACGTAGGCTCTCTATATTTTTTAAAAAAGAACAGAAAGAAACTTGGAAGTGGACCAGTTATCCCGGGGTAGTGAGTAACCCTTTATCTGAAATACTTATGAAGCAGCTGGAAGACTAACAGGGATTCTGAAGATGAGCTTGCCCAAAGCATGTGTTTGGTTGATGTACATGATATCTAAGAGCTTCTGTGATTCCATCAATTGTCTCTTTAGTTTGGTGTATGTAACATAGCATATACTGATTGCTGATTGGTGATGAGTTGTCTCATGTTTCATTTGCTAAATGATTTATTTGTAGATGTTTATGAAATCTACCAGGGTTTCTAAAGTTCAAATCTCTTAGTGTTAGACGATATATGAGAAGGAACAGATGAGTTAGTGGTGACAAGAAACTGGAGAAAACATCATAAGAAAAATAAATAATAAATAGATTTTGAACAGTGAGTGGTGCAAAAACAATGAGTTTTGTTAAATATATGTTGACCAAAGGGAATGACGAGAGGAAAAACATTTTTATTTAAAAATTACATTTGTACATTTTATTTTCCAGATGTCAAAAGTCGTCTTGTGTAGAATTTCTACTGTTTGGTCAGCAACTATTATGATATATCAAACATAAAATTGTTGATCGAATATCCTGGAGAAATAACAAACATCTTAGTACACATGGTGAGCTGCACTGATGCATGGTTAGTTACAAGCACGGGTAAAAGAGAGTTTTCCAGAATGTTGGATGATTGAAGTAGGGCCCTTGTCTCTCCTGCTCACATCTGTATTTCTAAAGCCTAGCATAGGGCTTGAGATAGAGAATTACCCAATAAATATTTGTTGAACGGATAGGTAACACATGGTGTTCCTGTGTGCACAGGACAATTGGAAGAGCCTCCAGTTATCTTTCCATAATTTCCACAATTTGCACATTTGTCTCCAGCAGAAGTATTTTCCCAAGTTCCAGCTTGGGTTCTGCCTTTTCCTTGACTGTCCACTCATCCATCTCCTTCGTCGAATTCTTATGATACGCTTGGCCTCAATCATTTCATTTAAATTTATCTTATAGTTAACATTGTCTTATTTCATTTTCTTTGCCATGTTTGTATTGGACCCAGAACTAAATTATCATTGCCCTGCTGCTAATAATATATATATATATACACATACATATATATATATTTGTAGTAACAGAAGACAGAACATTCAGTAAATGCTTACTAAGTATGTGTTCATTGGATGGCATTAAGAACCTAGAAGTATTTGGCAAAAAAGTAGACTTAGGGAAACCTCCATTCATTTTTTATTTTTATTTTTGAAACAGGGTGTGACTCTGTCATCCAAGTTGTAGTGCAATGGCATGATCACAGCTCACTGCAACCTCTACCTCCTAGGCTCCTGTGATCCTTCTACCTCATCCTCCCAAGTAGCTGTGACTACAGGCATGTGACACCACACATACCTGTAGTCAAACTTTAAATTTTTCTGTAGAAATGGGATTTTGCTGTGTGGCCCAGGCTGGTCTCAAACTCCTGCCCTCAAAATGGTGGGATTGCAGGTGTGAGACACTGGGCCTAACTAATGCCCATTAATTTAAAAACACCATAGAAAACTTATTACCAGGCTTGCCACAGAGATTTGATGGATCTTTGATGTGAAGAGAGGAGATAAGAGTGGGAAGATGAGAAGAGAAATAATGGTGGGTCTTCCCCAGAAATCCTGATCTGAAATAAGAGGTAACTTCCCCCTCACCCCCAAATATCCATGGAGTTGATTTCATTCAAAATAAGGTGGCTAAAGTAAGTTCTCATCCCAATATCACCCCCGACAGGCTTGAAGTTGACTGTATTTAGAGTATCTACCCTCCTACCATAAGACAATTAGAAATCTTGAAGTTTCTTCCAATTCACATTCATCAGTCATTCCCGTGGAAGTGGAGCCTCCTCAGAAGCTGTGTAGCATGGTGGGTGTTAATGACACAGAAGAACAGTGCAAGGCAACAGGCCAAATAAAAAAAGGCTTACTTTGCCTTTGTTAAATCTACGTTAGCCAGTCCCCTCTCTAAGGTCACTTGTGCCACCAGAAGCAACCCAGGACCACTTTTCTGGAGAAAATATACTTCAGTAATTTAATGTGCTTTCTATCTAGAGAAAATTCTGTGGCTGTGGCTGTTTTATAGATGCTGCTTTACTGGTTCAAGAATATTTAAAATCATAAAAAGTAGCTTCTTGTGACATATCGTTAAGTGACAATAAATCAGGTGGATAAATAGTATGCACAGTATGATTCTAAACTAAACCTTTCTACACAAACACACCTGCACAATTTATTGTTGTGTATTTTTAATTAGACGAAAGCTGAAAGACCATGCATCAAACTTTAGTATTGATTATCTCTAATGCTTTTAGTGTTCATCATAAACTCTTCTCCTGCATTTGGCCCATTTTTTATATTTTTGCAACCCATAAACAACACTGTTCGCAAGTGGCTTCAGTCAGCAAGAAAATAGGGCTGGGGATAAATCAAAACTGCAATTACTCTTGCTTTTTAAATGTAGAAACTGGAGATCAAGCCAGGGTCATCATTACAAGGCAATAGGGAACAGGATATTTTAACTCCGGGGCACTCCAAACATGCAATAGATATGAACCAATTCTTTGGGTTTAATGAAGAAAGTAGGAACTGAGGGACATACAACAGGAGCTGTCTAGGGAAATACATTTGTCTTGATTTGAAACCAGGGAAGCTGTGGAGATAGAAAATCTTGCTCTACACTTACTATTTGCCTTATCCAGGGAGCTTCAACACTTCACGTGGGATGTTAGAAACTTGAAGAATTCATAGGGAGTGATAGAAACTGAACTAGAGGTCACAGCTCTTGGAATGGGGAATGTGAAGGACTCGGGACAGCTCTGAGACCTGGAAGTCACTGGCACAAGCAAGTGTGCCTCATAGATGCAGGTCAAGCCCGAATGATGAGAAGGGCTACGCAGACTGCAGTAAGGGGGCTGGGTATTTTGCTTCCATTCTAGTTCAATCTTCTTTTCAATCCAGGGTTTTTGTGTGTGTGCATGTGTGTGTGAACTTCTCACGAGCAGTCATTCACCTCCTGGGTTCACGCCATTCTCCTGCCTCAGCCTCCTGAGTAGCTGGGACTACAGGCGCCCGCCACCGCGCCCGGCTAATTTTTTTTTTTTTTTTTGTATTTTTAGTAGAGACGGGTTTTCACCGTGGTCTCCATCTCCTGACCTTGTGATCCGCCCGCCTCGGCCTCCCAAAGTGCTGGGATTACAGGCGTGAGCCATGGCGCCCGGCCTCATTTGAATATTTCTAAGATTGTTGCTTACTAACGCTAGATATAGCCTGTTCTTTTGTTAGCTAGCACATTAGATACTATTGCACTTGTGAAAATCCTGCTCATTGCTTCTAATGCCCAGGAAAGTTCTATCTTCCTCTCCACAAACCTTTATACTCTTGTACTTGACTTTTTTCGCCCCTTTAACACTCAACTTCAACTTTTTTTTTTCCTCTGGCTTGTGTCTACTGTCAAGGCTGTAAGAGCTAAACTCTTGATTTCCTGGTCTCTCTTGCAATTAGGAGTGCCCTTTGACATAGCTGTTGCCAACGAGATACATGTTGAAATTTATAGTATCTCTTTCCTTTTCTTCTTCTTCCTGTGAACATACAGCCCAAGCAGCTATCTGGAAACCACAGAGAAAGGCCAAGACAGTATGGCCATGATAACTTTGAGTTACTAAGCCTAAGCAGACAACTGCTTACTTCCAGATTTCTTCATATGAGAACAAATCAACCTCTCTTTGCTTAAGCCACTATATTGAGGTTTTTCCTTTACTCGTAGGCAAACAGTGGTAACTGATGAAGTTTCAAGTTTAATGCCCCAACATTTTCTTATGTACTGTGGATGCTAACAAATCATGTCCCTCGTCCCTGACAGGTCTTAGTGCTTTCCTGCTTCTGAGAAAACATATCCTTTTCTTTCTATCTGAAGGCTCTTCTCTTTGGACCAGAGTCTACTTATCCTTCACATCTTTCTTAGATGCAGATCCCCAGCTAACAATATTTTCTTATTTCTTACACTGAACTCCGTGCAGCTTTCTGAAGTGCCTCTCTCTTGCTACTTTCCCAATTCTGCCATAAAGTCTAGTTACTTGTATATTTATCTTGTTCCTTATTCACTCCTGTGATGAAATTAAAGCTGCTTTAATGCTGACTGTACCTCCTTTCTCTGTAGCCTCCTATCTCTTAGTACAGGTTGAGCATCCTTAAAATCCGAAATCTGAAATGTTCCTTAATCCAAAATATTTTGAACACTGACATGACACCACAAGGAGAACATTTCACACCTGACCTCATGCGATGGGCTGGAGTCACAATGCAGTCCAGGAGAAAGGGGGACCCTCATATGCTGTTGGTGGGAATGCAAATTAGCACAGTTACTGTGGAGAGCAGCATGGAGGTTCCTCAGAAAGCTTTGGTGAATGTTTAAATTCAGACTAAACACTTGATTATACAAGAGACTTTATTTCCTTATTGGAAAAATGTTATTTAATTTGATTCTTCTGGGAACTAGACAATCTCAAGGGCAAGTCTTCAATATCATCTGAGTTTGATTAAGCTGAGTACTGTTTAAATCAGGCTGTTTTTCTTGAGCTATTATAATATTGAGATAAAAGAAAACATACTTAAGGAGAAGGAGGGAAAGATGGGAAAAGAAGCAAACTGATAACGATATGAGGGGAGAAGTAGCTGCTTCTGAGTTTGGATATGTGCTCACTAAGGTAGACTATTAGAGCTGAACTGATTAGAAAACTCTGCTAATAAATTTTACAGTGAAATGTCTTATGTGGTTTAGGGGCTGAAAACTCCCTAATGCATAGTACTGTTGTTCTGTGAATCCTAATTCATTTTAATATTAATTAAAATTCATTCGTTACCATTTATTTTACTATTTTAAACCCAAACTTAAACTTTTCAAGAGTTTTTTCTTTAAAAAATAAAAGCAACTAGTACAGATAGAGAATGTGATATGAAATAAATTCAGCAAATACAATACTGAAAACAAAAACATAAAACTAAATGAATAGAGAAGAACTTCAGTTTGCTGTCTAATTATTTTGAATATACATTAAGTTGTTCAAGAATTAAAAGGAAAAGTGAATTTTATTTTACTGCTATCAAAGACATCAAACTATTTTCAAGTTTGACCTATTTATACGTATCTAAACATGAAATATGAATAAATCATGATCTATAAAAATATAGTTTATCATCTCTTGGTATCAGGTGCTTTTAAAAATATTTTCAATTCTCTAATCAGATGTATAAACACAATCCATTTCAGTCAGTTGAGAAGTATTACACAGAAACATAACCATGTGTCTTCATGGTTTATGTATCTTTAATATATCTAATTTAGGACAATAATGAATATAGATGCGATTGTTGCTTTGGCCTAGAGGAATTCATCTGATAGAAATAGCCATTGTAACTGCATCTGCATAAAATTAATCTCAGATTTGAGAGACTTGACTGATTAAAATGAAATCATTGAGAGTTTAGAATACAAATTATGTGGTTTACTTTAAAAAATATTAGTAAATATTAACTGTTAAAAATTAAGTATTAGGAAAAGGCATTATTTGAAAAGTAAGTTTGTAAAAAAAAATTTACTGTTTCATACAATAACCAGGCAGTATTTTTACAGGATTTGAGGAGGTGGTAACTTGAAAAACCAGGTAAATAACACAAAGGGGCTACATGACTGTATATAAATGAGGAAAATTCTAGATGCTGCAGTGGCTAACTAGAATTTTAGAGCTCTGTAAAGACTGAGCATTTGTAGCTAAACTGTACACTTCTAAATAAAATGATTACTAAACACATTTACACAGATGAATATTATATACATATTTGATATTTATCAGCTAATATTTTGAAACTTCAACATATATGCATGCATACATATATGTATATGTATAAATTTACAAATTATATACAAGCCATGTTATACTGGTTTTATAAAACACAGATAGATACATTTAAAAAGTATAGTGTAAAAATGGCAAAACTCCTAGTATTTAACTTTTTTTATTCATGTATGGTACAAAAATTATTTTTCTCCTACTCAGATCTTATCAGTGGTGTTCTGGTGGCTTCTTAAATGTCTTGCTCATACTGATAGTCTCATATAACCATAGGCTATTTTTTTGAAGGCTGAATATGTGCTTAGTGTGAAGCTTATCACTGGTTCTACTGGAGGCAAGTTTATACTTTAAATAGTCTTATAATCAGAGTTTGAGGAGCTCATCTTTTCTCATTGGATGATTATAATTTTAGCCTTGAATTGGAGTTTGGGGGTGGTGATAAAGAGCTTATTTTTTCAGTAGAAGAAATATCAGCTCTTATATTTTCTTGTTGATCACATGCATCTTACCTTATAAGTACTATCAACAACCTGTGGTTTCTTTGTATGCAGATTTTTATGCTGCGTGTCCATTTTGTGAGAGTTGAGTTAAAATAGTTCAAATAATATATTCTATAAATGCATTCTTCCGGAAGTCAACTTTGTAATATTTTGATGACTAGGAGTAAAAACTGCACCTTCAGTGCACGTTCTGGTGGAACTCCACTCCTCCCTCAGGGTTCTCCTGCGTCCTTCTTGACATTTGACTATATGATATATATCAATCCATATAGTAAATGTTAGTAAGGCCTAAACGCATTCTTAATTTTCAAGAAATCTACCACTAAAGCATTACTTTTCCCCATGTCCCAGTGGATTATCTTGGCACATGCTGGGATGAACACACTCATGGCACTTTGGAGGCTCTGATACGTGTGTGTAATGGAAAGTAAATTAGATTTCTGGGAAAAGACAGCTATTTGGCCTGCCTGTATGCAAATAGCATCTTTAATTTATCCTTTTTTTTTTTTCCTAAATGGAGGCACACAAATATTGGTGAACTCAGGAGTCTTGTCATGAGTAAGCACAGTACATCGGACACACCGACCATTGCTCAGACAAATGCTCTATATTAACACAGAGGACAAAGAAAGATCGTGATATGGTTTGGCTCTGTGTTCCCACTGAAATCTCACGTCAAATTATAATCACCACGTATTAGGTGAGGGACCTGGTGGGAGGTGATTGAATCATGGGGGCAGACTTCCCTTTGCTGTTCTTGCAATAGCGAACAAGTTCTCACGAGATCTGCTTGTTTAAAAGTGTATAGTGCATCCCCCTTCATCCTCTCTCTTCTACCACCATGTGAAGAAGGTGCTTGCTTCTCTTTGTTCTTCTGCTATGATTGTAAGTTTCCTGAGACCTCCCAAGCCGTGCCTCCTGTACAGCCTGCAGAACTGTGAATCAATTAAACTTTTCTTCATAAATTACCCAGTCTCAGGTAGTTCTTTATAGCAGTGAGAGAACAGACAAATACAGCAATGATTGCTTGGCTGGATTCATACTTGGATACTCTGTGCTCTTCTATTTACTAGAGTTCTATCACTCTATTTAGTTTAATTCTCTCTCCTTGGTTATCTTCAGTTCTGTGCTTATTAGATTCAAAGGCACATAGAACCTTGAAGTTTAAAGGCATCTAAGATATCTCTAATCTAACTCCTATTCAAAGCATAAATTCTCTCAACGAATGCCATAAAGATGGATATCCAGTTTCTGGGTTTCCACTTATAGCACGAGCTTCTTATTTCTTCAATAAGTTTGGCGTAATGGCTCCCATTATGACTTCTAATCCTCTTAAGGCCAAATATTCCCAGTTCTTTAGTTGAGACAAAGATAACAAAAAGTTGCCAATATACTGCGGGCATTTCTCTTTTAGTATCCTGTGGTTTACTTTGCCAGCATTTATAAAATAAGAAATTGTGTGAAATAGACAGGAAACAATAACTAAAAATATTCCAAGGTTTTTGTACAGAATAAAGTGATTCTGTTAGGTCCTTTGATTTGGTCATTGTACTGCTATTAATGTAGACTAAAAACACAATCACCTTTTTTTTTTTTTTTTTTTTTTTTGCAGACAGAATTTGATGATTGTTCAAAATCCATTAATCGACCAAATGTGTCTACTTTTCCTGTTTTAAGAATTTTTATAAGCATTCCTGCTAAGAAGCATCCCTTTCTATTTGAGCATCTGACTTTTGGAAAGAATGAAATCTCAGAGCTTTTTTGTTTGTATCTGTCACTCTGGTCTAATTATGTGTTTTTGAATTTTTATTCTGGTCATCTGATGAATTAGCTCTATTTAGTTTTGTATCTGATTAGTTTTGTACCATGTTTACAACTTTTCCCCTCTGATTTGACTTTACGTTTTTTTGTAAATAGAGACCTTAAATTATGCACATTTGGCCAGGTGCAGTGACTCGCGCCTGTAATTCCAGCACTTTGGGAGGCTGAAGTAGGAGGATCACCTGAGGTCAGGAGTTCCAGACCAGCCTGGCCAACATGGCAAAACCCTGTCTCTACTAAACATACAAATTAGTCGGCCATGGTGGCGTGCATCTGTAATCCCAGCTGCTTGGGAGGCTGAGGCAGGAGAATCACTGAACCCGGGAGCTGGCGTTTGCAGAGAGCTGAGATCATACCACTGTACTCCAGCCTGGGCGACAGAGCAAGACTCCATCTATTAAAAAAAAAAAAGCCTATTTGCCAAGACATATAGTGTAATATTTTGTAATATTAGATTCTTAATTTGTTCTGATTTGGCTGTCAAAGTGATACAAAATTATGTTGCAGTAGGATTATCCGTTTCTAATTTGAAATCCAGTAAGACTGGCTGGCCACATGTTGCTAATAAAGAAGGAGGGAAGTGCTGAAAGAGAACATGGGCAGCAGTTGTTATAATGACAGCATAGAATTGTGAAAAATTAAAGTCCAAGATGTAGGTAAAGTTCCAATCCAGAACAGCTAGTTCCAGTGGCCTAGCATATTCTGAGAAAGACCTGTCTACATGGTCTTCATACAGAGAATATTTGAATATTAGAATCATTGGACTTCTGTGCCTGTGAGTACTTTCATTTTTTCCTGTAGTATCTCTAACCCAGAGACTAGCCTGTGCAGATGTCACTTATGCTTAGAATTGCCAGAAGAAGGGCTTATTCCCCAACCCTAGGGCCCACACATATATACAACTCTTACGCCTCCCTTGATACCTGTTAAGACATTCTATGGGCCTGGTGATAACATGGGTTTTTTTAGCTGTTTGAACCTTAGAGTGGATCACATTGAGGTAGGTTTTCATTGATGAATCCCTAACTGTCCATGGGAATGCCACAGAGAAGGTGTGTATTATGGGAGTTTGGAGCCTCTATAGTGCAATAGTTGTGGTATTAATCTTTCTTCCTGGGGTCATCCTACCTATTAGAAACTTACAGACTGGTTATGAGGCCTGGGTGATCACTTCCTGCCTCTGTTTCAGAAAGACACTTGAGGCTTTAGAAAAGTAAAAAGTTGGTCAAACCTCATCAGGAACATAAGCATAAATCTTTCCCAAATGTTTCCAATAAACAACAAAATGACAGAAAATGTAACACTATTCTACTTACAGAAATGGCTTTCAGAAAAACAAATGTAGCTTTATGTCTGCCTGCCTGTCATGCCAGGACTCACTGGGTGTCACCAGAGTTGTGATCAAGGGCCAAACAGGCTGATCTTAGATTTGTTGCAGAAAGGTCAGGTTCAAGTAATGTGAAGGGAGAGAAGTCAGGGATTTTGTCTACTGAATCTCCACATAAGGCTATTCGGACTTACTTGATCATTTGTCTTTTTGTCATTGTCAGGAACTGAGAGATAGTATTGGTCTGCTGTTGCTAGGATGTCTGCCTACTGGTCTAAAATCTCCAAAATGCGCTAATCTTCTGTTCTGAGACAATATTTAATACTCCAGATTTGGTCAATACAGGTCATGTCTTAATTCTGTTGTCATTAGTTCCAATTTGTTAAATGTTTACAGTGTGGCAGGTATACCAGGCACAGTTTCAGCAGAAACTGAGACCACAGGGTAGACCTCATACATCAAGGCTCAGTTGCATTCCCAAAGGCCCACACCATTTGACTGGTATGGCTCCATTCTCTAAATTACATGTTTCTTACTGTTGACACCACCATCCTGAAAAAGTGTTGTATTTATTAAGCTCCTACCAGGTACCAGGCGTTGTCCCAACTATACAGATTATTTCGTCTACTACCATGAGTTAGATACCATTATTATCACAAAACTATCATTAACACCATCTCAGGTTATCCTGGCCCAGAGTTATCAGGTCACCTGTCCACACTCATATAGCTATTAGGTGGCAGAACCCGGAACAAAGTGAGTCTTCATGCAGCCCATGCTCCTTGCCATTCTGCTCCTACAGGTGTGCATAGGAACCTGGTGAAAAGAAACCATGACTAGGGAGATATTTACTTCTAAAATTTATTTTAAACTTTTATATGAAATATCCAAAGACATTGTTATGGTAATTGTTATGGCATAACAATGATCCAACTGCCTAAACTGTCATGGTTTAGCCCAAATCCTAGCAAGTGGTTAGGGAGATCAGCATGCAAAGCATGAATGAGTGATGTAAGACTTGAAGTTGAGAATTGATTCAGAGGCTTGCTGACTGTATAAACTTTGAAGTAATATATTCCTATATTTTATAATGCCTGTCAATGTTAAGAATATTGTCTTACAAGCTAGCATATTTGTTTTGTTAATATGTTTTTTTTTTCTTGTCTGTGCTCATGGATTCATTTTGTTGTCAGCATACTAAAAAATTTTACCATGTATTGCAGTCAAATTAATTCAGAAAACATTGATCTGTAACATATATTCTCACACAGGATTATTCATCAACCGACGATTATGAATTTAGAATCAAATATGTATTTATAGCTACACTAAATATTGCAGGAGGGTAAAAGATTTCCTATTTTGTTGGGAGCAGCAAATATTGTTCTCCACTTGTCTTTTACCCATACAATTTTCCCTGGTTTTGGAGTGCAAGAATAGTATCTCCTACTGATTTATATTCCCTAGCAATGGAGAACATAGTGTTGGAGATAGAGTGAACATACAATAAGTATATTCTAATAAGCTAAAATAAACAGAAATCAATCTATTTGCTCTTTAAAATTGCCCACCATTTATTCAGTGTGACTATGAAAATTAATTTTCAGCCACACTGAAATATTTTAATTAAGGCTGTGTCCTCTAGCCAGGTTGATAGTTCTTCCTAAATTGACTGAATCCAGTTAATCATGTATAGCCACAGTTGGTGGCATTTTAATTTAGAATTATTTTATAGAATTTGAATAATTTCTCACTAAGATTTGTACCCTGACTACTTAATTGCTTTTTACTGTTATCACATCTTCCACCCCAACAGATAATGGGAATCTTAAAAATAAAGTACCTGTGGTTTGCTTTTTGCATTTGCAGTACTGATGAATTTTGTAGAATGCTTTTTGCTCTTTCTTGTCAAATGATGTATTATAACTTAATGAATCCTTATTAAAATCTCAGCATATCACACTACAGTGATAAAGGAGGAGAATAGTAAGAGTGAACATTTGAGGGATGGAGAACAGAGCTAGTTTCTGAAATAGTTCCATGCTGGTTAGATAATTGGAAGAGGCTTCCTGTTGTTTTATAAACATTCTAACATGGAGACTGGCAAAGCAGAGTTTTTGCAAGAAAAGAACTGGTTTAAAAAAGGTGGCTTCTTAGGTTGATCTGTTATAACTTTGCCTGCTGAATCTAAAGAATAAGGAGAGATCATCAGCAAAGCAAATGGAATTGGATATGGTTCTCTGGATTACTTGGGGTTCAGATTATTTCGGTTCTAAGCAACAGATACTGACTCTTACCAAACAAAGCATGAACAAACAAAGATTTATCAGAAGGATGCTGGTTAGTACCTGTATTCAAAGGGAGAACTAGTCAAGCCTCAAAGGGGCAAGGCCGACCAGGACCAACCTAGCATGACCAGCATGTCTCCACTCCGCCTATGTTCAGAGGAGCACTTGGTTCCTTTAGGCAAGTTTTTCCAGGTGATAGTGGGAATGACCAGGAGCAGCTCATGAGCTACATCTGTGATTCAGAGAGGACAGGACTCTTTCCCCAGCTCAGATTCAAACACTCCTCGAAGAGACTGACTGGCTTATCTTTGGTCATGTGTACCTCCTTCATGGAGAACTCAGAGGGCTGTGACTAAAAGCGCAGGCTCTGGAGCTGGAGCACCTGCTTCCTACCTCTGTGGTCTTGGAAATGTTACTTAACCACTCTGTACTTCAGTTTCTTTATCTGTAATAAAATATGGTGTTAATCTTAAGCTTTTAAAATGAGGTAAATTTGGAGACCTGGGCAAAAGAGGTTCCTGTTCAGGTCTTACACTGAAGAGGGTTATGATGGACTGCATTGTGTCTTCTTCAAATTCATATGATGAAGCCCTAAATCTTCCTACTTCTCAATGTAAGTGTAATGGGAGACAGGGTCTTTAAAGAGGTCAGTAGATTAAAATGAAGCTGTTAGGTTGAGCCCTAATCCAATTTGACTGGTGTGCTTTTAAGAAGAGGAAATCTGGACCCCTGAAGAAATGCCAAGGACATGTAGGCATCAGGGAAAGAGCGTGTTAGGACAAAGGGAAAACAGCTATCACAAGTCAAGCAGAGAGTCCTGAGAAAGAAAGCAACACTGTTGACTGACATCTCAACCTCAGATCTCTGCCCTCCAGAACTGTGAGGAAAAAATGTCTTTTAAGTTATCTACTGGTATGGTTTGGCTCTGTGTCCCCACCCAAATCTCATTTTGAATTGTAATCCCCATGTGTCCAGGGAGGGAGGGGGTTGATTGAATCATGGGGGCGGGATTCCCCCATGCTGTTCTCATGATAGTGAGTTCTTACAAGTCTGTTGGTTTTAATAAATAGTAGCTTTTCCTGCTCTCACATGCTCTCTTTCCCTTGCTGCCATGTAAGATGTACTTGGTTTGCCCTCCACCATGATTGTAAGTTTCCTGAAGCCTCCCCAGCCATGTGAAACTGTGAGTCAATGAAAACTCTTTCCTTTGTAAATTACCCAGTCTCCAGTTTCTTTATAGCAGTGTGAAAACAGATTAATACACCTAGTCTGAAGTATTTAGTCATGGGAATCCTAACAAGATAATACAAGAGCTTTGCAAATATCGAACTTTGAAATTCTCTGAATTTTTTGGTTTTAGTCTCATATAAAGGCTTTGAAACATCAATAACCAAATGGGCAAGTGAGAATTAGCGGAGAGGACCCAAACACTCATGGGAGTGGGCAGAGCACTAAGTGCCGAGGAGGGGCTATGCACAGCTTCTGCTTTGCGAAACCAGGACGGCTGCTCTTGCTTTGCCTTGGATGCTCCAAACGAGGTGGCCGAGCAGATGGAGTTCCCCAGATAATAGCACCACCTCCTCCTTCCCTTCTGCTAAAGTGATATGGTTTGGGGAGCCTTTTAGAGTGGTCCGAACATCCTGAATGGGAAGTGAGATATTAGAGAGGAGTTTGTGCACTCCTGTTTCCTGGGGGCATGTTTAGTCCCTAATTTGGTTATGGGTAAGTCCTTTAATATTGGGCATAGGCTTTACTTATAACATTAAAATTAGACATAAAAATGTAGCCTCCATTTTTATTCTTGCCTGGGACCTCACAAATACTAAGGATGAGTCTGAATTAATACATGTTAGAACAAGGCTTGGCCCATAAAAGCATTTGAGAATTTTATTATTTTATTATCATGATATTTGGACCAATTCCTGTGGCAGGGTTTGAGGTCTATGATGGCCACATCTTCAATGATCTATTCTGCTCTACGGTTCAGAAGTTGATTACTTACAATTAGCAACTTTCATCTGAACTATATGGATTATAGAATACTTTTCTATAGGAAGGAAAAGTTCTTTTTAGAAAATTAAATTTTAATTTTAGAAAATGACATTATTCCCTAAAATAAGGACTTTATATATTTTTCTCTTTGATGTATATAAATGATTTTATATTTATTCCAATTTTATATGTAATTTTAATAAGCACCTTAAGGCAATTTGCAGCCTCAAAATTTAAATTTAACATTATAAATGTTGTGCTTGAAACCCAAATTTTAAGACATTAGGGAAGATGAGATAAAATAAATTATCCAGTTTATTGTAATTGCACTCCCTCATTTTCATAGAACAACATGTTTTTAAATGGAGAAAAAATGTTCTATAATCTAGATTAAAGTCCCTGAAGTATCCTTAGCACCTTAAACTTCTGGGGAAGAAAATCTGCAGAAGAACTTTATAGAAAGCAGAACAAAGCTATTATTTCTGATAAAAAGAGTAGGAACATAGAAAACATTTTCTATCATTAACATTAACCTCTTTCACTGTATTGTAGGCTGTTACCCTGAATTTCCAAACCATAAATTCATTCCAGCCAAATTACTAAGACCTCTAGTGGGTGGGTTGGGGGAGAGTTGTATGACACTTAAATTTGGCCTGCAGTGATATAAAACATGAAATACAAGTAATAAATTATAGATTGGATTTAGTAATTTATGAGAAGCATTTTATATGAAAAGAAAGTACTCTGTCTTATCACCTGTGTCAAAATTGCCTTACAGAAGATCTTTCATACTTTAATATTTTACTTTTTAGGAGGACTTTTGAAAGTTACTCAACTGCAAGCAATATCATTTCCTTTTTTAAAATATTAAAATGATAATGTAATATTTGTACATATTTATGAAATACATGAGATATTTTGTTAGATGCATAGAATATGTAATAATTCAGGGTATTTGGGGTATCCATGACCTCCAATATTTATAATTTCTATGTGCTGGGAACATTTCAAGTCCTCTCTTTTAGCTATTTTGAAATATGCAATACATTGTCATTAACTACAGTCACCCTACTCTGCCGTAGACCATTAGAACTTACTCCTTCTATCTAACTGTACATTTGTACCCATTAACCTGCTTCTCTTCATCCCCTAACCCACTGACACACTATTCCCAGTCTTTGGTCTCTATTATTCTACTCTCTACCTACATGAGATAGATTTTTTTATAGTTTCAACATATGAGTGAGAACATGTATTATTTGTCCTTCTGTACCTGGCTTATTTCACGTAACACAACAACATCCACTTACCGACATCCACTTACATTTATGTTACTGAAAATGGCAATGATTTTATTCTTTTTTATACCTGACTAGTAGTATTCCACTGTGTGTATATATGAAATTTTCTTTATCCATTCTTCTGTTGATGGACACTTAAGGTTGATTCCATATCTTTGCTATTGTGGACAGTGCTGCAATAAACATGGGAGAGCAGGTATCCATTTGATATACTGATTTCTTTTTCTTTGGAGATATACCCAGCCGTGGGATGCTGGATCACATGGTAGTTCTATTTTTTTTTTTTTTAAGAAATTGCCATACTATTTTCAATAGTGGCTGTACTAATTTACATATCTATTAGCACTATATAAGAGTTCCCTTTTCTCTGCATCCTTGCTACCATCTGTTATTTTTTGTCTTTTTAATAATAGCATTCTAACTGGGGTAAGATGACATTGTGGTTTTGATCTGTATTTCCATAATGTTAGTGATTTTGAGCATTTTTCATATACCTATTACTCATTTTCATTTCTTTTCAGAAGTGTACATTTGTGTTTGCCCACTTTTTAAAAAAATTATACTTTATGTTCTAGGGTACATGTGCACAACGTGCAGGTTTGTTACATATGTATACATGTGCCATGTTGGTGTGCTGCACCCATTAACTCGTCATTTACATTATGTATATCTCCTAATGCTATCCCTCCCCCTCTTCCCACCCCACAACGGGCCCCCGTGTTTGATGTTCCCCTTCCTGTGTCCAAGTGTTCTCATTGTATAATTCCCACCTATGAGTGAGGACATGCAGTGTTTGGTTTTCTGTTCTTGCAATAGTTTGCTGAGAATGATGGTTTCCAGCTGCATCCATGTCCCTGCAAAGGACATAAACTCATCCTTTTTTATGGCTGCATAGTATTCCATGGTGTATATGTGCCACATTTTCTTAGTCCAGTCTGTCATTGATGGACATTTGGGTTGGTTCCAAGTCTTTGCTATTGTGAATAGTGACACAATAAACATACATGTGCATATGTCTTTATAGCACCATGATTTATATTCCTTTGGGTATATATGCAGTAATGAGATGGCTGGGTCAAATGGTATTTCTAGTTCTAGATCCTTGAGGAATCGCCACACTGTCTTCCACAATGGTTGAACTAGTTTATAGTTCCACCAACAGTGTAAAAGTGTTCCTATTTCTCCATATCCTCTCCAGCACCTGTTGTTTCCTGACTTTTTAATGATTGCCATTCTAACTGGTGTGAGATGGTATCTCATTGTGGTTTTGATTTGCATTTCTCTGATGGCCAGTGATGATGAGCATTTTTTCATGTGTCTGTTGGCTGCATAAATGTCTTCTTTTGAGAAGTGTCTGTTCATATCCTTTGCCCACTTTTGGATGGGGTTGTTTTTTCTCTTATAAATTTGTTTGAGTTCTTTGTAGATTCTGGATATTAGCCCTTTGTCAGATGAGTAGATTGCAAAAATTTTCTCCCATTCTGTAGGTTGCCTGTTCACTCTAATGGTAGTTTCTTTTGCTGTGCAGAAGCTCTTTAGTTTAATTAGATCTCATTTGTCAATTTTGGCTTTTGTTGCCATTGCTTTTGGTGTTTTAGACATGAAGTCCTTGCCCATGCCTATGTCCTGAATGGTATTGCCTAGGTTTTCCTCTAGGGTTTTTATGGTTTTAGGTCTAACATTTAAATCTCTAATCTATCTTTAATTTTCGTATAAGGTATAAGGAAGGGATCCAGTTTCAGCTTTCTACTTATGGCTAGCCAGTTTTCCCAACACCATTTATTAAATAGGGAATCCTTTCCCCATTTCTTGTTCTTGTCACGTTTATCAAAGATCAGATGGTTGTAGATGTGTGGTATTATTTCTGAGGGCTCTGTTCTGTTCCATTGGTCTATATCTCTGTTTTGGTACCAGTACCATGCTGTTTTGGCTACTGTAGCCTTGTAGTATAGTTTGAAGTCAGGTAGCGTGATGCCTCCAGCTTTGTTCTTTATGGCTTAGGACTCTTTTGGCAATGCAGGCTCTTTTTTGGTTCCATATGAACTTTAAAGTAGTTTGGGATGCAAGACTGGTTCAACGTATGCAAATCAATAAACACAATCCAGCATATAAACAGAACCAAAGACAAAAACCACATGATTATCTCAATAGATGCAGAAAAGGCCTTTGACAAAATTCAACAGCCCTTCATGCCAAAAACTCAATAAATTCGATATTGATGGAACATATCTCAAAATCATAAGAGCTATTTATGACAAACCCACAGCCAATATCATACTGAATGGGCAAAAACTGGAAGCATTCCCCTTGAAAATGGGCACAAGACAGGGAAGCCCTCTCTCACCACTCCTATTCAACATAGTGTTGGAAGTTCTGGCCAGGGAAATCAGGCAGGAGAAATAAATAAAGGGTATTCAATTAGGAAAAGAGGGAGTCAAATTGTCCCTGTTTGCAGATGACATGATTGTATATTTAGAAAACCCCATCGTCTCAGCTCAAAATCTCCTTAAGCTGATAAGCAACTTCAGCAAAGTCTCAGGATACAAAATCAATGTGTAAAAATCACTAGCATTCTTATACACCAATAACAGACAAACAGAGAGCCAAATCATGAGTGAACTCTCCCATTCACAATTGCTTCAAAGAGAATAAAATACCTAGGAATCCAACTTACAAGGGGTGTGAAGGACCTCTTCAAGGAGAACAACACACCTACTGCTCAATGAAATAAAAGAGTACACAAACGGAATAACATTCCATGCTCATGGATAGGAAGAATCAATATTGTGAAAATGGCCATACTGCCCAAGGTAATTTATAGATTGAATGCCATCCCCATTAAGCTACCAATGACTTTCTTCAGAGAATTATTTGCCCACTTTTTAATGGAATAATTATTTTTGCTGTTGAATTGAGTTCCTTATATATTCTGGGTATAAGTCCCTTGTTGAATGACTAGTTTGCACATATTTTCTTTCATTCCATAGGTTGTCTTGTCACTTTGTTGATTGTTTCCTTTGATTTGAAGAAGCTTTTTAGTGTAATATAGTCTCAGTCTATTTTTGGTTTTGCTGCCCGTGTTTTGGTGGTCTTAGCCAAAAATGTTTTGCCTAGAACAATTTTCTGAAATGTTTTCTTCTAGAGGTTTTCTGGTTTCAGGTCTTTCAATTAAGTCCTCAATCCATCTTGAGTTGATTTTTGTACATGATGTGTGATAGAGGTCCAGTTTCACTCTCTTGCATATAGATATTGAATTTTCCCAGCACTATTTATTGAAGAGGGTTCCTTTCCCCCATGTATAGTGTTGATGTCTTTGTTAGAAATCAGTTGGCTATAAATATGTGGATTTATTTCTAGGTTCTCTATTCTGTTCCATTGGTTTATGTGTGTGTTTTTTGTACCCAAAGCATGCTGTTTGGAGTACTTAGTCTTATATTTTGAAGTTGGGTAGTGTGACGCCTCCAGCTTTGTTCTTTTGGCTGTTTGGGCTCTTTTTCGGTTCCATGTAAATTTTAGAATTCTGTTTCTATTTCTGTCAAAAATTACATTGGAAATTTGATAGGAATTGCATTGAGTCTACAGATTGCTTTGGGTAGTGTAATCATTTTAACTAGATTAATTTTTCCAGTTCAAGAACATGGGATATCTTGACATTTCTTTGTGTCCTCTTTAATTTATTTCACCAGTGTTTTGTATTTTTTCTTTTAGAGGTTTTTCTCCTCTTTGGTTAAATTTATTCTTAGGATTTTTTTTTGGTAGGCATCATAAATGGGATAAATTGCTTGTTTTCTTTCTCAGCTGGTTCATTGTTAGTGTGTAGAAATGCTACTAATTTTTGTATGCTGATTTTGTATCCTGAAACTACTGAATTCATTTATCAAATCTAATTTTTTTTGTGGAGTCTTTGGGTTTTTCTAGATAAAAGATCATGTAATCTGGAAACAGGAACAGTTTGACTTCTTTTCCGATTTGAATGTCTTCTATTTCCTTCTCTTGCCTCACTCCGCTGGCTAGGACTTCCAGTACTATATTGAATAGGAGTGATGAAAGTGGACATTCTTGTCTTGTTCCAGGTTTAGAGAAAAGGCTTTCAGCTTTTTACATTTATTATGATGTTAGCTGTGGGTTTGTCATATATGACCTTTATTTTGTTGAGGTACATTCCTTCTATGCCCAGTTTGTTGTGAGTTTTTATCATGAAGGGATACTGAATTTAATCAAATGCTTTTTGTGTATCTATTGAGAACATTACATGGTTTTTGTCCTAAATTCTGTTGATGTGATGTATCTCACATTAATTGATTTGCACATGCTGAACCATTGTTGCATCCCTGCTATAAAGCCTACTTGAAAATGGTGTATAATCTTTTTGATGCACTATTGCAATTGGTTTGCTAGTATTTTGTTGAGGGCTTTTGTGTCTGTGTTCCTCAAGAATATTAGCCTGCAGTGTTGTTTTTTGTTTGTCCTTGTCTGGTTTTAGTTTCAGGGTAATGCTGTCCTTATAGAATGTGTTAGGGAGAATTTCTTCCTCTTCACCTTTTTTGAAATAGTTTAAAGAGAATTGGTGCTAGTTTTTGAAAATTTGGTAAAGTTCATCAGTGAATTCTTCTGGTCCTGGAGTTTTCTTTGTTGGGAGACTTCCGTGCCCCCCTCCACTCCTTCCCCCCACCCCGCCCCTACGGAGTCTTGCTCTGTCTTCCAGGCTGGAGTGCAGTGGCATGATCTTGGCTCACTGCAACCTCCACCTCCCAGGTTCAAGCAATTCTACCTCACTCTCCCAAGTAGCTGGGACTACAGGCCCACACCACTATGCTTTGGGAGACCTTTTTTTTTTTTTCTTTACTGATTCAATCTCATTACTCATTATTGGTCTGTTCATATTTTCCATTTCTTCCTGGTTCATTCTTGGTAGAGTGTATGTATCAAGGAATTTATCCATTTTATCTAGGATTTCCAGTTTGATACTGTATAGTTGTTCGTAGTAGTCTCTGATAATCTTAATTTCTGTGGTATCACTTCTAATCTTTTTTTTTTTCCATTTTTGATTTTGTTTATTTAGATCTTCTCCCTTTTTTTCTTGGTTAGTCTACCTAGCAGTTTATCAGTTTTGTTTATCTTTTCAAGAGAGCAGCTTTTTGTTTTATTGATCCCTTGTATTTATCTTTAGTATCTGTTTTACTTCTGTTCTTTTTTTGAGTTTGGTTTGGTTTTGAGTTTGGTTTGTTGTTGCTTTTCTAGCTACCTGAGGTTTATGGTTAGATTGTTTATTCAGAACCTCTCTACTTTTTGGTGTAGGCATTATTGCTATGAACTTCCCTTTAACCACCACATTTGCTGTACACCATAGGTTTTGGTATGTTATGTTTTGATTTTCATTTGTTTCAAGAATTTTTAAATCGTTTCCTTTTCTTTCTTGATCCAATTCTGGAGCATGTTGTTAATTTCCAAATACTGTAATGTATTTTTATAGTTTCCAATGTTCTACTTGTTATTAATTACCAGTTTTATTCCTTTGTGGTCCGAAAAGATAGTTGGTATTATTTCAATTTTAAAAAATATTTTGTGAGTTGTTTTATGTCCTAGCATGTGGCCTATCATACAGAATGTTTCATGTGCTAATAAGAAGATGCATATTCTATAACTGTTGGGTTAAATGTTCTATATATGTCTGTTTGGTCCAATTGGGCTAAAATACAGTGTAAATGCAATTTTTTTTTGTTAATTTTCTGTCTAGATTATATGTGTAATGTTGAGTGCATGTTGAAGTCCCCAGCTATTACTGTGTTGGAGTCTATTTCTGTCTTTAGATCTACTAATATTTGCTTATATATCTGGGTGCTTCACTGTTGGGTGCAAGTTGTTTGGAATTATTATATGCTGAATTGATTTCTTTATCATTTTATAATGACTTTTTTTTGGTCTTGTTTTGTACTGTTTTTGGCAGCATATGTTTTGTCTAAGTATAGCTGCTTCTGCTCATTTTTGGTTTCTGCCTGGATGGAATATCTTTTTCTATCCTTTAACTTTCAGTTTATATGTGTCTCAGGTGAGATGAGTTTCTTGTATGCAGCATACAGTTAGGTCATAATTTTTTAATCCATTTATCCATTTTATATCTTTTAAGTGATTAGTTTATATTCAACATTGTTATGGCATTATTAATATGCCATTTTATTAGTTGATATCTGGTTGTTTTATATGTTCCATATTCCTTTTTTTCTCTTATTATCATTGTTGTTTCAGTGGTTATCTGTAGAAGAAACATTTGAGTACTTTCTCTTCTTTGTGTGTTTGCTTTACCAGTGGGCTATAAATTTTCTTGCATTTTCATGAGAGTAGATACTGTTCTTTTGCTTCCAGGTATAGGATTCCTATAAGCATTTTTTGGTTGGCTTAGTTTAATGGTGAATTCCTTCAGCTGTTGCTTGTCTGGAAAAGAGTTTATTTCTCCTTCATTTATAAAAGATAACATCTGGTCATAATATCCTTGACTAGCAGTTTTTTTTTTTTCCTTTTGGCAATCTGAGTATATTATTCAAACCATTCTCTCCTGGCTTTTTAGGTTTCTGAAGAGCATCCTTCGGTTAGTTTGATGGGGATTCTTTTCTAAGTGACAGCTTTTCCATTACTGTTTTTAGAATTCTCTGTTAATGACTTTTGACACTTTGACTCTAACATCTTGTGGAGAAGACATTTTTGGGGGCATCTCTGAGCTTTTTATGTCTAAATTTCTAAATCTCTTGCTAAATTTGGAAGTTTTCAGGTATCATTTTGTTAATTACATTTTCCATCCCTTCTGTTTTCACCTTGTCTTCTGGGACACCAAAAACTGGAATATTTTGTTGCTTTATTGTATTTTATATGTCATGTAGGTTTTGTTTATTCATTTTTAAAAATTTTGTCTCACTGAGTTATTTCAAAAGACCTGTCTTCAAGTTTTGAAATTCTTTTGCACAATCTAGTTTATTATTGAAGCTTATAAATGTATTTTGTATTTCATTTAATGAATTCTTCCAGAATTTCTGTTTAGTTCTTTTTTATGGTATCTTTCCCTTTGGTAAATTTCTCTTTCATATCCTGAATTGTTTTTCTGATTTTTTTTAGCATTCTCTTGTTTGTCACTGAGCTTTTAAAATATAATTATTTTGACATTTTTTCCTGGAATTTCATAAATACCTTTTTCATTGCAGGAAATTTATTGTACTCCATTGGGGATGTCATATTTCCTTATTTTTAAATGTTTCCTGTGTTCTTAAATTGATATCTGTGCATCTGGTGTAGCAGTTGCCTCATTCAATAGTTTGAATTTGCTTTCATTGGGTAAGGCTTTTTCCTGACAATGTGTCTATGGTCCTGGCTGGTTAGGTCACTGGCTTTGATTCTGGGTGCATGCAGTAGTGTAGTCTCCATATGATTTCTTTAACTGAAAACAGCATCAATGGCATCTGTGGTTTTCTCAGTGGCTTAGGGTGTGGTTGTTAGTGGAATCTGTCGTGAAATTTTGCTGAGGATGGGAGTACCAAGTGAGTCAGTCCTTGGGGCCCAGTGTTGGCAGTGTCAGGATAAAGATGACTCCTTGGGCAACAAGGTGGTGTACCTTGGCAGCGGTGTTGATGGGTCCAGGTGGACTGATTCTTGGGCCTACAGGCAGCTTGTTTTGATGCCAGTAGTGGCAGTGATGGGCCAGGTAGGTAAGCAAATCCTTGGGTCCCTTGCCATTGGACATGGTGTGATCGATGGCAATAGCAGTGATGGGACAACTCACTAGCTTCCAAGCCAGCTGCACTGGTGTTGATGTTGGCTGGAATGGGCTGGGCAGGCCAGTCCCCAGACCTGCAGGTGGCACATGCAGGTGGGTGGCAACTCTGGTGTTAGAAGCTGATTGGTTGGGCCCAACCTCACGCCCCTGGGAAGAAGGCCCATATGACAATGGTGGTGGACTGAGCTGGGCAATCCCCTAGTCCTCATGTGGCATGCCTGGGCACTGGGGGAGGTGTGGCTCCTGGCTGGTAGGACCTGTCCTTAGGCCTCCTGTGGTGCGTGCAGGCACTGGCTATGGTAGGCAGGGAGGAAGTGATCCTCAAGCCTTTGGTGGAATGCTTGGATGGGGTGACAGTGGCTTCACTTCAGCCCTGCTACTGGGGAAGGTGGGGTTGTTTTCAGTGGAAATAATTGTAGGCATTTGGGTAGGGAGTTTATTCTTCACTCATGCATCAGCCCTGGCAGTGGCAGTCTACAGTGGTGGCAGCTACAGGTGTTGGAATCTGTCTTCAAGTCACATGAAAATGCATGGTGGCTCCACTGCTGGGGACAATGAGGTCATTGCCAATGGCTTGCACCTTGGCCCTGGCAGGAGCAGCCAGCTGCTGTGTTGTCTATGGATGAGGGATTTCACTGGGGCTTCAGGGTTACAGGAGATGCAGGGGCTGTTGTGCCCCAGGGCAGGATACGATCTGGTAGAGGCAGGGCTGTCAAAATGGTACTTTGCTATAGCTGCTTAGGACTTAGTGGGATGTGTGGGACATGGCCTCAGCTCTCTTTCTAGGGCAATGCCATCACGTGGTCTCCAATCAGCGTCCAATGTTAGTCTCATAGCCCATGAAGTTCGAGGGGTCTCTTTGGCTAGAATTGCAAGAGTCCATGATAGGCATGTGGACCACTGGGCATCTCTCCATTACCCTTGCCTTGCACTGGGAGCCTCTCCGGGTTCCCAGCTCATCCGAGCTGAGAAGGCTGTCTTATTTCCCTCTCCTTTCTTGCTTTAGGTATTTCCTGTCACTTCTCTGTTGAATTCCAGTGTTCTCCCTGAACTGATATATTCAAAATGTGATCATCTACTCACTCTTTTGGTTCTTCTTTGTGGAGGGGGCAAGTATCAGACACCTCTAGTCAGCCATCTTGAAGCCCCTCCCCTGTTAGTCAGCAATATAGTTTTAAATTGGTCACCAGTGTAATCAGGCAATGCTCAGGGATATTTGTTTCATTTTCATCTCTCTCCCAAATGTGGCATTTGTTCTGTCATCTAAATGATAAGAACACAGGGCAAGAATGACATTCCAGAGGTTGAGACTTTTAGTTACGTATTTTGGAAATCAAGCGCATCCATGCAAATTCTTGTTTTTGTTGATCTATGGATTTATATAGTTCATGTGTTAGTCCATTTTGTGTTGCTGTGATGGAATACCTGAGGCTGGGTAATTTATAAAGAAAGGAGATTTATTCGTCTCATAATGCTACAAGCTGCAGAAGAAGCATGGTACCAGCATGGTGAGGAGGACCTCAGGGAACTTACAATTATGGCAGAAAGTGAAGGGGGAGCATGTGTATCATATGGTGAGAAAGGGAATGTGGATTGGGAGGCGCCAGACTTTTTAACAACCAGATCTCACGTGAAATAACAGAGTGGAAACTCACTCATCACTAAGGGAATGGAACCAAGTGATTCAGGAAGGATCCGCCCCCATGACCAAACACCTCCTCCCAGTAGGCCCCACCTCCAACACTGGGGATCACGTTTTCACATGACATTTGGAGGGGACAAATATTCAAACTGTATTAGTTCCTAAAGGTGGAATTTTAAGACTTTAACTTATTTCCTTTCCAAGCTCTAGGAAGGGCTTGTGGGGAGGAGCTAAAAGTAATATTAATGGTAATCTTACAATTAAACATTTGTTATATTGTGTTAAAACAGTAGTATGAAAGACAATAATATTCTGCCATTAAAAATTTTCATTGGGGTTTCACTATGTGTCAGTCATTGTACAGGGTGATATTAAAACCGAGCTTTATCTCTGCTTTCCTTGTGTTAACAGCTTCATGAGTGAAGCAGCTTTAATTTAAGTTTAAAATACCATGTGACACCTGTTACCATGAAAAGTTCATGCCACTATTCATGCCCATACTGTGAATACTGGACACAGGTGTTCTCAGAAAGATTTCTCCGCAGAAGTGACACTGGAGCTGAGTTCTGAAAAAGGAGAAGAAATTGACTATGCTAAGTGGAAAGCAAAAAGCTTTCAGGGCGTCAGGAACAGCATGAAGCAGAGCCCCTAAGGTAGGCCAGCAGACTAAGGCGGAGATAATAGAAGGAATCACGGTGTCATCTGAGGCTGATGATTCATAGTAGAGTATTAGTGTTTGGGAGTGAAAAGTCTCTATATGAAGTGATGTAATTTGCTGCAAATTCTGCAGATTACAATAGCAACACTAAGTGCCTAAAGGAGTGATATATTAGATGCACTGTTTTTTTAAAAGGACTCTGTCTCTGCCTGATGTACTACATTGCACTGATGTCTGCTGGATCTAGATGACCCACTGAACCAAACAATTAATGATTTTAGTTCTGCTGTATTTAGCTCGATTTTTTTTTTCCATGCAATGATTTATGATGTCCACTGAGGGCTATAGAATGTTAGAGAAATTACAGGCATCCCATGGGAGATCAATCTTTTCTTCAGATAGAGAAACTAAGGTTGAGAGGAAGGGAAAATTTTCCATGGTTTTGTGGTGACTTAGTTACAAAACCAATACCAACCTATAAATTGATTAAATGTTATTCTATAGCTTTTGTCCATCACACACAAATGATGATTACAGTGTTACCTGTTTTACATGACTCAGCATTCCCAGAAGAGTTTCTATTTGTCCACTCTTCTGCAGCCTCCAAAAGAACATCATATGTGTGAAAACAGTTTAACACATTCTGGCTCTGATGATATGATGAGCTGTTACAATATTAACGATGTTGCATATTGTGGTGGCAGAAATCCAAATGGACAAGAGATTTTGGATATAGCTTTCTAGAACACAGAATAAATACTTTATACAAATGGGAATTCTTTAAAATCAGCCATGAAACCAGCATAAATTGGTTTCTTGCTGTGGGGGGTTTCTTATTGTGAGCAGGCAAGTTCAATGAAGAGGCATGGTGCAGAAATATAATGATCTACATAAAAATACAGCTTATAGACACGTTAACTTTGAGTCTTTTTAAAGATCACATATGCTTGTCTTGAATTCACACATACATCCACTCAAAGCAACACACACAATCATTTCCATCACATTTCTTTAAAATTGGTGACACAATGCAGCTTTTGGGAAGCTGAACTTGAGCTGAAAACTACTGTTAATTGCACATCACAAATGTACTTTGTTGTTTAAATAGAAGATCCTCAGTGCTGTGGTTAGTAAGATGGTATAGGGATTTCAAATGTGTCTTCATAATTTATTTTAGAAAGACTACAGATTACTTCAATTATTTTAATTCTTTGATTAATTTTCTGATTTTGAGAGGGGGAAGGGAGATGTCTTCAAATAGTAAAATTAGACTTGATGGGAAAGGCAACTGGAATATTTAACTGGTAAAGAATTATTTCCACAAATAAAGCAGTTGTGTGTTTTTCTGTTTTATTTAAAGCAGAGGATTGTTTTCTATGCTCTTCATTGCAAATGCAGTGTTTTGGTGAGATCATTTGCTTAATGCATCACTGCTCTTACCTAGATTTGAGAGGCTCCTGTGTGTGACCTCCTTTCTTGTTTTCAGCCTCTCAGAGCTGTTATATGGATCACAGCACTGCAATGAGGTTTAAAAATGATCTATTGAACTATAAGACCAGTAACCAATTTAAAGCAAATTTCTGTGTTGTTTCATGTCTAGTATATTTTAATAAATTTCCTTTCTTTACACTGTATTTCCCCCAATATGATTTATTTGTCTTTTTTATTATGTGGTAAGACTTTTGAGGACAAAAACTGTGTCAAGTTAATTTTAAATAAATATATAGTAGAAAATCCAACAAACTTATAAAACAAACCATCTTTCAGCTGAGAGCTTCCTGGCTATATGTGCATGTGTGTACACATGCACACACCACAATATGGTGCATCTGGATTTATATAAATATATAAATACAAGCGTATATGTGCATATGTTTTCTTTTTACAAATAAAAATGTATTCTTAAAATATCTACATTCATGTTGGCAAAGATATGAACCAAAACATCTAGGTAGTTGTTAGTAATTTGTTCTACTCAGGTTAAAATATTATTTTGAATTTGTACTTTGCCATTCATATTTCTAATTTTTTGGGGTCCTTTAGGAAAGGCATTTATTTTTTCATTTGCAACAAGATGAAGTTGGTAAACTTCAGGGCAGTAATAAGAGGATATTTGGAACAGTGTAATAGTAAGTGAAATATACATAGCAGCTTTTCCTGATGATATCTTTGTTGTTGTTCAAAGATCTATTTATTAATTGATAGGTTCAAAGATACACTACTTGACTTTGGGAGTTGGAAGAACGGGGTGATAGAAGCTGTAGTTTTTACCAGAACCTGTCTTTAGGAACCAAGTTGTGAGTGGTTCTCTAGTCCTGGTAGCAGCTATGTAACAGATTCTATTTATGTATTTCCAGAAATTTATGTCTAGTAAAAATTCCTAAACTAAAGGAGTGTGGAGATGCCTTCATTCATTTCTTCATCTAGCATTTACTGATCACAAATTTTATTCTAAATACTCTCTTAAACTCTGAGAATACAAGAATGAATTAGCTTCAGTTCTCCTCTTAAAGGACTCTCGGCTGAAGAGTCTGAGATTGCTACTTAGCAATTGATATTTGTATATATCAAACTGTAAGTGTTTGCGTGTATGCCTGAGCTTATGCATGTGTATGCACTTCATTTGTCTCATTTAGTTATGAGTATTCTTGTAGGAGTCTATTATTTTTTCCGTGAAAATATATCCTAGGAGAAAAGATCTTTGTGAAGCTAGGACCCCTGGTATCTACTCCAAGTCACCATAAGGAAGCTGTTTTGAGGAACAGAAAGTACATGGGTTTAAAAATTAATTGAAAAAAATTGTATGTATTATGCACATCATGATTTACCATATATATAATATATGTGCACACTTTGCACAATGGCTAAATCAAGCTAATTAACATTTAAGTATTTGAATACTTGGGTTTTGAAGCCATAGAGACCTTGCTTGAAACCTAAGGTCTAGCAGTCACTATCTATTATGATCTTCTTCAAGCCTCTCAACCTCTCTGGGCTTTGCCAATGACCTAGGGATGATAAAACCCCATTCCCAGCGATGTGCCAAGAAATTGAGATAATTTGGGTAAAGTGTCTAGCATGTGGGTGGCACTTGATAGTTGCTTGGAATAATTTGAGTCCAATCATAAATTAATACCACAATATTTTGATATGGGAGAGCCGGTCTATCATTAGGGTCAAAAGCCCTATTCTGGAACAAGGCTGCCTAGGTTCTGATCCTGGTCCTGCTCTAGTTTATATGATTGTGGGAAAATTACTGAATCTCTTTGGACTACTGTACTCCCATGGTATTATGAAGGAATAACATTTTGAGTTAGTATTAAGAATAGAATGTTAAGAACAGCTCCTGATACATGGTAAGGACTATGTAAATGTTGGTTAAAATGAAATCCATGTGCTTTATTTTGCTCTCTAGAATCTGTACTCATTAAGTTAGATATAAACATAAACCTTTAATATTTTTGAGGCATTTAAATTTATTTTTTAACAATGACAGAATCTGTCAAACTACTGATTATATTATCTCTAGGCATGTATTTGATATGTTTCTTAGTAATAAAAATTACTGAGTAGACTAAAAAGGTTTCACATAACTAATTTTACTTACCTTCTCATTTTGGGTACTGTTCTTTGTTTTATTTAGTATTTTTGTTGCTAAATGTCTTCAAGCTTATATTTTAGAAATAAATGCATAGAATTATGGATGTTCAGAATTTAAGAAGAATTTATTTCAAACACCATATTTCATTGCTGGGTATAATCGAATAAAATTCCAGGGTGATGAACTGACTCGTTGCCCACACTGGAAATGTCTGAAGGTGAGAGATATTAAAATTAGTGGTTACAGTGTGACTTTTCAAATTGCCATAGTAGATGTCAGGATTTCTGCAACTTCTGTAGTTCATGATTACAAATACTGGGGCCGTTCATAGTTTCACAGGCAGCTTCACCAATATGACTCGCCTGAAGTTAACATTAACATTCTCTAGGAAAGGAGTCACAGCTGTCATCATGATATTGGCGAGCCAGCTGTCATAATTAAGTTGCTAAAGTTCTTGAGAGTACAGCAGCAATATTGTTTGGGTGTATTACTAAGAAGCTATTTATCTTTTACCGCCAGTAATGTAAATGTCAAAAGTCTAATTTATGTTTCTGTTTTTTCCTGCTGAAGACTTTAGAGATATTTGGGAAAACACCAATAAATTGTAAGAAACATTTGGAAAAGAGAATATTTATAATATGTGTTATCTATCCTTTTTAGATTCTAATTATCTAGTTTCTAATAAGAGATTCATTTGTTATTTAATTTTATCTCTCCCTGTACTTATTTTTTGAATGATATTTTTAAGTAGTTAGGTTTGCCACAAAAAATATAAGATGTCCATTCAATGTTAATTTCAGATTTATAGTAAATTATCATACTTATACTATAAAATTATTCATTGTTTACCTGAAATTAAAATCTAACTGGGATTCCTGTATATACATTTGCTAACTCTGGCAATCCAGATTTAGATTTAGCATTGTGAAAATTGGAGTAAAGAACAAACTCATACACTGGTTGAGCTACTTTATGGCTTTTTGACAGTATATAGATTATCTGAGCTTTCTAATTCTTAGTTTTTTGGTTTCTTTATTTTCATCTGCAATGTGGAAAAAATAAGACCTATTTTGTATACCTATTCTGTACACAGAAATGTTGGTTTCCCTTCCATTTGCCATCCTCAATGTTTGAAAACAGATGATTTACTCATATAAATAAACCTACTTTGTTCTCTTGGTTTAGCATAGGTTACTTTAAAATTCTCATCAAAATCATCTTTCAAATATATATATGGTCAATGAAATCTGTTTAGTTTCAAATCAAACACCTAGGCTACACAATGCAGGCACTGATCTGTGAAAATTTCACTACAAAAAGTTTGTTTCAACAAGTCAATTGAATATATCATTATCACATTAAATTACATTTATATATTTCCTGAAAAGGTTGTATGAATCCATGCTATATGCCCATCACAGACTAGCAAAACCCATTACATTTGAAGAATTACAGTTTCATGAACGGAATTATTTTTTTCCATTTATGCCAAAATAATCTTTGCAAATTAGAATTCTGTGTCAAAAGCTTTGTGACGTGCAAACGCTGATTTACTTCAGGCTGGAGAAAGAAATGCTTCAGAGAATAAAAGCCTCCACATCAATATATTTTCTAGGTAATTAAACTGTAATATTTACATTTCTATAATTATAAAGGAGGTTAAGCATCTTTTAAGATATTATGACATATTTAACACATACAAAAAGGTTAAACTATGATACAATGAATATATTTGTTCATACCATACAGTTCAGAAATACAATATTAGCAACTTATTGAATCTCCCAGTATCTTCTTCCTTCATCATATTCCCCCTCTCTTTCCATTTTCTGAAATTTGGAGATTATCATGCCACAATGCCACATATTCTTTTTTAAATATACCTTTACCTTGTAAGTTTACATTTTAAGCAATATATGTAGCCTAGATTTGCATGTTTATAAACTTTATATATAAAACTGTCTACTCTTTTATCCTGCTCTTTTTCCTGCTCATTAAGAGTTTAGCAGGATTCATCTGTGTTACACATGTATCTCTAGTTCACTTCTTTCTACAGCTGTTATACATTTGCCATTACTCAATTGACAATCAGGTTATTTTTATATTTTTTTCTTCGATTGCAAAAATTGCTGCCATAAACATGCTTTGTCTCTTTGTACATATGTATGTGTTTTGTTAGTCTATATTCATACACATGAGTGAAATTTCTGGGGAATGGGAAATACATCTTTATGAGACATTGAACTGCTCACCACTATCATAATATCAATTTAAGCAGACCAACAATGTATAAGAATTCCCTTTGCTTCACATGCTTTCCAACCTGTGATTTTATATGGCTATTGTGTGTACAGTTGGATCACCTGGTGGTTAAATTTGCATTTCCCAAATTGGTAATGACTAAAACATCTTTTCATATATATTATCGTCATTTACAATTTGTCTTCTGTGAATGGCTTTTTCTTACTCTTTAATTTTTTTATCCCTTTGTTATACATTTGTAGGAGTTACTTATACATGGTGAATTATAATCATATCTGTGTGTGTCTCTGTATGTGTATAATTGTTGGCTGTGATTTTCTCTTATGTACAGAAAGTTGAATCTTAATATGGTTTATGTCTTAGTTCATTTTGTGCTGCTATAACAGGATACCTGAGACTGGGTAAAAATGAACAGAAATTTATTTCTCAAGGGTCTGGAAGCTAGGAAGTCCAAGAGCAAGGGACTAGCATTTTGCAAGAGCCAGTTGAGACAGATTCTTTGGCCACAGACCCTCCTTATAAAGAAGGTCAAAATTAAATTTTCTATACCTTTCATTCAATGGTATATTGAAACCAGTTTATCCAGCTTGCAAGAATTGACTGCCAAATTTTCAGAAATTTTGCAATATGGTTGTTAAGTCATCTGTACCTGGAACCAGTCACAGTGGCAGTAAATTATAGCATAGAAACACTGTGAAGGAGAGCTTCCCCTATCTTTCCCCTGTTTCTCTCCGAAGAGCCAGTTACTAAACATTTACTGTCACATCATTCCTTTCATTCCAGCTTTTTTCAGTCAACTCCCAGTTGTTAGACCTCTGGCACTTCCATCAAACCTTTGCTTATTAGAGTGCCCAAAATGCTGTTCAGCATTTTTGGCTACATATGCAGGCCTCTATCCATCCTATTCATTCTTTTCCCACCTCCAGATACCTCCATTGTGTCCATTACTCCTCCATTAGCAACATCCGCTGCATGATCACCCCTTTCCTTTTAGCATTCCTTTCCATCTCTATTCAAGTATTAGATTGCAATGATATCTAAAGATCTTATCCCAAATAGCTTTCCCAACCTCACCACTCTCCTTTGCTCTTATTTTTTTCACAGAAATTATTTTTAATGATTATTATATAACATAATATGCATTCTTATAAAATATTTATTTTCTTTCTCCCATCATGGAAATATAAACTGCCTAAGTGTGAGAACCTTGTTTCTCCCACTGTATTTCTCAAACTTAGAACAATTTTTGGCACATAACAGATATTTGTATATTTGTAAAAGGAATGAAAGAAGAAAGCAGAAAAGGAAGATAAATTTCCTCTATTTCTTTGCCATAAGTAAAACTTTGTTTTACCGTGAGGACACAGGTTCCTCTGAATCTGAAGTGGCAGCTGTTGTTTTTTGATGTTCCATATTCACTGAGACTAGGAGGTAGACAAGTATCTTTCTTTCTTTTCACTGCAATTCTAGGTATTTACTCGTTCAAGACAAAAAAAGTTCTTTTTTTTTTATTATTATACTTTAAGTTCTAGGGTACATGTGCATAACGTGCAGGTTTGTTACATATGTATACTTGTGCCATGTTGGTGTGCTGCATCCATCAACTCGTCATTTACATCAGGTATAACTCCTAATGCAATCCCTCCCCCATCCCCCCTCCCTGTGATAGGCCCCGGTGTGTGATGTTCCCCTTCCCGAGTCCAAGTGATCTCATTGTTCAGTTTCCACCTATGAGTGAGAACATGTGGTGTTTGGTTTTCTGTTCTTGCGATAGTTTGCTGAGAATGATGGTTTCCAGCTGCATCCATGTCCCTACAAAGGACACAAACTCATCCTTTTTTATGGCTGCATAGTATTCCATGGTGTATATGTGCCACATTTTCTTAATCCAGCCTGTCACTGATGGACATTTCGATTGATTCCAAGTCTTTGCTATTGTGAATAGTGCCACAATAAACATGTGTGTGCTTGTGTCTTTATAGCAGCATGATTTATAATCCTTTGGGTATATACCCAGTAATGGGATGGCTGGGTCATATGGTACTTCTAGTTCTAGATCCTTGAGGAATCGCCATACTGTTTTCCATAATGGTTGAACTAGTTTACAATCCCACCAACAGTGGAAAAGTGTTCCTATTTCTCCACATCCTCTCCAGCACCTGTTGTTTCCTGACTTTTTAATGATTGCCATTCTAACTGGTGTGAGATGGTATCTCATTGTGGTTTTGATTTGCATTTCTCTGATGGCCAGTGATGATGAGCATTTTTTCATGTGTCTGTTGGCTGCATAAATGTCTTCTTTTGAGAAGTGTCTGTTCATATCCTTTGCCCACTTTTGGATGGGGTTGTTTTTTCTCTTATAAATTTGTTTGAGTTCTTTGTAGATTCTGGATATTAGCCCTTTGTCAGATGAGTAGATTGCAAAAATGTTCTCCCATTCTGTAGGTTGCCTGTTCTCTCTGATGGTAGTTTCTTTTGCTGTGCAGAAGCTCTTTAGTTTAATTAGATCCCATTTGTCAATTTTGGCTTTTGTTGCCGTTGCTTTTGGTGTTTTAGACATGAAGTCCTTGCCCATGCCTATGTCCTGAATGGTATTACCTAGGTTTTCTTCTAGGGTGTTTATGGTATTAGGTCTAACATTTAAGTCTCTAATCCATCTTGAATTAATTTTCGTATAAGGAGTAAGGAAAGGATCCAGTTTCAGCTTTCTACTTATGGCTAGCCAATTTTCCCAGCACCATTTATTAAATAGGGAATCCTTTCCCCATTTCTTGTTTTTCTCAGGTTTATCAAAGATCAGATGGCTGTAGATGTGTGATATTATTTCTGAGGACTCTGTTCTGTTCCATTGGTCTATATCTCTGTTTTGGTACCAGTACCATGCTGTTTTGGTTACTGTAGCCTTGTAGTATAGTTTGAAGTCAGGTAGCGTGATGCCTCCAGCTTTGTTCTTTTGACTTAGGATTGTCTTGGAGATGCAGGCTCTTTTTTGGTTCCATATGAACTTCAAAGCAGTTTTTTCCAATTCTGTGAAGAAACTCATTGGTAGCTTGATGGGGATGGCACTGAATCTATAAATAACCTTGGGCAGTATGGCCATTTTCACAATATTGATTCTTCCTATCCATGAACATGGTATGTTCTTCCATTTGTTTGTGTCCTCTTTGATTTCACTGAGCAGTGGTTTGTAGTTCTCCTTGAAGAGGTCCTTTACATCCCTTGTAAGTTGAATTCCTAGGTATTTTATTCTCTTTGAAGCAATTGTGAATGGAAGTTCATTCCTGATTTGGTTCTCTGTTTGTCTGTTACTGGTGTATAAGAATGCTTGTGATTTTTGCACATTGATTTTGTATCCTGAGACTTTGCTGAAGTTGCTTATCAGCTTAAGGAGATTTTGGGCTGAGACAATGGGCTTTTCTAAATATACAATCATGTCATCTGCAAAGAGGGACAATTTGACTTCTTCTTTTCCTAACTGAATACCCTTGATTTCTTTCTCTTGCCTGATTGTCCTAGCCAGAACTTCCAACACTATGTTGAATAGGAGTGGTGAGAGAGGGCATCCCTGTCTTGTGCCAGTTTTCAAAGGGAGTTTTTCCAGTTTTTGCCCATTCAGTATGATATTGCAATCAAACTAGAACTCAGGACTAAGAAACTCAATCAAAACTGCTCAACTACATGGAAACTGAATAACCTGCTCCTGAATGACTACTGGGTACACAACGAAATGAAGGCAGAAATAAAGATGTTCTTTGAAACCAATGAGAACAAAGATACAACATACCAGAATCTCTGGGACACATTTAAAGCAGTGTGTAGAGGGAAATTTATAGCACTAAATGCCCACAAGAGAAAGCTGGAAAGATCTAAAATTGATACTCTAACATCACAATTAAAAGAACTAGAGAAGCAAGAGCAAACACATTCAAAAGCTAGCAGAAGGCAAGAAATAACTAAGATCAGAGCAGAACTGAAGGAGATAGAGACACAAAAAACCCTCCAAAAAATCAATGAATCCAGGAGTTGGTTTTTTGAAAAGATCAACAACATTGATAGACCGCTAGCAAGACTAATAAAGAAGAAAAGAGAGAAGAATCAAATAGATGCAATAAAAAATGATAAAGGGGATATCACCACCGACCCCACAGAAATACAAACTACCATCAGAGAATACTGTAAACACCTCTACGCAAATAAACTAGAAAATCTAGAAGAAATGGATAATTTCCTGGACGCTTACACTCTCCCAAGACTAAACCAGGAAGAAGCTGAATCCCTGAATAGACCAATAGCAGGCTCTGAAATTGAGGCAATAATTAATAGCCTACCAATGAAAAACAGTCCAGGACCAGATGGATTCACAGCTGAATTCTATCAGAGGTACAAGGAGGAGCTGGTACCATTCCTTCTGAAACTATTCCAATCAATAGAAAAAGAGGGAATCCTCCCTAACTCATTTTATGAGGCCAACATCCTCCTGATACCAAAGCCTGGCAGAGACACAACAAAAAAAGAGAATTTTAGACCAATATCCCTGATGAACATCGATGCAAAAATCCTCAATAAAATACTGGCAAACCGGATTCAGCAACACATCAAAAAGCTTATCCACCATGATCAATGGGCTTCATCCCTGGGATGCAAGGCTGGTTCAACATACGCAAATCAATAAATATAATCCAGCATATAAACAGAACCAAAGACAAAAACCACATGATTATCTCAATAGATGCAGAAAAGGCCTTTGACAAAATTCAACAGCCCTTCATGCTAAAAACTCTCAATAAATTTGGTATTGATGGAACGTATCTCAAAATCATAAGAGCTATTTATGACAAACCCAAAAATGTTCTTTTTTTTCCGTTTTGTTTTGTTGTTGAGATTCTTGACATTTGCTGTACCACCTTTTCCCATCCGTCTTCACTGTTACTACCCTGTGATGTTACCACCTTCCTCTCCACCCGGTGCTCTGTCATCCTGGTGGTTGTGATGGTGAGCAATCACATGGCCATTCAGACCAACACCATTTTTTCTTGGATCTCTTGCCCCTGCCCTAATCCCTTTATCCTTCACTTCAACCATCTGTTTCCATATTCACACCATTGTATCTTGCCATTCTCAGTAATTACTCCATTTCCAAAATCACTGATTCAATAATCTAACTCTCTGACCATAGTCTGTCCCTCCTACTTGCTGGAATAACCCCACGACACTCATCCGCCAACCTCTTTAAGCCATCAAACCATTGATCTGCCTAATTTCTCCCAGTTCTGCTGCTACCTGCTTTCTCCATTTCTCTCCTAACCTAAATTAGAAACCATGACCTGCAATTGCAACATTACTCTTGACAATACCCTAAAAATGCCTGGTCCTTCTGTTTTCTCCCCAGCTCACTGGACCAAGTGTAATTTGGATGAATTTAGCTCTTCATTGTTTTTTTTTCATGACTGAGCTTAGTTGTCATTTTCTGAGTGCTTCCGGAAAAATTCACATAAAAGAGAACATAGTTTCTGTCTATATTTATGTTTCATTGACTTCCAATGGTCTTTTCATATTGCTTGACAGTCCAATTAAATCTCTGTGCAATGTATTCTCCAATTTCCAAAATGGCTATTTCAAATTTTCTTTACTCTCTTGAACATCCAAAATCCCATTCTCCATCCTACTCCTTATTAGCAGTTTTGCCTTTCTCTCTACTTTTTAGAGAAGACAGAAGGCCTTAGAAACTCTTTTATTCTCTATATCAAATAAACATACCTCCCTACCCTTAAATTCACTGTCTCATTATCTCCTACTTTATAAGAGTTTAAGGATGGAGGTCATCGATCCTTGACAATTTTTAAAAACATATTTATTGAGATATAATTGATATATAAAAACTCTGCAAATCTAATGTATACAAGTTAATGAGTTTAGATATATCTCTACCCCTGTGAAACCATCATCACAATCAAGGTAATAAACATGAATTACCTGTAAAATTTCCTTATCCCTTGCTGTGTGTTTTGTTTGTTGCATGATTTTTTGTGTGTGTGTGGCAAGAACACTTCACATGAGATCTACCCTCTTAACAAAATTTAAAAGTGCAAAATACGGTATTGTTAACTACAGGCATGTACTGTACAGTAGATCTTATACTGATCTTGCATAACTGAAACTACTGCATTGAACTACAACTCCTCATTTCCCCATCCCGCCAGTCTGTGGCAACCATCATTCCAGTCTCTGTTTCTATGAGTTTGAGTATTTCAGATACTTTATATAAGTAGAATCATGCAGTATGTGTCCTTCTCTCATTGGCTTCTTTCACTTAGCACAATGTCCTCCATTATTTATTTATGTCATATGTCAGAATTCTCTTCTATTTAAGGCTGAATAATAATCCATTGTGTTTATATGCTCAATTTTCTTATCTGCAGTGGATATTTAGGTTGTTTGCACATCTTGGTTGTTGTGAGTAATGCTGCAGTGAACATGGGCGTGCCAATTTGTCTTTGAGATATTTATTTCAATTCTTTCGAATATGTACCTAAAAGCGGGATTGTTGGATCATATGGTAGTTCCATTTTTCAGATTTTAATGGGAACTCCATAGTTTTCCACAGTGGCTACACCACTTTGTATTCTCACCAACAGTGTGCAAATTTCTCCACATCTTCACCAGCACCGGTTATCTGTTTATTTTTTGAAAATAGTCATGCTGACAGGTGATATTTCATTGTGAAATATATCATTTTGGTTTGGATTTGTATTTCCCTAATGATTAGTTGCGTTGAGCTTTCTATATACCTTTTGACCATTGTATGTCTTCTTTGGAGAAACGTCTGTTCAAGTCTTTTGATCATTTTTAAATCAGATTATTTGATTTTTGGTATTGAGTTGTAGAAGTTCCTTACATATCTTTGATATTAATTTCTTATTAGATAAATGGTTGGCAAATATTCCCTTTTCTCCTTTAGGTTGCTCATTCATTATGTTGATGGTTTCCTTTATTGTACAGAGCTTTTTAGTTTGATGTAGTCACATTTGTCTATTTTTGCTTTTGTTGTAAATCCTTAACAATTAACATCAATTAAATGACAGCCCAGAAAGAGGAAAACCAGGAAGGTTTTCTCCGTGCGTTTCCATTCCTTCTGACTACTGAATGTTTGCTGTGGCGTTTGGAAACATTAAGTACAGTTAGGGAACATAGATTTGCCTGGGATTTTAAGGGAAGATAGTGCCAAGATGTGATATTCTTAAGTAGACTATTGACACTCTGAACTTCTTAAAAATGAAGTTTGTAAGACAGACTTAATACTGAACTAATATCATTGAGACCTGAAGAAATCCTTTCCTTGAGAGACAGTTCAGGCCATAGCTGCTCAAAGAACTCCCAGTAAGCATGAGCTGTAGACGTCCCTTCTGTTGAGACTGCACAAGATAGGAAATTGAGGAAGATGTTCATTTTTTGGACTGTTAACTCAAAACAAGATTTTTTTCTTTTTAACTTTGCAGGTTCAGGGGTACATGTACAGGTTTGTTACATAGTTAATTTGTGTTTCATGGGGGTTTGGTTTACAGATTATTTCACCACCCAGGTAATAAATGTAATATCTGATCGGTAGTTTTTTGATCCTAACTCTCCTCCCACCCTTTGCCATCAAATAGGTTCCAGTGTCTGTTTTTCCTTCTTTGCATTCATTCATATGTACTCATTGTTTAGCTCCCACTTGTAAATGAGAACATGCAGTATTTGCTTTTCTGTTCCTGTGTTAGCTCACTTAGGATAATGGCCTCCAACTCCATCCATGCTGCTGCAAAGGACATGATCTCACTCTTTTTTTTTAAGGCTACATAGTATTCCGTGGTGTATATACAGTACATTTTCTTTATCCAGTCTAACATTTATGGGCATTTAGGTTGATTTCATGTCTTTGCTATTGTAAACAGTACTACAGTGAACATATGCACTCATGTGTCTTTATGGTAGAACAATTTATATTCTTTTGGGTATATACCCAATAATGGGATTGCTGGGTCAAATGGTAATTCTGCTTTGAATTATTTGAGAAATTACCAAATTGCTTTCCATGATGGCTAAACTAACTTACATTCCCACCAGCAGTGTATAAGTGTTCCCTTTTCTCCACAACTTCACCAGCATATGTTATTTTTTGATGTTTTAAAAATAGCCATTCTGACAGGTGTGAGATGGTTTTCACAGGGTCCTCATTGTGGTTTCGATTTGCACTTCTCTAATGATTAACGATGTTCAGCATTTTTTCATATACTTGTTGGCCACATGTATGTCTTCTTTTGAAAAGTGTTGATGTCCTTTGCCAACTTTTTACTGGGGTTGTCTGTCTTTTACTAGTAAGTTTATTTAAGTTCTCTATGGACTCTGGATGTTAGGTCTGGGTCAAATGCAGAATTTGCAAATATTTTCTCCTATTCTGTTGGTTGTCTGTTTACCCTGTTGATAATTTCTTTTGCTGCACAAAACCTCTTTAGTTTAATTAGGTCCCATTTGTCAAATTTGTTTTTGTTGCAATTGATTTGGTGTCTTAATTATGAAATCTTTGCCAGATCCTGTGTTCACAATGGTATTTCCCAGGTTATCTTCCAGGATTTTTATAGGTTTTTGCATTTAATCTTTATCTTGAGTTTATTTTTGTTTATGGTGTAAGAAATGGGTCTAGTTTCAATCTTCTGCATATGGCTAACCAGTTATCCCAGTACCATTTATTGAATAGGGAGTCCTTTCTCCATTGCTTGTTTTTATTGATTTTGATGTAGATTAGATGACTTTAGTTGTCTGGCATTATTTCTGGGCCCTCAGTACTGTTCCATTGATCTATATGTCTGTTTTTGTACCAGTACTATGCTGTTTTGGTTACTGTAGGCTTGTAGTACAGTTTGAGTCCAGGTAATGTGATGCCCCCAGCCTTGTTCTTTTTGCTTAGGGTTTCCTTTGCCATTTGGTCTCTTTTGGTTCCACATGAATTTTAAAGTAGTTTTTTCTAATTCGTGGTGAATGTCATTGGTAGTTTGACAGGAATAGCATTGAATCTGGACATTGCTTTGGGCAATATGGCCATTTTAATGATAATGATTCTTATCCACAAGCATGGAATGTTTTTCCATTTGTGTCATATATGATTTCTTTGAGCAGTGTTTTGTAATTTTATACAGATTTTTTACTTCCATGGTTAACTGTATTCCTAGGTATTTTATTCTTTTCGAGGTTATTATGAATGAGATTGCATTCTTGATTTTGCTCTCAACTTGAATATTATTGATATATAGGAATGCTATTGATTTTTGTACACTGATTTTTGCATTCTGAAACTTTACTGAAGTTTAGGAGCTTTTGGGCAGACACTGGGGGTGTTTCCTAGGTATAGAATTATATTGTCTGCAAACAGGAATGGTTTGCCTTCCTTTCTTCCTATTTGGATGACTTTTCTTTCTTTCTCTTGCCTGATTGCCTTGGCCTACACTATGTTGAATAGGAATGCTGAGAAAAGGCATCTTTGTCTGGTGCTAGTTTTCAAAGGGAATGCCTCCAGTTTTTGCCCATTCAGTGTGACGCTAGCTGGAGGTATGTCATAGGTGGCTTTTATTATTTTGAAGTATGTTCCTTCAATATCTAGTTTGTTGAGGGTTTTTAACATGAAGGGACATTGAATTTTATCAAAAAGCCTTTTCTGCATGTGTTGAGATAATCATGTGTTTTTTTTCTTTAGTTGTTTTTATGTGATGAATCACATTCATTGATTTGCGTATGTTGAACTAAACTTCCATCCCAGAGATAAAACCTACTTGATTGTGATGGATTAGCTTTTTGATGTGCTACTGAATTTGGTTTGCTGGTTTTTGTTGAGGATTTTTGCATCTATGTTTATCAAAGATATTGGCCTGGAGTTTTCTATTTTTGTTGTGTCTCTGTCAGGTTTTAGTATCAGAATGATACTGGCTTCATAGAATGAGTTAGGGAACAGTCTTTCCTCCTCAATTTTTTAGAACAGCTTCAGTAGGAATGGTATCATCTCTTAACTCATCTGGTACAGTTTGGCTGTAAAACCATCTGTTCCTGGGCTTTTTCTGGTTGGTAGAAAAGTATGATAATTTTCCTTTGTACTTTACATCTCTTGGATTTAGAAATCTTTTGATTTTTTTAAACAGATTTAATCTTCAGATTTTACTTTTCCCTGGGAATTTGATAGGGTAGGATTCATAGCCAAATTTGGTGTATCTTGGGTTTGTTGTACTTTTACTATATGAGGTATCTTCATATTATCATTTAATCTCATTGCAGAAATTCTGATGAGTATTGGCCAATGTGACTGGAAATAATTTGTGATAAGAAATAGAACAGAGATGGAATATCCAGACTTGGAAAAGATCATCCTGACTTTTTTAGTTAATACACATGTCAGAGCATTGTGGAGGTGAAATCTATCATCACCAGTAGCCTCTGGTGGATCCATAGTGGACCAAGAGTATGATGTTCAGAGAGTAGCCTCATAAAGGTGGAGACAAGACTTTCCTGATAGTCTGCTGACCTTCCTGTCCAATGCAACATCTAATATTCTTGCTTTATCATGGGCTTAACAGCTAAACCTCGTGCATTAAGTGAACAAAAAGCAAGATGGGGTAGGGAGGGATATATTCCTCTCTTCTTTGATTCCAGCTCTAAGGGTCACTATTATAGTACGTTTCTGACTTTTCTCTACCCCTCACTTGCTCCTCTCCAGAGGGAAAGGAGCAAATTACACAATTGAGATAAAGAATCTTGTTGAGACCTTTTCTGCCTTCTCTTTACTATTTGCTGGTTGAGAGCATGTCTTTTGGTCTGCTCCTGCCTATGCTGCGAGCTTAGCTGAGACCTGTGGATAGGTAAATATCAAGCAGGTTTTATCCCTGGGATGGAGGTTGATTCAACATACACAGATCAATAAACGTGATTCATCACATAAACAGAACTAAAAAAACCCCACGTTATTATCCCAACAGATGCAGAAAAGGCTTGCAGTAAAATTCAACACCGCTTCATGTTAAAAACGCTCAACAAACTGGGCATGGAAGGAACATACTTCAAAATAATAAGAGCCATCCTATTATTCAGACCAGGAAACTCACTGTTGTTCTGTCTCCAACTGAGTTTTTAACTAACAATCACACTAATATTTTGATCTCTCTATCTTTGACTCCTTAGTCTCATAATTGGTCAATCATCTCTTGCCTGGATTATTGCAGTGCCCCTAACTCTTCTCCCTGCATCCAGTCCAGCCCCCAGTCTCTGTTCTTAACACAGTAGAATGAGCAATTATTTTAACATAACTTGGATCAAGTTGCTTTACTCTTCCACACTCTTCAGTGGCCACATACCTGGGTAAAAATCTAATGTTTATACAATAGTGCGTCAGACTGCGCAGATGATGCAACCATTACCTCTGTGGTTTCAACTCCTAGGCCTGTTCCCAAGACCACTCTCCTCACCCTCTCTGTCTGGCCTTACTGTCTCCTTGTTTTTCTTAAACACATGTCAGGCCTGTGCACTCTCTGATCCATGTTCCTGAAAGATTTTTTCCCCCAGATGGTTGCATGGTCATGTGTCTCACCACCTCGGGGTCTGTGCTCAGATAGCAGCTCAGTGAAAACTTGTCTCCCTTAATTAGAGTTGCACTCCCTTTCCTTGTATATACCCTACCTCCCTACCTCACTTTATTTTCTTCATAGCTTATGTCACTCTCTGGCAAAATCCATTTTGATTATTTATGCTTATTCATTGTTTGTCTTCTTTCTAAAATGGAACGTAAATTCAGTGAAGGCAGGGGTTTTGTCTGTTTTCTTCACCACTGTACTTCCAGCACATAAAGTATGCTCTTAAAAACACATCAGTTAAGTGAATAAACCACTTGGGTGTGTTTTTAAGAAAATGAAGAGGGTCAAGTTACTGAGAAGAGAGTAAACTTAGATATTAAATCTAAATCACACTGTGTTAAGGAATGATGCTCTATCCAATTTATTAAAATATAAATTGACTTATAGATAACGTATAACTTGCAGATAATATAATTTAGCCTAATTATTCAGTAATTTGCAAATAACCTAAACATTATTTTCACCCTTACACTGTATAATATTGTCCTTAAATACAACTCTGAAAGGACATCAACACTTCTCAAAAGAAGACATTTAAGCGGCCAATAAACATATGAAAAACTCAACATCACCACCATTAGAGAAATGCAAATCAAAACTACAATGTGATGCCATCTGATACCAGTCAGAATGATGATTATTAAAAAGTCAAGAAACAACAGCCACTGGTGAAGCTATGTAGAAAGAGGAATGCTTTTACACTGTTGGTGGGAATATAAATAAGTTCAACCATTGTGGAAGACAGTGTGGTGATTCTTCAAGGACCTAGAACCAGAGATATCATTTGGCCCAGTAATTCCATTACTGGGTATATACCCAAAGGAATATAAATCATTCTATTATAAAGATACATGCATGTATATGCTAATTGCAGCACTATTCACAATAGCAAAGACATGGAATCAACCCACATGCCCATCTTTGATAGACTGGATAAAGACAATGTGGTACATATACACCATGAAATACTATGCAGCCATAAAAGGGAACAAGATCATGTCTTTTGCAGGGACATAGATGGAGCTGGAAGCCATTATTGTCAGCAAACTAACACAGGAATGGAAAACCAAACACTGCATGTTCTCACTTATATGTGGGAGCTGAACAGTGAAAACACATGGACACAGGGAGGGGAATAACATATCCTGGGGCCTCCTGGAGCCTGGGGGCGGGAGATCATCAGGACAAATAGCTAATGCATATGGGGCTTAATACCTAGATGATGGGCTGATAGGTGTAGCAAACCACCATGGCACACGTTTACCTTTGTAACAAACCTGCATGTCCTGCACATGTATCCCAGAACTTGAAGTAAACAAAATTTAAGAAAAAGCAGCCCTGAGGCATTGAGTGACTCTGAAGTTCTGAAGGAATATTTTAAGTGACCGATGATCAGAAATACTGTGGGGCTAAATGTGGTTTCAAGTATATGAATTCCTTGAAATTTGGCAACCTAGGGTTCATATTATAAATCTTAGCTAGTCAGGAAATCCAGTTTGCCGTAACACTTTATTCATGCATTCAAACTTATTTACTGCATGCCTACTAAATGGCAATCTCTAAGGTCAGGCAATGGCAGCATGAGGTGGACAGGCTTGGTCCTTTCCTGTGAGAGGTGAGTGGTCTGTGAATAGGGAAGTCGACTGTGTTTCACTTTGTATTCATCCTCTGTGACGGAGACTTGTGCTCATGTATGCCTGTCCAGCAGTCTTACCTTCAGGAAAAGTTAAACCTGTTGAAGTTAATTCTGTTTCTCAAGAGCATCACTTACTAGCAGAGAATATTCTCAATTGAAAAATGACTAAAGGCCGGGCGCGGTGGCTCACACCTGTAATCCCAGCACTTTGGGAGGCCGAGGCGGGCGGATCATGAGGTCAGAAGATGGAGACCATCCTGGCTAACATGGTGAAACCACGTCTCTACTAAAAATACAAAAAACTAGCCGGGCGAGGTGGCGAGTGCCTGTAGTCCCAGCTACTAGGGAGGCTGAGGTGGGAGAATGGCGTGAACCCGGGAGGCGGAGCTTGCAGTGAGCCAGGATTGCCCCACTGCACTCCAGCCTGGGCGACAGAGCCAGGCTCCGTCTCAAAAAAAAAAAAAAAAAAAAAAAAAAAAAAAAAGTAAATACACACCGTCTTCTGCATTGTTACATGTGGTGTCAGAAACTCTATTTTTTCATCTTTTATATTCACTTGCTCCATATAGTTAACATCATTTCCTCAAGGAAAGAAACACAGAAAAAAAGTGGCAGTACTTCCTTTCTGTGGAACAATAGCCCCAATCAGTATAGGTCATGTTGCTTAGAGCATGAGACAGACCTGCCGATGAGAAAATTCATCTGATGAGTTTCTTCCTAATTTTGGATTTATCAGACCATCATAATTATATTCATTTTCTTTGTTAAATAAATTCAAATCTATATTTTTTTCTTTCTTTATAGTCAGCCTCAGGAGATATTGATTTCGCCTTTGATAAAACAGAACTGAAAAATTGTGACTAACATTGTTTTGGCTAACGGCAGTGCTTTAAAATGTATGGTTATTCTATGTGTAACTAGAGCACTTTACAGAATTGGAAATACAAATAAATATTTGCTAGATATCAACAGATTAATTCTTCCAGATTATGATTCTATCTGTCCCCTAATCTCTGCTTGTCTCTCATAATTATTGTACTGCTGCAATCAATAGGTGAACACTATCAAAGACAGTTTTGATTTCCTAAAATGTGCAGTTAATTCAATTCAAATTCATAATCCAAGTTATCTGATTTGTTTTTAGGGATGATCTTTTTATTTTGAGACTCTGTACACCTGGGGATCCTGATAGCCATAAAGGAGGTATCATTAGCAAGAGCTATAGATGAGGAGTTGGGAGGTGAAACCAATAAGTGGTTTTGTGGTTTTGGGCCAATCTCTTAATCTCTGCAGCTAGTTTCTGCTGTTAAAAAATGGAGGTATCTCCTTCTCAAGTTTTCTTACGAGCATTTGGAGACAATACAATGGGAGAGATCATTGAACATTATAAGAGCTGTATCTATGCAAATTTTTAAAATTGTTAAAAGTGATGCTGGTACAAATATACGATATATGTTGTTATCGTAGTTACTGTGTTTATATTACCTTTAGGCAAATATTAATATTAGAAGAGTCTTTGAAAATCTGCAGAGTAATAGAAAGGGAAGATATACAGCAATCATATGATTCCATTAAACAGGATCTTTGTGTTTAAGCATTTGAAAACACACTTCTAGATTAGGACTCTAAATGGTGCTTGATAATGATGGATTTTTATGTAATTAAAATAACTTTATGGAATTAAAATATGCCACCTCATTGCTGACTGCAAATGAGGAACTGAAAATAATCACTTGTTCGTGTTTTCATTTTTCAGCTGGAAATATCTCTTTCTGGCCATGCATCTGTAAAGACTTAGTACATTTTGTTCTTCTAATCTATGCAGGAAGGCCCTAGCTTATAAATGGGTTGTGTTCCAAAAGTACATTTTAAGTAAGTTTTTTGGAACAGAGAGAGCTCTTTTCTTCTCCCAGTTAAAAGGACAAAAACAAACCCTAAAGGCTCTGGGATTTTCCACTTTCTTGGCTTTGCTCAAACTTTCTCACCTGCCTGGAACAAGTTTGAATCCTGCCTGTTCATCAAGGCCCCAAACTGTCTGTTGAGAGCAGAGATTATATCCCGTTTATTTTTTATTTTTATTTTTTATAGAGACAAGGTCTTGCTATGTCGCCCAGGCTGGTCTTGAACTCCTGGGCTCAAGTGATCCTCTCATCTAGGCCTCCTACAGTGCTGGCATTACAGGCATGAAACACCGTGCCTGGCCCATGCATCATATTCATTTGTGAGAACTGAAGTGTCCCCAAGTTTTCAGCCCTCCCAGGTCATCCATTTCTTTAGTGTAGAAATGTAGTAGCAAAAGCCCCCACTCCACAGGACTGAAGGAGCCATCCTCTTCCCTGTGACTGCTGAGGGTCCTGGGGGAGGGCCTTGATCTCGGTTGTTGCTTTTTCTCCTCTGGTCTGCCCACTCCACATTCCTCTGTAGGTTTTACCTAAACAACAGACCAGGGCCACAGGTATCGAAGACAAGGCTGAGGAGAATTAGCAGATCGTGGTGATGTAACACTTCGCAAAGGAAGAATATTGAAAATTGTGTGTAGATCATATGCTTCTAGAGACCAGCCCGTGCCAGACATGGCATCCACCACATTCTCTGCATGTCCACCGTTCATGGCCTTTGTGTCTCCAAGGCCCACTCTTCTTTCCCCTATGGGAGTGCCCTGGGTTCTCAAAGCCCAAGCTCCAGTATCCCTTCTTCCTTCTTCTGGCTCATTAGTAAAACAAATAAGAGAAAAAATCAGTTGACATATCTCTCAGAAACTTGTTGCCATCTCCATCCCCACCAATTTACACCAGGAAGAAAAACATTAGTATGCAGAACAATTAGCCTGTTTGAAGCTTTGGATAATTTTGCCAGTGTTTAAGACTGCTTCAAGAGTAGGCATAAAAAATGTGACAGCTGCATCACTGAAAGTACTCAAGAGCGATCTATTGAGAACAAATAAGAAATTGACTTTTCTTAGAAATCACACCCTTAGAAATCACAGGAAATAAATAGCTTCCTCCCATTGATTCATTTATTTCCCTCATCTCTTTTGGCCAATCTATAAGTTTTGTTGATTGTGCTACTTAGAAGTCTCTCAAATATGTGTTTCCTCTGTATCCACCATGCCACTTGTTCTGGAATAGACGCTAACAACCTGAACCATTGCAATAGTTTTATTACATAGATCTCCATAGTTTCAGTCTCTTCTCTGACTCATATCTTTTATAAAGGGACAAATGGCAAATAACTTAGGCTCTGTGGTCATACAGTCTGTTATAACTACTTAAATTTGCCATTGTAACTTCTAAAGCAGCATACACAATATATAAACAAATGGACATGCCTGTGCTTCAGTAAAACCTTATGGACATTGAAATTTGAATTTTGTGTGTTTCATGTGACATGAAATATTCTTGTTTCCATTTCTAACCCCCTTTAAAAGTACATGAACCATTCTTAACTCACAGGTTGTAGAAGAGCAGGTGGTGGACCAGATTTGACCCATAGGCTCTAGTTTTAAGTCTCTTGCTTTACACTGTCATAAGTGACATTTCCAACAACTGCAGAAAGAGTTAAGTTTAAATTGCTCAGCAGAGCATAGTGGTCCTTTGCTTGCATCATTGCCTGCAACCTATATTGTTATTCTTATCTCTAACCTTTTCCTCTAACTTTGGTGCTCCCTATGCTTTGGTAACCCTGGATTATCGTTTGTGATTCTAAAAGTACTGCAAGGATGTGAACACCTATATGCCCTTCCTTGTGTTACACAATTTGTCAGAAAAACTCTTCCCCTCCATAATTTGTCTAATTAGCAGACTTCCATAAGATACATACCAAATATTGTATTTTCATTATAATTTTCTCTGAATTTTCAGCTCAGCAGAAAGTGTTACTCTTTTATTTGCATTCCCATGGCACTTGTATACACACAGACACAGACACACACACTTTTTTGTGACAGGGTCTGACCCTGTCACCCAGGCTAGAGTGCAGTGGCATGATCATGGCTTACAGCAACCTCATCCTCCCTGGCTCAAGCCGTCCTTCCACCCTAGCCTTCTGAGTAGCTGGGACTACAGGTGCGCACCACCATGCCTAGCTACTTTTAAAATTTTTTTTGTAGAGATGGGGTTTCACCATGTTGCCCAGGCTGGTCTCAAACTCCTGAGCTCAACCAATCCATCCCCTTTCAGTCTCCCAAAGTGTTGGGATTACAGGTGTGAGCCACCATGCCTGGCCCTGTATTTTTCTGCACAGAGATTAATCTTTAAACGTGAACAGTTTAAAGATTTCTTTAAATAGTTTAAAGAAATTATAAAAGTTTCTTCCTGTTTTTCTTTCTGAAAAATCACTTATCTTTATTCCTCTCACCATGAACTAATTAGCACATAGAAAAGTGCTCAATAATTTTTTTGTGGAACAAACAGACCACTTGCCCTTATTGTTTATTGGTGATAAGTTGACATTCCATCATTTTATTTTTCAGATTGTTCATGGGGAAAACAATGATCTGTGTAATCACAAGGTATGTCAATAACCAAATCATGACATGGGGCTAAAAAGTTATTCAGTATTATCTCTTATAATTTAGTACATTTTATTAGAGTTCTTTTTTTTCTGAGCATTTATCCTTATTCTTGCTTTACCACTTTTGGAAAATATTCCTCTAGCTCAATGTATCTGGTACACATAATGTCGACTCTATCCAGAAAATCAAGAACTCTTTGATGATGAGATTTGAGAGCTCCTGGGTATATTTTCCAGTTTTTATTTTACTTACTGGTTGGTGTCTTGGCATCATGGTCATTTTGATGATTTTTTTTTTCCAAAATGAGTCCTAGTAAAGGAAAGATATATGTGAGAGAAGTAACACATTAAACTTCTGTTAGTCATACAAATATTAGTATGAACTAAAGGGGAAAAATAAATTTTACATGGAGGATTATCAACATACAAAAGTTCTGAACTCTCCTGGTTTTGGATAAGACTATTGTCTTAAAAATCATCGTCATTCTGTCATATTGTGTCAAGGGTATCTTAGCATAATAAATATAGGTAGCAGTCTATCTTTTCAACATGCAGTACTCTTGAATACTAAAACTTGTGTAGTTAATTTGCATATAATTTTTCTGCATGTAACAGAATGATGCAACTGTCATGTAAGACGAACCCTATAATTGTTAAATAATGCTTTTTATACAAATAGCTCCTCTATCAATTTCCTTCATCAGTTATTCTGGGAGCTGCTACATTTTGGGTTATTCTCTGTGCAATAATCTATAGTCCTGGCTCATTTGGCCCGAAGTGATGGATAGTAATGTGTCAACACTCGTAAGTAAGGTCCTAAGAGGAAAAAGAAGAAAACCTTTATTTACCTCCTTGCTACTTTATAATTTTATAGGTGATATTTCTAGGTTATTAGGTCTGCTAATGTATTTCTCAAATATTTTTAAACACATGCTAACTTAATATTTTACTTATTCTTTACGCTAATATATTCAAAAATGTGTGTGTATGTCTTTAGCAGTGAAAATAGTTTTTTTTTTGTTTTTTTGTTTTTTTTTTGGTAAATGATCTTCAATATTTGCTGTGTTTTCAATGTATATCCTAAAGTTTGTTTTGGAAACTTAATCCGCAATACTAACGTTAAGATGTGAGAATTTTAAAAGAATTTGAAGAGTTGATTAGGTCATGAAGGATCTGTCCTTACACATTGGTTAATGTCATTATTGCGGGAGTTTGTTAGAGCAAGAATGGGCTTGTTATAAAACTGAATTGCGCCTTCACTCTCTCTCTTTCTCTCTCACCCACACACATGCTGTCTCTTGTCCTTCCACCTCCTGCCATGGGATGATGCATCTAGAAGTCCTTTGACAAATGCTGGCACCTTGATGTTGGACTTACAGCCTCCAGACCTCTGAGGAATAAATTTCTGTATAAATCACTTGATCTGTGGCATTCTGTTACAGCAGTGCAAAGTAGAGTAAGGCAATGTCCCATGTTTTTTGATTCTTTCAAGACACCATATAACTTAAAGTCCAAATTCCTGGGTTACTTACTGGCTCTGCCATTTACTAGCTTTGTGATCATGGGTGAGTTTCTTAACTGCCCTCTGCCTCATTTTATTCATCCATAAAATGGGATAATAATAGTATGTCATAGGTTGTTGTAAAGACTCAACTAATACAGGTAAAGTGCTTATAACAGTACCTGGTAAATATAAAAAGATCAATAAATGCTTTTTATTAAGTATTTTATTGTTATTCTTTGTGATTTATTGCATTTTTCTTAACAAACTCTTTCATTGAGTTACTGTAACATCCAACCAGATGACCAGAAGAGTGAAAAATATGTAAAAAAAAATTTATTTGATATTATAGAAGTAACAGTATAATACTTGTTTTATTACAATTCTAACTTTTCAATTCACATTTTTCTTAGATATGTATCAGATTGTACTATTTCTAGGTCATCACTCTTCTTATTTTCTGTTTGTTTTTATTTTTTTCTTGTGCCTCCAAATCCATTTAAACTTCTATTAATACATTATTGAGGCTGGGCATGGTGGCTCACATCTGTAATCCTAGCACTCTGGGAGGCTGTTGGTGGGGGAAGAGGGGGCGGATCACTTGAGGTCATGAGTTTGAGACCAGCCTGGCCAACATGGTGAAACCTTGTCTCTACTAAAAATACAAAAACAAACAAACAAACAAAAAAACAAATTAGCCAGGTGTGGTGATACACACCTGTAATCCCAACTACTTGGGAGGCTGAGGCATGAGAATCACTTGAGCCTGGGAGGTGGAGGTTGCAGTGAGCTGAAATTGCACCACTGTATTTCACCCTGGGTGACAGCGTGACTCTGTTTCAAAAATAAAACAAAACATTATTGGCACCTAATAGACTTATGTTTTCTTATTTTCATTTATTCATAAGTACAACTTACCTTGAATTATTGTTAGACATGAGAAAAACACCATAAAAATATTCTGCCTGAGACAAGCTAAAATTAACTCCAGTAGAAAGAAATAAAATTTAATTAATCTAGTCAAATTGGTTATTTGTCATATAAGAGAAAAAGCTTATAGAATTCTAACTTGGGAAGTTTTTAGACATTATTTCTTTGAATTTTTTTCCTCAGTCCCACTCTCTTGCTCCTCTGCAATTCTGGTAAAATAAATGTTAGAAATTTTCTTCAAGTCTCACAGGTCCCTGAGCCTCTTTCATTTGTTTTCCTGTTCATTTTCTCGCTGGTGTTCAGACTGGATAATTTCTATTGTCCTGCAAGCTCACTAATTGTTTCTTCTCTCCTCTCCCTTCTACGGTCAAGTCTGTTCAACGAGTTTTAAAATTTGAGTTATTGGAATTTTCAGTTACCCAAATTTTCCATTTGGTTCTTCTTTGTATTCTTTATATCTCCACTGAGATTTTTTTTTCCCACGTTTCAAGTATGTTTGTATTTTTTCTTTAAAGCATGTTCATGATGGATGATTGCCTTAAAATTTTTGTCACAAGATTCTAACATCTCTGTCATCTCAGTGTTGACATCTATTTACTACCTTTTTGTTCATATTAGGTGGGATTTTCCCACTTCTTAATATAAGTAATTTTAAAATTTGGAAATTTGGGGTATTACGGTATGAACCTTTGAATCTGAAATATTCCATTTTACTTGGCTTCCTTGGACACTGCTCCAGCAGGGGAAGTGGTTGGTCATGAACTTGTTACTGTCATTTTGGGGGGAGGTCTAGATTCATCACTTAGCCTCCGTTGGCATGAGGAGCTAGGAGGTGGGATGGGAGAAGGTTCTCTTCGTTACTACTGCACAGGCTCCTCACTAGGCCTCAGCTGATTAATACCTGTGCTGGATGGGGCAGGAGAGCCTTGGGGTGGGAGTGGAGAGAGACTGGGAGGGACTAATCTCATTGGCACTGGGCAGTGGTGAAAGTCTTAATTCTTTACCAGGCCTCCTTTGTCACTACTGGGTATTAGAAAGGATGAGGGTACCTCACTACCATGGGGTGGGGTGGAAATCTTGCTAGTATGAGGTGGGGTTGGGGTTGCAACTTTTTCTCTGACGTTCAACTGGAGCAAAGTAATTATTATCTAAACATTTTCTTTCTTGCTAGGCTTTCCCTTTCCTGATATTGGCGTGGGAGAGGAGGCATATATTGAGGCCTTTGTTTTTCCATCTGTGCCCAATGATGTTTCAGGGTTGCTGACTTTTCCAGCTCTAAATATGGGAAATATGAAACCAAAAGAAAACACAGAAAACCCGCCACTGTGTCATTCCTTGGGACCCAAATGCCTAGCTAGTTGGCGGTCTTCTTTCCACCTTTCAGCATCTTTTCATGTTTGTTATATACATAATGTGCAGAGACTTTAGTGGTACTTAGAGGGATAGGGAGAGTAGAATTCAGCCAACCAAGACTTCTAACTAATATGAAAATATATTTGAATGTTTGAGATGTGTGGACATTTTCAGCAAAATTATACCAAATTGCTGAAATAAGTCAAATAAAACTTTTCCCCCTAACCTGTGATACTGATCTACCATATAACAGAAGTAGAAAAGAAAACCTACTCCACATTTCTTACACAACAAGTTGACACTTTCTTAATGAGAATAATTTTAATTTTATCATCAGATCTTATAAAATCCTATTAGCACTTTACATCCAAGCTGATATAAAAAAATGCCTGGAATATTCTACATACAATAGGGTTGGCTCAGTTATAATAAACATGATTTTGCATTTAGGTTACACTTCTTTCTTACCAGAGGAGAAAATGGCAATGTTTGATTAAAATTAACCAGATCTGTGGACTTTTCTACCCTTCAACGATTAGCCCAAGAATAAGCCGGGACAAATTTTCTATAAAGCAAATCTAACACTTAACATACCAATTAGAATGAAGACACGCCATGCCCATTTTCAGCATATTTAATGTTTTACAGTTTTTTTTATCCTAAGTTCAATTATATGAACATATATTCACTATTTATCAATCAACTGTCAGTTTCCCAAAACTTTATTGGATGTTACACAATACTAGGTAAGAGTTTGTTGTCTATTCTCCTCAGCCTGTAGATTGTCCTTTTAATGTGTCTGTGGCACATTGGGGTTGGGGTACTGTTTGTAGCCATGGACCAGTTTTTAAAATTATGGTGCTAAATGATCTATGTAGAAGCCAATCTCTCATTTGAATGGAGTGTCAGTACATGACTATGTAAAACCAAGGCAGGATGTTTTATATATCTGATCTTGAAGAGTCATCCTAGTGTATCCTTGGGAGAATTTGATTATATGGGTGGTTATAACAATTGCTCATGGCCATAGCTGTTTTGGGCATTTTTGTGAGAATGTTAGAAATTTATCTATGGCTAAAATTCGGTGGCTCAAACTGAATTGCTGCTGGAGTCTCAGAATGTAAAATTTAAAAAAAAAAAAAAGAAAAAAAAAGGAAAAACCTCCCTAGGTAAATTCCTTGACAGCCCTGTCAATGAGGTATTGAAAAATTTTAAAAATAGTCCCTTATCAGCTGTATAGACATGGTCCATGAGCTTTGGTGTATATATTTTCATGTCTTCTTTTAAAAACAAAAGAAAGCTAGTTCCCTCTGGCTACTGTTAATTTCCACTGAAAGGATATAAAATACTAGCCACTATAGCTGTTTTTTCAAATGTGCACTGACCAAAATCCCAAAGAATAGCAAAACCTCATTTTATGAGACTTTTGTTGATACTATATGTCTCCTCAAATGTACAGTTTATATTATGAACAAGAGCCTTCGCCTGATTTTGATTTATTGCAAATTTATACCACAAAAAGGATACAACTGGAAAAATGCACTGAGGAAGTCAGCTGAGAATAATATACCCTTAATTATGTTTTCTCTTTTTATTACTATTCAGTATACTGAAACATATTGCCCATGCTAAGGAAGAGTATGTTGGCAAAAGAAGCGGAATAAAAGGCATTTATCTGTTTTATATTTTATAATTGGTAGGTTATGTTTGTTTAAAATGATATGAATTCATCAAAACCATTGCTTTTAAAGATGCATATCAAATTAGTACTTTTTCCAATGAAAAGAGAGTGCTTTAAAATGTTGCCATTAGAAACAGAATTAAAAACAAAACCCATGTGATCATCTCAGTAGATGCAGAAAAAGCTTTTGATAAAATCCAGCATCCTTCATGATAAACACCCTAGACAAAGTATGCACCAAAGGAACATATCTTGATATAATGAGAGTCATCTGTGACAAACCCACAGCCAACATCATACTGAGTGAACAAAAGCTGGAAGCATTCCCCTTAAGAACAGGAAGATAAGGATGCCCACTCATCATTCTCATTCAACACCGTCCTGGAAGTCTTAAGAGCAATTAAGCAAAATGAAAGAAATAAAAGGCATCCAAACAGGAAAAGAAGAAGTCAAATTATGTCTTTGTTGACAATATGACTTCATACCTGGAAATCCCAAGAGACTCCACCAAAAGGCTCCTAGAACTAATAAGCGACTTCAGTAAAGTTTCAGGATACAAAATCAATATGCAAAAATCAGTAGCATTTCTATACACTAGTAGAATTCAAGCTGAGAGCCAAATCAAGAATGTAATCCGATTTACAAGAGCCACAAAAATATTAATATAAAATACCTAGGAATACAATCTCTAACCAAAGAGGTGAAAGATATCTTTACATGAGGAACTACAAAACACTGCTGAATGTGTTTTTAGATGACAAACAAATGGAAAAACATTTCATGCTCATGGATTGGAAGAATCAATATAGTTAAAATGGCCATAGTGCCCAAAGCAATCTACAGATTCAATACTATCCCTATCAAATTACCAACGCCATTTTTCAAAGAATTAGAAAAAAACTATTCTAAAAATCACATGGAACCATAAAAAAGTCCTAATGCCAAGGAAATCCTAAGCAAAAAGGACAAAGCTGGAGGCGTCACATTACCTGACTTCAAACCATATTATAAGGCTACAGTAATCAAATCAGGATGATATTGGTGCAAAAATAGACACATAGGCCAATGGAACAGAATACAGAGCCCAAAAATAAAGCTGCATACTTATGACTGTCTGATATTTGACAAAGTCAACAAAAATAAGCAATGAGCAAAGGACTCCCTATTCAATAAATGATGCTGGGATGACTGGCTAGCCATATGCAGAAGGATGAAACTGGACCCCTACCTTTCACCGTATAGAAAAATTAACTCAAGGTGGATTTAAGATTTAAATGTAAGATGTCAAACTATAAAAGTCTAAAAACCTAGAAAATATCTTGTTCAATATAAGCCTTAAGCAAAGAATTTATGACTAAGTTCTCGAAAGCAATTGCAACAAAACCCAAAATTGACAAATGGGACCTGATTAAAGAGCTTCTGCACAATCAGAGAAACTATTAACAGTGCAAACAGGCAATCTACAGAATGGGAGATAATATTAGCAAACTATACATCCAACAAAGGTTTGGTATTTAGAATCTATAAGGAAGTTAAATCAACTAGCAAAAACAACCCCATTAAAAAGTGGGCAAAGGACATGAACGAACACTTCTCAAAAGAAGACAAGCAGTGGCCGAGAAGCATGAAAAAATGCCCATCATCACTAATCATCTGAAAAATGCCAATTAAAATCACAATGAGATACCGTCTCGCACCAATTAGAATGGCTATTACTAAAAAGTCAAAAAATAACAGATGTTGGTGAAGCTGTGGAGAAAAGGGGACGTTTATCCATTCTTGGTGAGAATACAGATTAGTTCAGCCACTGTGGAAAGCAGTTTGGAGATTTCGCAAAGAACTTAAAAGAGGACTACCATTTGACCTGGCAATTCAACTACTGGGTATATAGCTAAAGGAAAACAAATCATTCTACAAAGAAGGCATGCACTCATGTGGTCATTGCAGCTCTATTCACAATAGCAAAGATATGGAATCAACCTAGGTGCCAGTCAATGTTGGATTGAATAAAGAAAATGTGGTACACTGTCGAATACTCTGCAGTCATAAAAAGAATGAATTAATTTCCTTTGAAGTCACATGGATACAGCTGGAGGCCATTATCCCAAGTGAATTAATGTAGGAACAGAAAAGCAAGTACTGCATCATTCTTACTGATAAGTAGGAGCTAAACATTGGATAATGGACATAAAAATGGAAACAATAGACATTGGGGACTGGACCACAAGATAGTGGAGGGAAGGAGGAGGGCATGGGCTAAAAAACTACGTATTGGGTACTATGCTCCCTACCTGGGTGATGAGATTATTCATATCCCAGCGTCTTGCGCATGTACCCCCGAATCTAAAATAAAAGTTGAAGTTATAACAAAATACATCAAATATGTTCTACCACAATAAAGATGTTTGATTACAAAAATATTTGAAATATTTCTGGTTTCTAATTGTTTTTATAACGTGCATTTAAAATAAACATCCTCTGCTATAGCAAATCTTTAGGTTTTGAACATAGGTCGCTAAGTTACTTGAAACAAAGTCTTTTTAATTTTTAATACTTAAAAATCATGTAGTTTGAGGAGCTGGAGAACTATCACAATGGGGAAGCAAACCACAAAGTCAGTGTCCTACTTTTAAGTTGTGTTATAGAGAAAGTTATTCAGTTTTCTACATAATGAAATTGACTGACCTTTTGTGATGAATTAGATATTAACTGGGCCACTGATGGTGGACAGAATGCTCACTAGAATGCCTTCTCTTAAGATTTGCAAACACTCACTTTTTTCATCTTGGGCAAATAATGGTTTCCATTGTGAATGAGGATTCAGGTCTTTTGTAAACATTAGATCTTAATATTGCTTAGTGTGTTAGTCAGGAACACATTATCTTGTGATTTTTTTTTCCGGAGCTATCTCTAACACTAAAAAATTCAAGGTCCAGTCTTTATAAAAAATGTTATAGAGTTTGTTATATTTAAGAGTGTGTCTCGAGCCATCATTTAAAGAGTTATATAATTGTCTACTTCGATGTACCAAATCTCTGACCTTCTCAAGTTTTCTGTCTTCTAAGATTATGATCATGTATATTTAACCTCCCTCATTTTTTTTTTTGTCAGACAAATCTGGTTTCTGTCATTTGATTTTTGTATACTGTTTATTATCCTAACTGTACTGTTTCTAGATTTTATAAGTTTTTCTCTGTAAATAATGATGATTTTTGTGTCAAGTGCAACAAATAACTTGATAATATACTTCAAAATTTGCAATAATCTTCATTTGTCTTCTTCAGCATTAAATAATTTGCTAAACCCTTATTCCATTCTGGAGTAGAAGTAGGAATTAAAAGAGATAAACAAGAGTTGATATCTCTGTACTCATGATGTGAGGACGGGGACAAAGGAGCAAGTCAGATAAATAACTTGAACATGATTTAAGGAAAGCAGTAAGAAGAGAACTAAAGAGAGTACAATAGGGAGTCAAAAGAGGAAATGATTCATTCTGTCTGCAGGGACTGGAAAAAGTTTTGCAGAGAGAATATATTTAAACTACCTCTTCCCAATAGTGATCAAATGGAGAGGATTGGGCATCCTAAGAAAATGGAGTAACAAATAGCAAATCCAAGAAGATCAAAAGCAAATGCATTGATTTTTGGACAATGACAAATCATATAATGTGATTAAACTATGAGTGAGAAAGTGTGTGTGTGTGTCATGCTATTGGAAGGCAGGTCATAGCTGTGGATCTCAGGGTGACAGGAAATGTAGACAACAGAGGCTGGTAATCTATTTTTTTCCAATAAAAATACAGCAATTATATAAAATTAAATGGAATCATATGCATACACTTTAAATCAAGCTTGTCCAACCTGTGGCCCACAGTCTGCGTGTTGCCCAATACAAATTTGTAAACCTTGTTAAAACGTTGTGAAATTTTTTTTGCAATTTTTTTTTTTTAGCTCATCAGCTATCAGTGTAATTTATGTGTGGCCCAAGGCAATTACTCTACTTCCATGTGGCCCAGGGAGGCCAAAAGATTGGATACCCTGGTTTAAATCATTATGGACTGAACATTGCCATAACCTAGAAATCTCCAATCCACTTGTCCTGATTACATCTCCCCTGCCTTCTTCCAGCATTAATTAGAATGTGTTGATCATTTCCTTGCTTTCCTCTATAGTTTCTACCTTTCAAGTGTGTATCCCTAAACTACAATGTTGCTTTTGTGTGTTTTTGAAATTCTATGAGAGGAATCATTTTATGTGTAGTCTTGGGTAACTTGCTTTATTATTTATTCTTTTTTATTGACAAATTGTAATTGTAAACATTTATGAGGTACAGTATGTATACAATGGGGAATGATGAAATCAAGCTGATTAACATATCACCTCAGTTGCCTATCATTTTTTGTGGTGAGAAATTTAAATTTGCTCTTTTAGTTACTTCTAATTATACATTATTGTTGACTAGAGTCACCCTGCTGTGAAACAGATATCAAAACCTATTTTTTCTGTCTGAAACTTTGTACCCTTTGATTAACAGCTCCCCATACCTTCCCTTTGTCCATCCCCAAGCCTCTGGTAACCATCATTCTACTCTCTACTTTGATTAGTTCAAGTATTTGTGTCTACACATAAGTGAGATCATAAGTTATTTGTCTTTCTGTGCCTGACTTACGTGTGACTTGCTTTAACTGATAAATAGTATGTTTTTGAAATTTCTTTGTATGGATGAATTATAAGGAGCAGAATTCTCTTGTAAAGATAATTTATAACTTTCATAATTTCCTTAATTTTATAATCTCACAGTTGATGGACACAATGGTTGTTTCGATTTTTATGAGCAATGCTACTATGCAATCTCTTCTTATTTATGTGTAAGAGTTTAGGGTATATACCTAATTATGGAATATATAATAACCTTCTAAATGTTCCTTTGAGAAATATTTTTGAGTAAGGAGGGTGCTGACTCCCCCAAAGAAACTAAAGATACATATTCTGCCTATTGGGATGGATGGTCATGCTCTAACGCTCTTTTTGTCTGCAGGAGAAGCTGAAAGCAGCTCCAGCTAACCATGACTTAGCTGGATGGAGGTAGGTTAGGCAGTTGTTCAATTTTACTAGAGAACATTTTCCTAAATGGTTAAAACAATTTACATTCCCATCAGCAGTGGTAAGGATTTACATTGTTTCTTTTGCAAATGATACTTGGTATTAAGTAGCCATAATTTTTGGCTAATATGGTATGAGTGTGCAATGAAATCTCTGTTTTTGTGTTTCTTTGATTATAAATGAGATTGAACATCTTTTCATATGATTATTGGTCATTGGTGGTCTTCTCTGAAATTTTTAATCAATTCTTTTTTATAATTTTTATGGGGTCACTTTTTTCCTGTGCATATATTAGAAGTTCTTTGTGTTTTTTGAGTACTAACCTTTTGCCCATTTTGTGTGTCACAAAATTTTCTCATAGGTTGTAGTTTAGTCTTTCTACATTCTGTATGGTGGTGATTTGTTTATATTTTAGTTTACCTGAGTGTTTTCTCTTTTTAATAGGTGAAGTCTGTTGGTTTCATATTTTAAGATCCTTTTTACAGTTTGGACTTTATTCTGATGGTAATATAGAGTCATCAGGAGACAATGAATCCAGAGATGGGAGACCAGTTAAAAAGCATCTGCAAAAATGCAGATTATGAGGGCTTGAAGGTAAACACTTGCAGTAGGAATTAAAATGAAGAGGCATTTGGAGTGCTGTTTAGAATGTGGAATTGACAACCGTCGATATGTGAAAACGTCTCTGAGCATAGAGTTTAGGGGACAAGTATCTTAGTTTATAATGCCATTAACTAGAGGGGTTATTGGCATAGATATTTAAAATATGTTAATTTCGAGACCTTTGAACTATAAGATCTTCTGAGAAGGTAAGATGTGGGTCTGGCTCTCAATAGTGCATGCTGCAAAGTGATACATTAATCTAGGAGTTATCAATTCACAGGAAGTAACTAAAGCCATGGAAAATCACTTAGGAGATATTTAGAGTCTTGGATAGTCTAATTTCCCCCCAAAAAGGATAGCATTTATCTTTTTCTCTGCTTTGTCAACAGTATCCAGTGAAATACATGATACAATAGGTGCTCAGTAAATATGTGTTGAACTAATGGATACCTTGAACCCTTATTTAAGAGCATGAGAAGGAGGGAGTAGCTAGGAAAGGAACAAATAAAAAACTTGGGAGAACAAACAAACCAAGTGGTGAGGCTAGTGAAGACCATTTTCAACAGAATCAAGTGACACAGAGTGGGAGAATAGTTTCTGTTGACCAGTTGGAATAGATGCCTGATTTCAGAGTTGAGGAATGGTAGGAATTAGGGGGTAGACATAGCAAGATGGCCTATGTTTCATTGTGTGGCAAGACAGAATATTGTGGTACCTGGTCCCTGCTAAGGAGTGCTTATTGATGGATTAGTTCAGTTCTAGGTTAATACCCAGAAAACAGATTAAGTGCTAACACAGAGATTGTCCAACGAAATGGATGAGAGAGAGGGTAGGAAAGGATTAACAGAACAGAAGGGCAGCTTGGAGCTAAGCAAGAAGGAAACCAAGGAATGAAAATCCAAGGAGCAAACAATGGCTTGGACTGGGAAAGGTCATTTGGCAACAGAAACTGGAGACAGCTATGATATGTGTCATAAGAAAAGTTGTGTTGAGTAGTTTACAGGTAGATTCATATTATTTTAATGGGTCACTGAAAAATTTCCTAAGTACATCCTTAAATAACTTTTATGAACCCTGACCTCTGATTAAGGTGGATGTTGGTTCAAAGGAAAGTAGTTTTTAAACTAGAAGACATTCAAGCATGATCATTGACCAAGAAAAATGTTTTTGGTAAGGATTGAGACCATTTCGAACCAGTTTAAACATATTTAAAGAAAAAATAATCCCAGTATCCTCTGAGTTTAATTCATTTCGAAAAGGATGGATTAACAGGGAGAGTCCTAGGGTTCCAAAAATATGAATGAATTGCTCCAGGTCGCTAATGCTTGGAGAAGAAAAGTCACCTACAGGTCAGTGGAGATTTGCTCTGCCAGTTACTTACATTAAGACTTAGAGGGAAATTATGACCCAAAACTGACCTTTATTATTAGTCTAAACAGATAAGCTAGGGCTAACTTTCATAATTTTATTTTGTAAAGGATTTTTTTTAAAGGCAACTACAGAAAGCATTCTACAATTATTTTCTGAACAAGTTCTTTTTTGTTTGTTTTCTTTACTATGAGTGCTTCCTTGAGTTCTTTCCAGTCTTTGTTTAGTTTTTTGTGGTCTTTTCCAACCTAGATTTATAGAAATAAGACCCACAATTGTTCAAATTCTGCAAAGAAAATGTATCTCAAATCTTGTCACTCATCTGTCAATATTTGACGTGGAACAACTGCTTTTTCAGATGCTGTCCTGAGTTGAATAGTGATCTTCGAAGATTCGTGTCCTTCTTAGAACCTCAGAATGTGAACTTACTTGGAAATAGGGTTGTTGCAAGTATGAGTTAAGATGAGATTATACTAGAGTAGGGAGTACCCTTACTCTAGTATGACTGGTGTCCCCATAAGAAGAAGAAAAGAGACACAAAGAGAGACATGATAGCGCCACGTGACGATGGAGGCAGAATTTAGAGTGGTGTTTCTAAACCAAGGAATGCCAAAGATTACCAGCAATAATGGACATTAGAAGACAGTCATGGAATTGATTTTCCCCTAGATCCTTCAGAGGGAGCATGACTTTGCTGGCACCTGGATTTTCGGACTTCTGGCCTCCAAAACTGTGAGAGAACACATTTCTGTTGTTTTAAGCTAACCAGTTCATGTAACTGTTACAGCTATCCAGGAAAGGAATACATGTACCATTGGTTTCTTTAAACAATTCAGGGATAAAAGGCGGTTGGTCCACTGCAGACTTCTCAAATACCTGTTTGAAAATTTGATGGATAGGTAAAAACAGAATTGGGAAGAGTGATGCTAAAGAGCAGGTGGGAAATAATCACAATCTGCTTAGATTAGTATGATAATTTTAGATTGCTACCAAGCAATCAGAAAGTTAAATAAATCAGAGTTTTCACCTGGTTCTTTAAGATTTGTTGGCTGTGGGAGGTAGACTCCAGAAAACTTACTTGATCTGGGATACATAGCCATTTGTGTCTCGCTATGAGATTTTTTAGATTTGAAGGTGTTGCCTAGGTAACTTGTCCACGTTGAGCAATTCTGGTATGAACAGAAACGGAACTTGGCTGACCAATTAGACCTGGTAGAAGAGGTAGCAATTTTCTGTATTAGTGTTCCAGGATGCCATAACAAAATTCCACAGACTGGGTGGCTTAAATAACAGAAATTTATTTTCTCACATTATTGAAGATGAGAAGTTTGAGATCAACCTGCAGGGTGCGTCAACTCGGAAATCTTTCTCCCTGGCTTGCAAGATGGCCGCCCTCTTACTGCCTCCTCATGGGCTTCTCTCTGCACATGCCCCATGGTGTCTCTCTGTATATCCAAATGTTCTCTCCTTACAAGGACGCCAGACGCCAGTCAGACTGGATCTTGGCCTCTCCTAAAGATCTTGTTTTAACTTAATTACCTCTTTAAAGGCCCTAACTTCAAATACAGTCATATTCTGAGGCACTGAAAATTAGGTCTTGAACATACGAATTCTAGGGGCACATAAATCAGCCAATAACAGGTATCTAGGAAGGGTCAACGTTCAAGATAATTGAGAAGTATTTATTTCTCTGTTCTATAATTGGGAAGAATAAAAATGTAAAGGGGAATAACATCAAAAAGGATAAAAACATTGCAACTTACTGAGGATGTCAAGTGAATACATTCCATGGGTTTAAAAAAGGGTTCTTGAGTTGATCCTCAGAATGGAGAAAATATACCACTCTGTCATTTAAATGTAGCTAACATTTTCATGTGTTCTCTCAGAAATGAAATAGAACAGAAATGGAATATTTATTATTGAGATCGGAGCCACTGACATTTACTACAGAAGGAAATTAGTTTCTTTGTGAAACTTTGAAGCTTTACAGTTTTCTCTGATTTCTTACCACAATTGTTTTGCTCATCTATGCAAATACTCAGTAAGACATAGGGATGCTGTGTTCCTCATTCCTATCTGGATATATAATAGCCACACACAGTGTCTGCTCATAAATCACGCATACTAATAAAGCTTCTGTAGAGCAGAATAATTTAGACAAAGTGCCAGTCTCAGGGTTGTGAAATGTGGATTCAACTATTAATATTTTCTTACATTAAGTACATGTTGTGCAACTTATCTCTGAGACTTCTTTTGCTGTTGCTGAGAAACCAAAAGACTATTGCCTATATAAAACTTTAGAATGATAGGAAATATATTCCCTTATTGATTGTCCCACTGACAGTAGGCCATAATAGGATAAATGTCACCTATAGGCATCAGAAGCAACATGGCAGGAATGATAGGGACGGGGGAGAAAACAGGATCTATAAGTGATGTCTGAAAGACATTATAGGTGTAGAAAGCAAGAAGCCTTTTCCTGAAGAGTAATGCTACCTCATACTTACTGGGTGTTCCTGGCACTGTTAAGTGCTTTGCAACTATGAGCCGTCTAAGGTGGGTACCTCTTATTTCTACTAATAAAAGTAGAAATGAAATCAGAGATAATTTGCCCAAAGTTGGCAAACCTAGCAAATGATCAACTTGGGATTTAAACCCAGGTCGTCTAAGTCCAGGGTCTACACTCTCAACCATCAGCCTGTACCATCTCTCTTAAAAGCAAGGTTAAAAACCTAGTGTTATTTAAAAGAGGTAATGGGGGTCTCAAGTCCAAAGACAAAGAAGAATCAACAGGTCTCAGGTTTCAAATAATCCACTAAATTTGAGATCTGGGTGATTTGGCAATAAGGGATTATGAATGTCAAAGAGGAGGCACTTCAGCATGGAGGGTTGAAAAATAGATGAAGTTCTCCTCTTGCCTTCTCACCTATGAGAGAAAATATCCTCAGTTTGTGGGACTTGAAACCTGGGCAGCGGTAGCAAATGGAGATATCTGGTTTTTTTTGAGGCGGAGTCTGGCTCTGTCGCCCAGGCTGGAGTGCAGTGAGGCTGGGATCTCAGCTCACTGCAAGCTCGCCTCCTGGTTCCAGCCATTCTCCACTCAGCCTCCCGACAGCTTGGGACCACAGGCATCCCGCCACCTAAGCCGGCTAGTTTTTGTATTTTTTAGTAGAGGCGGGTTTCACCGTAGCGTTGTGATCTCTGACCTCGTGATCCCAGCCATCATTTCCAAAGTATGGTTCACAGGCTTGAGCCACTGCGCGGTAAAATGGAGATATCTGAACAGAGCAGGAGATGTGGTTTTCAAAGGCTTTTCTTTTTTCTCTTTTTCTTTTCCTTTCTTTCCTTTTTTTTTTGGAGATGGAGTGGGATACGCTGTGTCGACCAGTCTGGCGTGCAATGGCGTGATCTCGGCTCCTTAGCCTCAGCCTCAGGGTTCGCGTAAATTCTCCTGCCTCAGCCTCCTGGTAGCTGGGATTACAGGCACCACCACCACACCTGGCTAACTTTGTATTTTTAGTAGGATGGTTTCACCATGTTGACCAGGCTGGTTTCCAACTCCTGACCTCAGGTGATCCACTTGCCTCGGCAAAGTACTGGTTAAGGCGTGAGCCACCCGGCAGCCTCTAGGGCTTTACTTTCTTTTTTCTTTTTTTTAAATTTATTTATTAACATTGTTATACTTTTAAGTTGTAGGGTACATGTGCATAGCGGTGGGTTTGTTACATATGTATGCTTGTGTACTGCATGTTGTTGCCCGTCAATAGATCGTGTTTCGCTCCAGAGTTGCAGTCCTCCTACCTCTATGATAGGAGAAATTTGACGTGATGTTCCCTTCAAGGGTCCAAGTGATCTCATTGTTCAGTTCCACCTATGGTGAGAACATGGTGTTTGGTTTTCTGTTCTTGTGATGGTTGCTAAGATGATGGTTTTCCAGCTGCAAATGCATGTCCTGCGGATTTTAAACTCATCCTTTTTATGGCTGCATAGTATTCGCCAGGTGTATATGCCACATTTTCTTAATCAGTCATCACTGATGGACATTTGGGTTCCAAGTCTTTGCTAGTACGTGAACAGTGCTGCAATAGGCTTATCGTGTGCATGTCTTTAGCAGCATAATTTATAATCAACTGGGTATATATCCCAGTAATGGGATGGCATGGGTCTTATAGACATCTGAGTGAACTTAAGCTTTGTTGCATTCCTTGGGGCTGCAGATTCCGGACGGCCAAAGATGTCAAAGGTTCAGAAGAACACACGCAGCCCCTGTGGAAGATTACACTCCGCATAAACTCCCAGCTATTCAAAAGAGACAGAATGGCTGCTTGCCACCAGGCACTAAGTCCTGGCAAAGTCCTTCCATTTAGAGCAGCTGATAGAGTGCCTCATCGATAGCTGACTTGGGGCTATCTGAATCATCCTAGGTAATTGAATCCCACATCCAGCTTTTCTTGATTGCTTTCTTTTCTTGCTCTAGCTCTGACATGTTCTGGTCAAACAATCTTCTTCCTGCTTTCACCACTAGTCTGGCCTCGACCTCATTCATCACCAGCATGTCAGCCCCCGTGGATATGTTGTCATCTTCCATTTGGAACAAGATGATATCTTAGTCACTTAATAGTTTATTATGTAACTGACTCTTTGACAGCACTCTGGGCACGATGCCTTTTCTCAACCTTGGTGCAGAACAACACATCCCACACCACAATAGGACTGTGAACAGTTCAGAAACTCGTATTTTATAGTTGCCTTTTAGCTAGCTTAGAGTTAATTTGTTCGGTGTAACAGAATGTGCTCAGTACTCTGGTAATAAATATGAACATTATCTTATGGGGCTTTAATCCTGACATATTGTGGTGATTTCTTTCTAATCAGCAATTTAGCAAGTTGAGTTAAAAAGTGTAGCATCATGGCTTCTGAATATTAAAGCATATTCAACTCCGAAATGAAATTCTATTTACTTTTATTTGTTTAATCATACAAAGTTGGATTCTGTTACTGAAATATTTTCTATAAGAAATATTTTTCCCCTTGAAAGTGGAGTTAAATTTCCTATAAGTTCGTTTTAGATTTTGCAATTCCTTTTACTTAAAAATCAAGTTTGATTTTCCTGTCTATTTTTTTTCCAGAAATCAAACTGCTTTTGAAGGTTGTGCTTTGCTTTAGTTAGTGTCTGATACTTTGGAGGATTGGAGAAACATTTTTTGAGTGTTTCTTTCATTTTGCAGTACCTTCCATATTGCAAAAATCAAGCGCTTGATTTTTACTTAATAAGAATGTTGCTTGATCATTACTTAATAAGAATGCCCTATAAATGCCCCTTAATCCTTACTTACTAAAAGTTAAAAAATTGGGCAAATTCTTAAGTCACTAATCTATGCAAGAGACTTTGCCTTGCATGTGAAGCCTTAAAGAGAGAGAGAGTTTTATCTTTGCCCTACTTCCATGCCTTAGACTACACCAAGTATAACATAAGACCTCTTAGACATACTATAAATATTGGCTGATACATAGCTAATGAAAATAATAGAAGAAAGAAAGACTTTGCTTGTTACTATACTTAGAAAAATCCATTAAAGAATACTGATGGACTTTCTATTTCCAAAATGCTTTACAATCATATTTGTGTTTGTTTCCCTACAATAAATCTGAACCAAGTTGGCATTTATATTCCTACTAATATTTGTAAGCAAAGAAACAGGAAAATGTGAACAACTGAAGTGAATGGTGCAATCACAGAGCAAGTGTGAAAGAAAACACCCTGTTGTAAGTTTTTTGAATGGCACAAAGATTCTTCTCTGTTTGCTGCTGTACTCTCAATAAGGCCAGACTGCTTGTACCTTATTCAGCTGACCACCTTGGCATTTAGCCTGTCACTGCTGCTCATGTCACTTTGTTGCCATCTACGAACACTTGCCCTCATTGGACTAAGTGGTCCCAAACACTGTGCTTATTTCAGAGCCTGTTGCTTTTACACCCTGCCTCCCCGTGTCTTTTGAAATGCATTCCTTTTGCTCAATATAGCCATTCCAGCACTCCCCTAATACTTCCTTTTCACTATGTACCAGTCTTCAGAAGTTTCAACTTGCATCATATCAGGTAATGCTTTTAAAGCAGAACCTGAAGATGACATAAATAGTTTGTTTTCTGCAGCACTAACCTGGCAGTAACACTTGGAATCAATTTTCAGGTCTCCAAAATAATTTGAACATTACTTAATACCACTATCTCACAGTAATAAACTAAAATTAAGATAAGTTGTAGTGAAGAATGACTCTGAAATGGAATAGTTATTTGAAGTTCAGGTATCTCATTATCTTTGCCATTTCTCTTGTTGTGGTTTTGTCTGCAATTTTTATAAGCCAATGTTTATTATATTTTTTTGTAATGATGTGATTTGGAACAAAATTACTTTTCTGTCAACCTTCTCAACCAGTGGTTGAAAAAAAAATCTAGTGCAGGCCGGGCATGGAGACTCATACCTGTAATCTCAGCACTCTGGGAGGCCGAGGTGGGTGGATCAGCTGAGGTCAGGGGTTTGAGACAAGCCTGGCTAACGTGGTGAAACCCCATCTCTACTAAAAATACAAAAATTAGCCGGTCATGGTGGCAGGTGCCTGTAATCCCAGCTACTTCAGGAGGCTGAGGCAGGAGAATCGCTTGAACCCGGAAGATGGAGGTTGCAGCAAGCTGAGATCATGCCACTGCACCCCAGCCTGAGCGACAAGACCGAAACTCCGTCTCAAAGAAAAAAGTGCAAATGCCTGGGGTTCAGTGGATTACTAGAGGAAACTATTTAATCTATTTAAAATAATTTCCGATTAGGGAAGATTCTGTATTAATAATTTCTCACTCTGAAAGAAGCACAGCACTTAAATCTAATTATTGGTTGACTTGGTCTATTAATGAAAAATGTCATTGATAGTAGTAGAATTTTAGCAAAAATAGTAAGCTATATGTGGTTATTAACATACAATATAAGGTAGTAAGACAATACTTCACTGTACTGTTGATGTGTATGAATTTATACTACAAACAGTTTTGGACTAAAATAAAAACTTGATTTTTTAGTGGATTTGCATTTTTAGAAAACAGCATTTTATCTTCCTCTAGCATAGTCAGGAAATATAATAAATTAGCTTACATTAGCTATTACTCATTATCATAAAATAATTTATCAGGGAATACGTTTTAAACATTTTATACTTCAAATTGGAGCATATCCAAATTATTTTTACAGTGTAAAGGCATCATTGAAGACACAGTTCTAGAAACCAAAAATAAAATTTCAAAATACCAATAGTTCCATCTGGTCTTTTTAACCTTTGTTGGTTTTTTGAAGTTGACTAAAGTCTCCAGATTTTCTCCCTCTCTCATGTCTGAACTACACTGGGACACAAGAACAGGCACACATTTGTAAATTTGCATACACTTTCAATCCATGAATTTTCAGATTAAGAATGACTACAGCATTCAGAGTTTTATCTTGGATAGTTGCTAAACAAATATTAAGCTCAGAAAATTAATAGTGATTTTGAAAAATTTTCAAACAGCAATATGAATGGAAACTGCCAGTATATCAAAACTGTTTTGACAAATTTATTAAAAAATAACTTTGTTTCTGTTGAGAAACAACTCATTTAAGCTCATTAAAGATAGGTACATTTTCCTGCTTTTAGTTTTTAATAATTATTTAAGCAATGGAAATAAAATATACCTTCATTTTGATTAGAGAAATATGTTTCATAACTTTTTAAGAGAATATTTACTTATTCACAGTTCTTCAAATTTTAAATTGTGAGATTGAGAGTAGTTTGGATAATTTAAAAACTTTTTTAAGAAAGCTAACTAAATAATTTTTGGCTTCATAATTTTTGTCATTTTTTCTGATTGTTACCTTTATATATTTAAAAAAATTTCAATTTTTATTTTAGATTCATGGGGTACACGTGCAGGTTTGTTACACGGGTATATTTATATGATGCTGAGTTTTGGGGCTTGAATGATCCTATTGCCCTTGCAGTGATTTTAGTACCCAATATGTTAGTTTTTCAGCCCTTCCCTCCTTCCGTCTCCCTCCTCTAACAGCCCCCAGTGTCTGTTGTTCCTGCCTTTATGTCCATGTGTACCCAATGCTAAGTCCTCACTTATAAATAAGAACATGCAGTATTTGATTTCCTATTCTTGCATTAATTCACCCTGGATAATGGCCTCTAGCTGCATCCATGTTGCTGCAAAGGACATTATTCTTTTTAGTGACTGCAGAGTATTCCATGCTTCATAATTTTTATTGAATTATTGATGTTAGCAGAGATATTTATATACAGCAGGTCCAGAAATTATCTGTGGCATTGTTGCAAGTGAAAGTCTGAATAGTATTTATACATTTATCATAAATATACAGACATTCTGTAATCCTTATTAAATGCAGAAATGTTTAGAGACTTCAATCATTTGAGAAATAGGGTTCTTGTACTTCTTTGTGCAAGAGCGGGTGGGCTGTTTATAATCAAGAATGAGTCTAACCCATCACTTACTAAATCTCTGGCATTTATAACATTAGGATCAAATTCATATGAGGATCAAAAGACAAATATGGGTCCTATAGTAGTGGCATCCTCTAGTTCAGAGTGACAGTAGAAGGATGGAGCCAACTACACAGTTCTTTGCTATTCTGATGATTGGATATGCTTGATTTTGAAGGACCTGTACAGTGAAAACTCTGAACTTAGTAGAGTTGTACTAGTCCATTTTCACACTGCTGTAAAGATAGTACCTGAGACTAGGTAATTTATAAAGAAAGGAGGTTTAATTGACTCACAGTTCAGCATGGCTGGTGGGGCCTCAGAAAGCTTACAATCGTGGTGGAAGGTGGCAGGAGAGGATGCAAGCAAAGGGGAAGTCCCACCCTTAAAAACCATCAGATATCCTGAGAACTCACTATCATGAGAACAGCATGGGGGAAAACACCCCCATAATCCAATTACCTCCCACCAGGTCCCTCCCTTGACACATGGTGATTACAATTTGAGGTGAGAATTGGATGGAGACACAGAGCCAAACCATATCACCATATTCAACCAGTGTGGTTTTATGAGGAGAACAACATCTATTCATTATGGCTAAATTACCAGTGGTCAATGAGGATCATAGTGGTAAGTTGAATTACCCTCTCTTTTCTAAAAATGTTCTTTGTGCTTTATCAACGTGTGATATAATTATGCCATCATATTGTCAGAGCAAATAAAATGGTGAGAGCATTGTAATTTTATATTTCTAACCTATGTCAGCCTAAAAGATGACATTTTTGAGACAGACTTGACAAACTATATTGCAAAGTGACAATTAACTGAAAAAGGCTGAGCATGGTGGCTCATGCCTATAATCCCAGCACTTTGGAAGCCTAGGTGGGAGGATGGCTTGAGGCCACGAGTTTGAAACTAACCTGGTCAGCATAGCAAGACCCCATTCTACAAGGGCGTGGTGGTGGCATGCACCTGTAGTTTCAGCTATTCTGGAGGCAGAGGCAAGAGGATTGCTTGAGCCTTGGAAATCAAGGGTGCAGTGAGTCATGATCATGTCATTGCACTCCAGCCTGGGCAATGGAGAAAACTCTGTCTCAAAATAAACAAAAATAATCACTGAAAAAGAACTCTTCTCTCCTGCCAAAGCAATATTACTGATTTCATTTTTTTCATGATTATAAGCCATTGGAAGCTTTTAAGCTGGAGAGTAGCATGTTTTAACTCATGCTTTAGAATGTAACCGTGTTGGCTATGTGGAAGAGCATCTGTAGGTTGAGAGAGCTGGTTGCAGTAAGACTCATTAGGGGACTGTTCCAGTGACATAGTCAAGACATGTCTAGCATCTAGACTAGAGCAGGAGATTCTAGATTGAAGAGAAGACACTGGGAGACATTTGGAAAATAAAATCTAGAAGACATAGAACCTATTTTTTTAAAAAAGAAATTTGATGTTAATAAACAATTTATCTTTTAAATTCTATTTTGGGACTCATGGATCTGGAATATAATGGAAGATGCTTTATTTCAAATCGTCCCAAGCATCCTCCACTCTTGAAAAACAAAATAAAAAAGGAATATGACTACATTTGACCAACATCTTCAGCATTGCTTGAAGGCATAGAGTAATACAATCTTAAAATTACCTGTCAGTAGAGAAATAAACCCCAAGTTTTAATACAGCTTCTGCTGCTCCTGCAGGCTTGTAAATGTGGAGAACAGGAAAGGGAGACGTAAGATCGAAAAGTCTCAGTGGAAACATAAACAGATACACTCAGAAAGAGAAAGTTTGATAATAAAAATGCTGAAATATTTACCGTATTTCTAGGGCTCTGTCATTGACAACGCTGGCTACAGGGAAATAAGCAGGCCTGGAATTTATAGGCTCAGAAGGTATTTGTTTCTTGGGGATAATCAGAAAAGCAAAGAAGGAGAGACTATGAAGAGAAATAAACAAATGAAGGAATTATTAAGGATCTTATAGAAATGAGTAGTAAGATATGTCAACTCTTTGCCCTCCTATAACCACAAACACCACTATCCATTAAAGAAACTAAACCTTATTACACTGAACAAATAGTCTTCTAAATATCATCCCAAGATGCCTAAAAATAGAGAAAAATCTCAATTTAATTCAAAACTGCTGTAAGAAGAAACCTGAAAATGTTAATCCAAATATTTCAACTGATGAAAATTCTCCTAAAACACCAACCATGAAACAGAATTAGAATGTAATAAAACACTACAAACTGAATTAACTATCTTCATATAAACATTTGGTGATAAGAAACATATTTTAAATCAGTAATTCAAAAACTAAAACTATAACAACAAAACACAAATTGAACAAAGGAAAGAAATAGAAAAAGACTGTCGGAAATAAAGATAAAAAATAACTACAAAGTGCTCACTGTAGAATATATTCAAGTAATAATAAGGGACATTGAAAGACTGGGCATGGTGGTGCATGCCTGTAGTCCCAGCTACTTGAATGTGGGGGGGTGAGATGGGAGGATCGCTTGAGCCCAGGAATTCAAGGTCAGCCTGGACGACATAGCACCTGTCTCTAAAATTAAATTTGAAAACTAAACAATTAAAATATTTAAAAAATTAAAATAAAAATTGTAATAGTGAAATAAGAGGCATTAAACAAGAAGAGGAAAACAACCAAGACAATGAATATAATACAATGAACAAAGTAAAAAAGTGTCAGAGAAATTGTATTAAGTAGAAGGCAAATAACATCCAATATATGTATAATAGAATCGCCAAAGGAAAAAAACACAAAACAATAAAATAGAACTAATATTTAAAATTATAATCCAAGAAAAATTCCTAGACCTAAAAGACAACCAGAATGCTTTTTGGATTGGGTCCACCGATGACCTGGGAAAATTGATCCAGGACAGTCAACCAGAAGATACATCCTAGTAGAACTACGAAAATTTTAAAAATAAAATTTCATCAGATTGCCAGACTAAAAGACAACATACTTTACAAGGAGAAGAGAATTACTCTGGCCTCAGACTTCTCAGTACAAGCATTCAAATCAAAGCAAAAATGGAGCAGAATTTTCAAGACACTTGAGAGAAAGTGATAACCCATTAGTGTGTTCTTTCTAGGCAACAAAGGAAATTAAATTGCATTCTTAGTTCGTGAATACTGTCAAAACCTGAAAATTTCATTTAATATATCTACATTCTCTTATTTTCTCTTTCTCTCCCTCTTTTCCCTTTTTCCTTTTTTTTTTTTTTTTTTTTTTTTTAAATTTTAAATTTTGAGATGGAACCTCACTCTATCTCCCAGGCTGGAGTGCAGTAGCAAGATCTCAGCTCACTGCAACCTCTGTCTCTGTGGTTCAAGTGATTCTCCTGCCTCAGCCCCCCTAGTACCTTGGACTACAGTCATCTGTAGTCCCTAGTAGGTGGGACTACAGTCACAAACCCGCCTAATTTTTGTAATTTTAGTGGAGATGGAGTTTCACCATATTGGCCAGGCTAGTCTCAAACTCCTGACCTCAGATGACCTGCCCGTCTTGGCCTCTCAAAGTGCTGGGATTACAAGTGCGAGTCACCATGCCTGGCTTCTATATTCTCTTTTATCTCCATTTGTCTCAATTTGCTTTCACCCACCATGTGTTAGGCACATGTAGCTGAGCTTATCACATTACAGAGTGTTATGAATTCTAGATTTATGTGCTGCTACCATGAGTGTATAATTCAATTTATATATTGAAGAATTAGCTATTTTAATAAAATTATAGGTCTGTAAAATTAAAAAGTTTTCAAGTTTGGAAGTTTTAACTATAGAAAATTAAAATACTACATTAAAAATATTCAAAGAGACTTTGAAGAAGAAATATTGATTAGTGAAAGTTTTTAAAGCAAATTTAAATATTCATAAAATGTTATCTACGTAATGCCCATTCTTCACTTAATACACATAAACTTTATTCTGAGTAATTTAAAAATATATCTTTAGTACTATTTTGCTTACAAAGAGAGAGAATCCAAGTTATAATCCATCTTTGATAGCTGCTTTCTAAGATAGGGAGTTCAGGAGAATAATGATATGTGATCCCTCATGAAGCCTATTTTTATATTCTGAGAATTAATTCATATTTTTTTCAGTCAAATTGTTTGACAAACTACCAGTGTGGCTGAGACAAATCTGGAAGGATTGTTGATTTCTATCAGTCCCTGTTTTACAGAGAATATGTTCCTTGATAAACAGTTTGTAGAGCTTACACCTTCTCTAAGTGCTTTACGAGCATTAGCTTATTTTCTTAATGCTTACAGAAGCATTCTTTCCTAGGTATTATTTTCCCCCAGTTTACACATAAGAAAGCTTAGGTACAAGGTAATACAGTTAGTAAATGACAGAAATGAGATTTAAACACAGGCATTCTGGCTCCAAAATTTGTACTTCAAATCAAGAAATCAAAGGTGGACTTATAAGTATTGTTATTTTCATGAATAAATTAGTGTTACTTGCATGATTTAGAAGGCCTTATAAAAACCCCAGGAGGTTTTTTTTTTTTTTGGGCACATAAGATACAACAAACAATAGAATTAAAATATAACAAACTCTAATACTCAGATGACTGAAAATTCATAGATGAAAAAACTAAAAATCGCTGGTTCTGTGATTTAAAAAATGACCATGGGATCCAGTAGATGTGGCTGCCTAGAATCAAAGTTGAAATTTTAAACAAGAATGGATACAAGAGATAGAAGTTAGAATTCATAAAGGGTAGTTTATTTCTGATAATATCAAGGCAGATGATGTTAACGTAATTAAATTTATCATGATTAACACTAAGACAAACCAAATAGAAATTTTGAATCTGGTTGAAGAGTACTGGTATGCTTAAAGTTAGTCTGAGATGGCTTTCACTGGACCATGAATCCATATATATTCCTTCTCTCCAAAGTTGTGGCAGATTTCTAATGACAGCACCCAACTGTTGCATCTTGTCAATAGGATTTAAATAATTTGATAGCTTTGGACTGGGTGTCATTGACTTTATGTCTCTGACCAAAGTTTTATAGATGGAAAAATAATTAACTTTCCTTTGCATTACAACCATAAAGTCTGACTCAACTCAAAGGAACTTTTTATTTACAAGAATAGTTAATTGGTAAGTCAAATACTTTGAAGGAATAAGTGTTTAATGTTACGGAGTGCCTTTTCTTCACCCCAGTAGACATTTATTCTGTTCCAGTAAACTGACACGATTTAGAAGTATTTCAACAACATTTAGTTTCATATACCTGCAAATAAATTGTGTAGAAAATCTTCTTAAAGAATCTTTCAAGGTTTACATTTTATACTGTATGTTTCTGAAGCATTTAAATGTTTTATAAATATTTCCATGTGCAGTCTCATGGAAATTAGTTTCATATTAAAATTCAAAGGAAGGAGATATTGATTAAAATGAGCACTAATTGTGAAGTCAGAAGGACTAGTGGTTTTATGTCTTGGTTCTGAAAACAACTCAATAACCTTAGGAGATTAATGTAACCCCTGTAACCTTTAGCTTCATCAACTGTAAAATAAAAGTTATAATAGTATCCTGCCTACCTTACTATGGTACTGATGAATCATATTATATAGTGTGTATGAAAGTGCGTGAATGATAAACCTGCAATCAGATGTATATTAAAACTGCTAAGAAATAAAAATATGTCCACTTTTGAATTCTTTGATTATGGAGTACTTATTGAAGAAAAGGTAGAATATTCACTATGTGTCAAGTAAATAATGCAAATAAGAATGATGTACAAGTTTAGTGAATAAATATGGACACAATAATCTTACCATTTCTTTAAATGCTGTTTCTTTGATTTCAGTAAGAGCTAACTGCTCCTAACTTTTGAAGAGATAGAACAGAAAAGTCAAAACACTGCTATTTGTTAGTAGTGACTTGGAAAAGTAATTTTACCTCTTTGTTCCTGAATTTCCTTATCTCTTGTCTTTCTGTGCATATGTATATATTCACACACACACACAGACACACACACACATATATATATATCACTACTTAGGTATACACAGATATGTATGTGTGTGTATATACCCATTTAAATACATATAAAATGTAAGAGTCTATGAATCAAAAAAAGAAAAATTTGGCTAATTGCATAAAGCAAATAATATAGTCATAACCCCCTTTTTGGTACTCTGCCAATCTTTTTCTATGGCATACTTTCTTTCCAGTCGTACAGTAAAAGCTCAGTTACTCTTGGGCTGAGTTCCAGAGAAGAGGTAACCAATAAAAAATGCTAATAGGAATTGGGATCAAAGCCAATGTCTCCTTAGTCACGTTCACATTTCCAACACTCGACATTTCTACAGCAACATCCTACAGTGTGCCTTCATGACACAGTATGTCACTTTGGGAAGAAAAATTTAGATTGAAAAACGTCTTCTGACTATATGCTAAGTTATTTGGAAAATGTCAAATAAGGATGCCTTATCAAACATTTAGGTTGGTTTTTGTTGAACTGAGTTACTGAAATTATAACTATGCTATTGAGATTTTGGAGAGAAATATTTTGCAGGAAAAGGGTGATTTCATTGTATTTTTAACTGCAATAGATTCTCTGCTTGTTAGCACACCTGAGTCATTTGCAAAATGGAGAAAGGGTCAAAAATTAATCATCAACTTACTGTTTAGCTAAGACAAATGAATTGCAACCTCACAGTTATACTTAGGGGTAATTATGAACAGCCAGGAATAGGCTAGGTTGCTAACAGGGTGACTGCATGGGCATGGTAATTGGCAAACAACAGTATAGTAAAGTTCACCATCCAAAATCAGGAGATAATTTTATAACAATTGCTCTTCAGAGTGGAGAAGAAAATGGAACTGATATATGCAGAGGTTTGAAAAACTTACGTAACCAAACCACATTTGTAAAGGAGTTAACTGATTGCTTGAAGACCTTGTCAGTGCTTGGAGGTTTTAATTTTTTCCCCAGAAATATAATATACATAATTCCACTGCAAGTTTTTATGTTCCTGGATCAGAGGAGAATATGATGCTATTTCAATTCTTGTTATCAGTTATCACCATCTGAAATTACCTTGTTTGATTGTAATTCTGTTTGTTGTCTGCCACTCTCCTGGAATGGAAGCTGGAAGAATGTGAGGAACCTCTCCTATTTACTACTTTGTTATTGATGCCTAGCACAAGGTCCGACACTTAGCAAGTGCTCAGTATGTATTTACTAAAATTAAATTATTTGAAGTCAGATTATATAGAATACAGAAGAAAGTGGAAAATAAAATAAAAACGTGCTAAAGTAGTCAGAGGAGATGGAGATTTCTGTGCTAAGCAGTTTTGAATTGTGCATTGTTGCTAGAAACAAAAAGCCTTAAAGATGATTTAGGAAATTGCCATTGTTATATTTCTTGAAAAGTGCTAGATGTGGGCCAACCAGTATTGCCTTGTAACCATGTAATTTCTATAGTCTTACACAGTGGCATGTAAAATTTGTTGCCAGTCTGCAAACATTCCTGTTAGAACCAATGGTGGTATTTTGGCTCTCTAGTAATTAATACTCAGTTGGGTTCCATCTGGTTCAGATTTAATTTCTCTCATGAATCTGATTCATCAATCATTCCTGGCAGATTAATGATAGGGAATTAACATTTGAGTGTTCATACTTTTGGTTTGAATTGATTGAAACTTTTCTTTCTTTAAACCAGTTGGATTAGTACAATTGTAGAATTATAGAAAAATTTCTTAGCCACAATTTTTCCAAGATAATAGAGTAGCAGTTTAGTTAATTTTTGGCCTTTATATTAATCACTACTTTTTTTTTTTTTTTTTTTGAGACAGGGCTTCACTCTGGCACCCAGGCTCAAGTGCAGTGGCATGATCATAGCTCACTGCAGCCTCAAAACTCTGGACTCAAGCCATCCTCCTGCCTCAGTCTCCTAAGTAGCTGGGAGTACAGGCACATGACACTACATGTAGCTTTTTTTATTTTTATTTTTTGTAAAGGCTGGGTCTCACTATATTGCCCAGGCTGGTCTTGAATTACTAGAATGAAGCAATCTTCTCATCTCAGCCTCCTGAAGTGCTGAGATTGTAGGTGTGAGCCACTGCACCTGGCCTAATCACTTTTTGGTTCTTAAAAAACTTGTTTCACTCATTTTTAAAACTTCTGTGTGTAGAATCACATTCATAGTCTCATTTGTGATCCTCTCCAATTTCTTTCAAATTTGCATTCCTATACTAATAAGAGTAGAAAATGTGCAATTTCCAGATGTCCTTGAAGGCAGCATGCAGGCATATGACCTGGTTTCTACCAATTATATATTATTTTTAATTTATCATTTTGAGGTTAAGATTATGTTTGTGAGATTCTTCCGTATTGTTGCATGTAACTGTAGTTTGAACATATTATTGACTGTTTAGAATGAAATGGGGTATTTATTAATATGTTTATTTATACTACTGTTGATTGGCATTTAGATTGGTCATTTTTTATTTCTAGGAATAATATTGTTTTGCATAATCTTAAACACGTCTCCTCTGTGTGCTTGTGTGAGGTTCACACCTAGGAATGAAACTTTGGATCATAGAATTCTGGATATTTTCAACTCTAAAACACAACGACAGCCTATTTTGCAAAGTGATATAAACATTACACACCCACCTTTAGAGTATGAAAACTCTTGCTGCTCCATCTGTCAACTGACAACGCTTGATATTGTCAGGTTTGTTTTATAAAGAAATTTCAGTGGATGTGTTTAGATATTTCACTGTGCTTTTAATATTCTTTTTTACTTTTTAAGAGATTGAGGACTTTTTATTACATTAAAGAATCAGACAGCTTGTGTTGTGAAATGCCAGCTCAAGACTTTGCCTATTTTCTCTTCTTTAATGATATAATTTATGTGCTTTATGATTTAATTTACTCTTCTTTATTTGGGTTTACTTTCCTTTTATTTTTTTCTGATGATAGTTTCTTAGTTATATTTTAAAAATTTTTTCAAAATGAAACAAGTTTTTTTTTTCCTAAAATATGCCTTTGAGGGAATAAATCTCTCTCTAAACCCTGCTTCATCTTTATCTCACAAGGTTTTACTTGTAGTATTTTAATTATTATTCAGTTGAAAATAGATTTTTCTCACTTATATTGTGCTTTCTTTTACCCTTATTTAATATGGTTTTTGTTTGTTTGTTTGTTTGTTTGTTTTGAGACAGAGTCTTGCTCTGTCACCCAGGCTGGAGTGCAGTGGTGTGACCTTGGCTCACTGCAACCTCTGCCTACTGGATTCAAGCAATTCTCCTGCCTCAGTCTCCTAAGTATCTGTGATAACAGGCGCGTGCTACCACACTCAACTAATTTGTATTGTTAGTAGAGGCGAGGTTTCTCCATTTTGGCCAGGCTGATCTCGAACTCCTGACCTCAGGTGATCCACCCGCCTCAGCCTCCCAAAGTGCTGGGATTATAGGCGGGAGCCACTGTGCCTGGCCTATTATGTTTTTTATTTCTAAATACATAGGATTTCGCATTGCCATTCTCCTTTGTTTATTATAGTTTTAGGACTTAATTCCAGCCAGTGTTGTTGGTCTTTCTTTGTTGGATCTTGCTGTACGACCCAGCATATGGTCACTTTGTTCTAAATGTTTTATCTGCACCTTAAAAATGGGGTTTCCTGCGGTTGTTAGGTAGAGTGGTCCATACATGAATATCGCGTCAAGCTTGTTAATTATTTGTATTTTCTACATGTTTACAGCATTTTGTGCTTTCTCAGTAAGTGATAAGTATACATTAACATCTCATTTCTTTATTTACTGCTCATTAAAAGTTCTGTAATTTTGCTTTATGTACTTTAAAGTCTTTTTTTTTTGAGACGGAGTTTCACTCTTGTTCTCAGGCTGGAGTGCAGTGGTGCGATCTCGGCTCATTGCAACCTCCGCCTCCCAGGTTCAAGCAATTCTCCTGCCTCAGCCTCCAGAGTAGCTGGGATTACAGGCAGCCACCACCACGCCTGGCTAATTTTTGTATTTTTAGTAGAGACGGGGTTGCACCATGTTGAGCAGGCTGGTCTTGAACTCCTGACCTCAGGTGATCCGCCCACCTCAGCCTCCCAAAGTGCTGGGATTACAGGTATGAGCCACCGTACCTGGCTACTTTAAAGTCATTTTTAGGTGCATAAATATTTAGAATTTATATATTTTCCTGGTGAATTGAACCTGTATCATTTTTAAGTGTTCATCTCCAATAGTACTGTTTGTTTAAAGTCACTTTTGCCTGTTTACTAAGCTTCATCATTATTCCTTCAGGCATTTTATTTGGTATTCTTATGAAGTGTCTTTTTCTAGTTGTTCACCTTCATCTCTACTGTTTCACTTTGTTTTAGATGTGTCTCTTGTAAACAGCATGTGGGTATGTGTGTGTGGAAAAATATTTTTATCTTTTAATTGCAACACTTAAGTCCATTCACATTCAATGTAATAATGGCCATATGTGGGTTTCAATCTACCATTTTAATATTTTCTATTTGTTACACTTGTACTGTATACCATTTTCTCTCTTTTCTGGACATTTGTGGGCTTATTGAATATTTTTTAAAATTTTCATTTTTCCCCTGTTACTTTAAAATACAATTTTTAAACTATTCTTTTATTCTAAATCTCTTATTTTGTTTTCTTTAATTATCATGGTCTAAGTTAATTGGTACTTTTGTTTTGCTAGACAATGAAAAGACCCAGCAACCCATGAGTTCTATTTGTTTTCTCCCATGTGCCATTGTTATTTTATACTTTAATCTTATATGCATTTCAAATACTCTCAATAATTACTATGATTGCTTAAAACAGTTAGTGTTTTTCTAGACTTACCCATGTGCTTCTCTTTTTTTTTCTCTGTATGTGTTTTTGCATTCCTAACTTTCAATCTGGGATTACTTTCTGTCTGTCTGAGTTTCTAATTTGAGAAAACGTTTCTGTTTACTAAATTTGAATCCTCAGCATAATCCACTGAAAGTATGTTTTTATTGTTTTATGTTATCAATTGGAGTTAAGGTGGGGAAAAGTAGTCACTACCCTATCAAGTGGGGGAGTCAGTTCTAGTGATTGATTTATGTGAATAAACTGTTGATATTCAGCATGATCTTAAGTGAAAGGCCGTGGGTACCTAAGAAGCATAATAAACATACTAACGTTTTTGAGTTTTTGTTCACCCCTCTAATCATTATTTTAGTTTTTGGTTTTTCAATTCCTTGCTGAATACTTCTGATTCAAGAGAGTTGCCTGTGAGTGAACTGAGATGCTCAAAATGGAAATAATGTTGTTATTTTACAAAATTATTTATAAAAATACTTGCAGTCCTTTTATCAATACTTATATCAACAGAAGGCTCTTAGAGAAAACAATACAGGAAACCATTGGTTTAAATACCAAAAAGTGACTCTTCATTCAGGTGAAACCAAAAGTCTGTTGAGGAAGTGGGAAGCGTGCACCCAGAAGAATAAACAATCGATACTGGGTATATTGTGAGCTTTGTGATGGACAGCATTGAGACAATAAATACAGATTAAAAGGGCAGCACAAGGGAGTTTTAAGAGCAATAAATCATAATTTTAATCAATCACAATTGCTCTTAGAAACATATCTGATTGCTTTTGAAAGTAATTATAGCGCTGCTTCAGCTTGTTCTGTGAAATACCTTGGAGGGGTAGCACCTAAATCAGCTATCGTGACTGGGTTTTTACAAAGCATGCTTACATATAAATTATAAATGCGGTACCATTTGACTTTAAAGTTTTAGAAAAATCTTCCTTCCCACAACCAGTATGCAATCAGCCAATAAAAATGCAAACACACATCCAGTTATTACAGCAAGTGTAAAAGCCTCACTGTTTTATGTTGTAGTAAGATCCTATATTTGTTACACATTGAAGACTAAAAATGATTTCTAACAGTCAAGGTTTATTTACATAAGGATTTCATTTTATTAGGTATTACCTAAAACAAAATTATGCCTTGCAATCTGTTTTGCTAGTTTTCAGAAAAATCATGTTTGAATGATTAAAGGAATGAATATTCTGCAAATTGCATAAAGTCTGCCACATTGAAGGCTGACTTGATTGATTGCATTTGCAGATGCAGGTTTCCAGAGCCAGAAAATACTAACTATGATGTTCCACGCATTACCTTACCTAAGACTTTTTACCTTAACATTTCCATAAATAAATGAACCTACCTTCATAAACCAAATAAAAGCCTCATACATTTGTGATTATTGGCAAAAATAAAGTTGTCATTTTGAATGTAGATACTATATAATAGAGGGCAAAATTAGTATTCTTTGTGTAGTGCTAGTTGTCTTTTCAAGATAAACTTAGTCAAAGATTTCTATAGTTGCTAACTCTGAAGTCATTATCGTTTTGATTTCTTTGTGGTGATTAAGACTGATTACTTTTATCACCATATCAGGATATATTTATATCTTGTACACATCAGACCATCTGATGAAGGACATTCATATCAGTGATAATACCTTATTAATCAGAAGCTAGAATCAATAAATTGAGACTTCCTATATTTTTTAGAATAAGTAGGCTTCTATTAGAATATGACTTTAGAAACTGAATACGAATAATAGAATGCCCAGTTCTTAAAGTCTGCTTCAAGGGCACAGGCCTAAGAATTCGATGTCTGTATTCCTTGGGGACTCAAAGGAAAAACAACTATATTTTGTAAAGTTTATGTAACATGTCAGTTTTGCAGAAAAATAACCTGTTGCCAATTTTTTCCATTGTATTTATTTAGACTGTAACTCAGACAATTCAATATCATGGTTTTTAAGACTGTAGAAGAAAACTAAGATAACATCATACCTCTAATGATTCTCCTATATTAGAAAAGTACACATTTTTCAAAATCACTGTATTAGAAAGCTTCAAACATATTTTTCTCTATTTATAAATTTTATCTGCACAGGGAGAAAACTGAAATGGTAGTCAGAAGGAACATAATAACCATCTGAATATATTTTCCTCACAAGCCCTTTTCGGCCACCATCCTGTCTGGGAAACTTCCAAGACCACAGTGTTTGTTGATTATTCTTTTAGAATATGTATCTTTTACTATACGTGTATCTCAGGTACAGAATCTGAGGATTTTTACCCTTGCATTATGCAAATGATTATCAGTGTACATTGAAATATGCTCTAACATTGTTCTTTAGATGGATTCACCTTATTTCTCTAGGCACTGATTGGAGATTGCTAGGTTACGAATATTTTTTGAATAAAGCTAACACATTAACTTCCATTGTTTACTTCCAGTTTTTCTCAGTCATCCATTCCAATCTAACATTTAGTGTTTAGATAGAATAAGAAATTTTACCATGACTAAGTTCTGTGTTACATACATGTTTGTGTATTTTCTTTTTTATCAATCTTTTAATTAGATAAGAAATGGCTACGGTGAAGAAATTCAAGTTGCAGAAGTATAAAAATGTAAAAGTGAAAAAGAAAGGTTGTAAAGTAGCCAATGAAATTAAGATTACTAAAAGTATAAGTAGTTAAATTCTTTGAACTCTCTAGTGGTGTATAAAATGAACATATATATGTAAATATATATTCAAAAATATTAGAACAGTTTAGTGTTTATACACAATGATTATACGATATGTAAAATTCTGCAATTTTATGTAGCAATATGCCAGTAAAGAGTTCTGTAAATATCCCTATAAGTATCCAAAATTAATGTCTACTTCTCATAGTCTAATGTATGCAGATTATTGCAATTTTGATCATTTTTTGCTATTTTGATGCATAGCCTGTAATAATTTTCTGTTAAATATTTGAGCAAATCTATATATCTCAGAATCGCTGAAACACTGTTAGGAGTTCAAAGCTGGAGGCTATTGGCAAAAGAGGAATCTGATTTCAAGTTTTTGAATTATTTTATGGAAATCCGATATGCTCACTATGGTACAATATAAAAGATGAGAAGTAAGTTTGTGTAGAGAGATCAAGACATCAGTTTTGGCTCTAAGTGATTGAATTGATTTCCTGGATTCCATTCCTTCATTTCATTTCTCACTAGTGCGATTTGTAGACACTACAGGTATGAATAAGATGGTCCATTCTTATTTAAGGAGAGTGTAGACGACCTGCCTGTAACAGAGACTAAAATAGCTGAAGAAGAACCAGGAAATAGTAGTGGTGTAGGATCTGAGTAAGGAAAAAACATCGATAAAAAGAATGTGATAAAGGGTGACAAGTATTGTAGAAAAGTTGAGGAAGATAAGGGCTGAAATATACTGTCAATGCAGAGGTTTTACTGATGATGGCCATGCTTCTCAAATGGTTTAAAGGATGAGAGGGAAGCAGAAAAATGGGACAGCAAGTATACGCTGCTCTTTCTAGAAGCTTGTCTGTCAATAGATTCACATTTTACTATGCCAGAAGATTAAAGGAGACGTTTTGCTTAATTTCCTTTTAACAATAAAGGTAATAAATACATAAAAATGGTGAAATAGAATTAAAAACGCCTATATTCTTTTTAATTAGTATTACTCTTTTGTATTTAAACAGTACTTTTTAACGCTGGGCTTAATAGTTTTGTCAACTTAGGAAAATTCTTAACTTCTATATCTTCTAATATGGCTACTTCTCTATTTTCTCTTTCGTCTTCCCTAAGACTCCAATTATATGTATGTTAGGATTTTTCTTATGTCTCATAAGTGTATAAGAGATCTGAAGATCTGGCTGCCTAGTAGCACTTATATGGAAGTGAGAAGTGGTGGCTATGACTTACGTTGTCAGACTGTGTTAAGATTTGTCATGGCAAAGAATGCATGTGTGTTTCCCTGGAAAAATACAAACAGGAGGAAAAGCATAGAGTAATATTAAACCATATTCAATTAATATGCCCAGAATGATTACAAAATCCTTTGAGAGAAAAAAGGTACTAGTTTCTCAGGGAATGAGAAAAGAGGCAAAGGTCACCAGCTAGAAAGGTGCATTTGCCTGCATTGAAGAAACCAGAGTAAAAAAGCTATAGAAAACTACAAATGGGGAAAACAAACCCTAAATTAGTATTTTATGAGGCTTCTTTAAACACTAACCAAGACCAGGGTGGGCTTACTTCATTTCATAGCCATATTCGTAAGTACACATTTTTTGGCTTCTTGTCTGTATCTTGCCTCCTCTGATCCTGCAGGTAGTAGAAAATGCAATAGCAGAGGGAGAAGAAGAGAGTAAAGTGCAAGGTGAAAGAAAAAACTCAACCAAATCACCTATACTTACCACTAGTGGCCAGAGAGGTGCTATAATTTAAGTCTATTTTGAGTATTTTAATTATTGAAGTAAAGTGGCCATATAAATTATTAAACTGTACTCTTTTGAAAATAGAAGTAAAAGTATCACTTTTTATTACTTAAGAATAATGAGAAAAGTCATAGACCTTGCCCTTAATTTCGTCCAAGTAGCAGGAAAGTCTGCACAAATAAAATTAAGTTGAAGGTACTTTGTTAGATGAAAATAAGGTTACATTGTCAGTTATTCCATTATCATGCTTATTCAAGTAAATCATTACACATATCATCAATATCCATTAAAGTATATGGAAAGCCATCCTTTTGTATCCACTAAAAATATCTGAGTTTATCTGAAATGGAAAATAATTATATAAGTTAGTATATATTTCAGGCTATAAGTATCTTTTATTTTCTGTTTTCTTCAAAAATTTCAAGTTAAAATGTATGCTACTTTATTTTAAAATGGCAAGAACTTTTATTCATAATATACTTTTTAAATATTTCTATTTTGTACTACAGAGAAGTTTTTGGCAAAATTACTTATCAAAAGAATTTTTGTAACAATATTTGTAGCAAATGAAGTAGGCGTTGATGCAATATCTCATTTTTAGAGACCCATCACAGCTACGTGCTTACGTTTGCTGTGCCATTTTTTCCAAATGTCCATTTCTAAGTGCATATCTGAAATCTATCCTAATTAAGTGATGTTTACAACATGAGCTTTTTGAGAATATTACAATTTTAAATGCCATTGAAATACCCACTCTGTATTTTTAGTTTTGTACATCTTTTGAATCAGGCTGCTATGGATATCAGCAGCTAGTTAAATATAGTCTGTCAGATCATAACACCCCCATGTGTCACCCATGACAGCACAGCTCTATTTAATAATAATGGCATGATTAAAAAATGAAGAATCACTTAGAGGTGAAAAAAAAAAGCCTTTGGTATGATTTTATTGCTTGGATAATCCAGACTCCCAATTTGCACTTTTATATCAGTAAATTCTATTAGTGATAAATCAAAATTTTCAAGTTTTTCAAAACTGTATTTATTTTCTCTAATTATAAGATTAAGATGAATCCCTCAGTTATTTTCCTTATATCTACAGGTATATATGTTTATGGTTAAGTATCTTATTTGCATTTTTCTTCATTTCTACTTTCTCTCATATCTATGCCACCAAATTCTTGATGTTTATAAATGCATGATTGCAGGTTTATGTCTGCTTTATATCCTATAAAAATAAGGACAGTCACATTGCAATCATATTCTCCTTTCAGATCTTTTTTGAGGTTTGACATTTCCATTCAATTTTATGAACCATTTGGCAACAATTGCTTAGACACACTCCATTTTGTTTGCTTCATTGTTAGCCAATTAGTAAAACTCCAACGATTATTTAATGAGGATTTCTAGATCTCAACTCATTCCTTGAATTTCGGAACCTTTTATTTGGCTGTCACACATTACAGAATGCATGACTGTATGTACAGGAATACACAAATAAAAAAGCTTAAAACATATTCCCTTAAAGTTTATTACCCAGAAAGAAACATTGCTCTTGTTTACATCATCTGTGTATCTCTGTCAGTAAATTAATCAACCAATCCACCTTTCTTTGGACATTTGTGTGGAGAAATAAACAGGGATAGATGGGTAGATACAAATGTTTTTATAAATACGGTTTTGTACTGAAAACACCATTCCTAAATAAAAGGTAGTGTTTATTTTTACCTACATTTCACACAAAAAGAAGTAAAACTGAAGGAATTATGTAACTTAATAAGTATTTCTTAATCACAAGACATATTATTTCCTAAAAGATCCTTCTAAAACTAAGAAAAAATATAAGAAACTTAAGAAGTAGAAACAATATTTTTCACATGTCTCATTTTTAGACAGTTTTAATTTTTCTTGCTGTATAAAGTAGGGCATTGATATTTACCCACTTTTCTATTTCATTTTTTCCTCACTTCCCTTTGCAATATTTCTATCAATATTTTGCAGTGTATCGATATATGAGCTTTACTGTTACTTAACCACAATTCCCAGGTTGTTTAGTGTGTGCTTTTTAAACAGACTCAGTACTCACTATCGGTTCTTTTGCCACAGCTTCTCCAATACCAAAGTCTTTGGTGATTGGCACTAGTTTATCCTACCTTCACCTCCCTCCTCAAAGAGGATCAGAGATACCATTTATTCTTCGCTTTTTCAAGTTGTCACATTTCTTAAATAATATCTTGACTGGCTGTAAACTGTCGGGTCATTCTTTCTGGGCCTCCCCATCCCTACTCGAAAGTTGTAGACTTTGTTCAATTGCCTCTGACAGTTAATGTTTGGAGAAATGATCTCTCCAAGAAGGGAGATACTTTCCTGTTATGAATTTGATATTTGTGTCTAGAAGACATGTTTTGTTTATCTTTAAAGTTTGACAGAGTGACTAGAATACATATTTTTATTGAGAATTTGTATTAAATTTTTATTCTGTTTTAATTTTAAATTAAAAATGTATTTACTCTTTTCTGCAAATACAGATTTTTCTTTCTTTCAGGGAAATTTTATGTCCTCAAATTATTCTTTTTTATTTGTTGAATTGTCTGTCTTAAGAAAATCGTGTCTCCAAATGTTTTTGCTTTTTAAAATCAGTCTTGTATATATTTTAATTTCCTTCTAGTTGGCTTTTTTTTTTTTTTTGAGACGGAGTCTCGCTCTGTCGCCCAGGCTGGAATGCAGTGGCCGGATCTCAGCTCACTGCAAGCTCCACCTCCCGGGTTTACACCATTCTCCCGCCTCCGCCTCCCGAGTAGCTGGGACTACAGGCGCCCGCCACCTCGCCCGGCTAGTTTTTTTTTTTTTTTTGTACTTTTTAGTAGAGACAGGGTTTCACCATGTTAGCCAGGATGGTCTTGATCTCCTGACCTCGTGATCCGCCCGTCTGGGCCTCCCAAAGCCTGGGATTACAGGCTTGAGCCACCGTGCCCGGCCTCTAGTTGGCTTTTTAAAACCCGTCTGGATTTTTTTTATTTTGGTGTGTTTCCATACGTGCCATGCCACTTGATTTCATTTTGTTCATGTTTTGGGAGCTCTGCACAGACATTCTTTTGCTAGAGTAAGTGAATTAATCGTTCTTTTCGAACTTTATCTAAAGTGATTTCTTTTTCTCCTCTCAGCTGTTACTTGTGGGCTGCAATATTACATATTTTCGTGGCCTGAAGGAATGGTGTGGAGAGTCAGAGTTTAGAAGCAAAGATTTCCACCTATGTTAGGCCACCTAGGAGCCATAGTCTCTTCTGATTTTTTTTTTTTTTACGTTTTGGGTACCAGAATTCATACTTCTTAGGAAGAAGTGCGTTGCATTTCAGCGATAGACATGCCCCTTACATGGCATATATTGCTGAAGCTGCTGCTTCCTTCAGAAAAAGCCTCTCCACTGTTCACTTTCCAACATCCTCACCTCCTTCCCACATCACTGTTTATATTCTTCCTTGGGCTGAAGGAATAAAGGATGAACAAAGTACTCAATTTGCCTCCCTCCAGCTTTGGGGGTAGGATTCGGTGTTTTCAGGATTGTCACCTCCTTAGAAGATGTGAAGTCTGGAGCCCGGGTGAAGAGCTGGAAGCTCCACCCTGCCTCTCAGTTCTGCCATAGACTCTTCTGTATTCTCTGGTTTCCAGGAGGTACAGTTTACCATACTGGTTATCGCCTACGCATTGTTGATGATGGTTTTGTCGACTTGACTGAGTCTGGGAACCACAGTGCCAAGAATTACCTTCGGTGTTTTGACTCAGAGTTGGCCAAGAGAGGAATCTGGGTGAGATGTAGAAGGGATATCTGAAGCGCAAGCCATTCCTCCCCTCTACTAATGTGCGGCCTGCGTACCCAGAGGCTGGCCTTGCGGACCAGTGGTGCAGTCTTTCCAGCAGGCACCTGACTTGACCCACAGGGGTGGTAGTCGTGCAAAGGCATGGAGCTGACCATTTCATAGACCTTTCCACGTCATTCTACCGTGGTGGCTTCCCGGTTTCCCCAGCAAGCTCTGACTTTTCTATTGCCAATTTGGCCAGCTGGTGAGTTACTTTTTTTTTTTTTTAATCTTCTAGTTCCCCCACATATTTGTAATGTGTATTCCTCCCATAATCACTGTATTCACATAAAATGTCCAGTGGCTCTAAATTCCTGACTAAACCCTGTCAATACATTGTTGATTTTTCCCCTTTTCGATGTGTGTGTGTGTGTGTGTGTGTGTGTGTGTGTGTAATTTTAGGTATTTAGGAATAGAAAATTTGATAATTTTTCTTTATTAACTCAAAAAATATTTTTTGGATTTTTTAACGGGACTCTATTTTAATTGATTTTTTTCAGAAGGTGGTAAGCTTTTTCAGTCAGCAAAGAGTTTCTTCTTTACCTCAAGTCGTTTTTTTCCTATTACAATCTTTAGTACTGCTTTGTTTATATATTCTACTTGTTTACTCACCCCTTAAACTGCATCAATTACTATCCTATGACCTCCATATCGATCACCCGTTCTTTCTGCATTTTCATTTATGTCATCATTTGAATTCTGACAACTTAAGCTGATGTTTACCACATCACTGATTTTACTTTCAAAACCTTAATGATTGCCTTTATTGCCTCCTTTTAATTGTGGTATTTATTTACTTTGTTAAGTTTTTGTATCTCTTCCTATGCTTTTTCACTTTAGCTTGGTATCTAGTTATGGCATTCTGCTTCAGTTCTGTTGGGTCTTTTCTTCCCAGCACTATTGAGAATATTACATGATGTCCTGAATATTTTCTTCTATATTCTTTAGTAGATCATTTTTAACATATACTTATTCTTGAATTCTCTCAGAAGCTGTTTTCCTTTGTTCTAGATTACATAACTGAGAAGAAAAGCTGGGTGACTGTTCCTGATTATTCTCTGTTAATTTGTATCGTGGTTGAGGCTGGATCTTAGATATAAAGCTGGAGCACAGGTTGATATGCATGAATCCCTTTCTAATTCCTACCAAATGCATCGGCTGCACTAAAGTACTCTTCTAGCACTTAATATATCTAATGTAATTGTTAAAAGCAGGGTTTTGGAGTCAGGCCCCAGGGATTTGAATCCTAAGTCTCTCATTGAGTTTGTGTCTTACAATACCACCTACATCAAATGGTGACTACTGTGAAGAGTAAATGAATTAATTCATACAAAGTATTTAGAACAGTATCTGAAACAGTGATCATTTAATCAATATTAGCTATTAATTACCTCCTCTTCCTTATAAGTAATGTAGTTATTTCCTCCTACTACCCTATGATTCTTAGATACTTTAAACGATTGAAGTCCAGGTAAAATTACGGCTCTCAGTGTTGAAGATTCTTTCAGTGTTTATTTTTATCTAGCATTTTCAATTTACTGATAAAAATGAAATGTTTGTTTTCTATTTCCCACACTCCTGTTTTCTGAGAGCTGTTTTAACATAGATGTAAAAATATAAGAATTAGTTTACTTTTTAAAGGTGGTTATATATTGTCTAATTTCTGTTGACTTTGTATAGTGTAATAGAACCTACAACAAATGGCTACTCCTGTGAGGAGTAAATGAATTAATTCATATGAAGTCCTTAGAACAGTATCTGAAACAGTAATAACTTGATCAATATTATCTGTTGATTACATCCTCTTCCTTATGAGTAATGGAATTATTTCATCAATACCTGTGAGTAGAGGAAATGATTGTCAATTTTCTAGTTGGTATAGAATATAACATTTTAGCCAGGGGCCAGGCTTTGGTTGAGGAATCATGTCTTTCCATTATTTTGAGTGATCTCATTTTCACAATTTGAAGCCTAGGTAGGCTTTTTTCAATCTGTTTATGGTACAAGGTTTGCTGTCTGTCTTGGTTGCTGCTGGTTGTGAGTTTTGTCTTGTTTTGAGTTTTCATGGATCTTAGATTTTTAATTTGGGGGGGGGCTGCTGCACTGGGGTGCTGCTGGTTGGATGCCATTTATTATCAGCTGCCTGGGCTGCTAATTAAAGAATTTCAAGAGGTATTGTGAATAATTGAAATTCTACCATTATGTAATAAAACAAAATCAGTATTGTAATACATGTATCCAATAATTTCATTATGTTATTGGATAACATAATCTATGATGTATAGATTGCTTCAAATAAGGTCTGTTTTTTCCCTCACAGTACATATTTAATAGGAAATGTATTTAATAATTGATATTTAGATACTAATGCTTAGTAGGTGACTATTTTTGGCTAAAGTCAATCATTACATCATATAACGTTATAACCATTCTCTTTTTCTATCATACTATCTCCTAACCTAATCGTGGTTGCTACCTATCTCCTAATCAGCAGTGGTTTCTGCCTTCTCTGTTTTTCATTTGTTTTAAATAACCAAGTAACTCCTGCACATTTCTATTAAATTGTTTAATAAATATTAACTTATAAATAGCCAAGTTCATTAATGAAACACAAATATAAAAAGAATAACAATGAGTTCTATTTTAACTCACATATTTGTGGTGAGAAATTTAAAATCTACTCTCAGCAACTTTCAAGTATATAATTCATTGCTGTTAACTATAAGTCACCACGTTGTACAGTAGATCTCCTGAACTTATTCCTCCTAACTGAAATTTTGTATACTTGACCATCATCTCCCAATCCCGCTGCCCCTGGTAACCAACCTTCTACTCTGTTTCTATAAGCTCAACTTTTTTAGATTCTACACATAAGCGAGAAGATGTGATTTTTGTCTTTCTGTGTCTGGCTTCTTTTATTTAACATAATGTCCTCCAGGGGCATTCATGTTGTCACAGATGACAGAATTTTCTTGTTTTTTAAAGGATAAATAGTATATCATTGTGTATATATATACACCAAATTTTTCTTATCCATTCATCTATTGATGAACACTTAGTTTATTTCATATTTTGAGTATCATGAATAATACTACCATGAACGGGGGAGTGCAGATATCTTTTCGACATACAAATTTTGTTTTACTTTTTTTGGCTGTGTATCCAGTAATAGTGGGATTGTTGGATCCTATGGTAGTTATATTTTTAGTTTTTTGAAAAGTATTCATACTGTTTTTCCTGATGGCTGTACTAATTTACATTCACACCAGCAGTATACAAGGGTTCCCTTTTCTCCACATCCTCATCAGTGCTTTTATTTTGGTCTTTATAATAATAGCCATTAGAGAATGATAATTAGGTTTTAAACCTTACCCATTGCATGCAAAATTGTAAACCAACTATTAGATACATGTTGTATTTTTTTTTGGTAATTCTTCAAATCTAATCAATAACTATGTATAAATTGTTAACTACCTCTCTAAAAGCTCAATTTAGCATATTTTAAGTAATATTTACTGATACCTTAAGATTTAGCTTGCTGCATTGAAGAAGAAAACCCAAACTAGAAACAGGGCCAATCAGTTGAAAACACAAAGCAAAGAAATCAAGAAATTAGTGTTGATTAATGATAATATTTGTAGTATAACATATGCTAAAACACTGGGTAGTTCAAGACAATTTTCTTTGAAGGTCTGCAAAAAGAAAAATCAATTTTCTAAGACAAATCTGTTGAAGAATGAGCTTTCATGTCTAAATTGAAATAGGCAATCTTTTTTCTTTTCTTTTCTTTTCTTTTTTTTTTTTTTGAGACAGAATCTCACTCTGTCGCCCAGGCTGGAGTGCAGTGCCGCAATCTCAGCTGACTGCAAGCTCCGCCTCCCGGCTTCATGCCATTCTCCTGCCTCGGCCTCCCCAGTAGCTGGGACTACAGGCTATTTTTTCTTTTTACTTTTAAATTGCTCTAGGTATTTTTAGAGTGGCAGAAAAATATATATTAATTTCACCTGCTTTTTGGATTAAGAGTAAATAAATAAATAAATGCAACTTTGGTAATTTATAAATATTTTATTATAAATGTATTTTATTTATAACTTACCAATTTTTAAATTTATTTAAAGTCTTTGAAGTTGTTTCTTATGAAATTTAGATAAGAGGATGAAGAATGGAAAAAGATGGTGAGTTATGAAAAAGGGAGAGAAGGCAAAATGTGAGATAGGCAGAGAAGAATAAATCATGAAAAAAAGAGCAGAGACAAGAAGGAAAAGAAAGGACTCTTTCCCCAGAAGTAAGGACTAGGGAAATAGCCATCATAAGCCAATCTAGCTTCTTTCCTCCACTGTTGCTGTGTCAATTGTAATTGATATTTTTCAGACGGACTTGCAGACCTTAGAGGTTGTAGCCTTTATTCTTTCCTGAATTCTCATTGAATTGGCTCCTGTGCAGCCTCTTCCCTTCAGGGCTGGCACTGATGAAACTTCCTCGGTGTAAAAGCTTCTAAGCTTTCTAAATGAGAGACTTCTGTTCGAATCACATAATCTCTCAGGTGTTCTCACCAGTGTTAATTCTCACCGGGAACAAAGTCCTTCTCTGTCTTAGTTACTCATATTGTCTCATTTGGAGTGAATTGAAATTGTGGCTAACTGGAAATCAGTAACTGTAAATCAGTAACCTGTGCCTCTCTCCGTAGAGTGTTTTGTTCTTTTCAGTGCTATAGATCTGCTTCCTGATTCTGCCACCTCAGGGATTCTTCACCGTTGCCTGGTACTCAATACCTAAACACTTAAGTAACATTCTCTATCTTTGAAATACTCAGACTATGTCTAGCTTGGATGCCTTTTAGAGATTCTGCTTAAAGAGACCATCGATTTTTTAAAATATACATTTAGAATACCTCAGAGATAAGTTTCAAAGCATTTACATATGTGCATTATTCATAATAAAATAGATTTGTAATTTATTTGGCAAAGTATGATACAGATTCACAAACAGTATAATAATATCATGCCGGTATAAGAAAAAGATTAGCTAAGTGCTGCAAAACAAAAATAGCATTATGAGAAAAATGTAAAGTGGAATTCGTATCTTGAGTTTTGAAACTGTGGCCAAGGTGCTAATATTTTTGTTTTATTTGCCTTGGGACAATTAAATAATGTTTATGTCACACCCTTATTCAATTCACCTGTATAGCTTCTAAAAAACCAGATTAATTGTGGTAGATGATGATGAAGTACAATAAACTTAAGTAATAATTCCAGTTCCTACTGAGCTGGATGTGGTACTAGAGATTTAATAAAGATTTCTTCCTGTCTTGAATATGTATGCGGCACATAATAAGATGGAGAGGCAAAGCTAACATTAATATCTGGTGATTAATTTAACTTTCTAGTTCATTTGTTGAGTACCTGTGCTAGGTACATGGAATCCAGGGTGAATATGGAATGGTTTATGCCACTAAGTAGCTCACAGGAAAGTGGTGAGGAAACGGAAATGAATAAGAACTTATATCAAACTAATACGCTCTGTATTTTCCAAACAGTAAAATATCAAGACATTTAATTATATAGGTCTGTACTGTCACAGATCTCTTAGTTTAATGGTTGGTCCATTACCTTATCTTTAGGAAACAACCTTGCTTATGTGTAGGTCCCAGGTATTCAAATCATGTAGGCCATGGTCCCTGCTCTCAAGATACCCTAAAGGGGCCGGGCGCGGTGGCTCAAGCCTGTAATCCCAGCACTTTGGGAGGCCGAGACGGGCGGATCACGAGGTCAGGAGATCGAGACCATCCTGGCTAACATGGTGAAACCCTGTCTCTATTAAGAAATACAAAAAACTAGCCGGGCGAGGTGGCGGGCGTCTGTAGTCCCAGCTACTCGGGAGGCTGAGGCCGGAGAATGGCGTGAACCCGGGAGGCGGAGCTTGCAGTGAGCTGAGATCCGGCCACTGCACTCCAGCCTGGGCGACAGAGCGAGACTCCGTCTCAAAAAAAAAAAAAAAAAAAAGATACCCTAAAGGAAAAAGAAAGTAGAACAGAGACTATAGAACAAAATGCCTGTATCATCATAAACTCTCCAATTATTTTCCATCTGTAAACTAAGCTATCTTAATGGTTTTCTATGGAATTAAAAAATGTATGTATGTAAAGTCTTTGACATATGTCTTACATGGAAAAGCAGGTAAGAAGTGGTAGCTGTTATTATTTTAAGTGGATGTAAATGCCACAGTAACACAGAAGAGAGAAATTTGTAAATCAGCTGTTGGGAAACAGTGGAAGACTGCAAGGAGGAGAATTTGACTGGCCAAGCTTGCTCTACCAATTAGAAAATGAAAACAAAAAGTGCAAAGGACATTCTTGGTAGATAGAAGCAGTATGTGGTAGACAGAAGCAAGGACACATGGCATTTTAGAGAAGTCGTGAGTGGCTTGTATGGCCGGAAAGATGGAGCAGTTGGGGATTGGAGACAATTGGTGAGGGATCCTTTTGGATAGTTAGGCATTGGCTGGACAGTTTGAACTAATCTAAGAAATGTGACTGATTGAAGGCATGGATTTTAGAGTGAGAATGATTGGGTTTAAAACCCAACTCAAACCTCACCAGCTGTGTGATGTTTGGAAGCTGTATCCACTCTCTAAATTGCAGTTTTAAATCTGTTAAATAGATACAATAATATTGCTTAACTCACAGGATAGTTGAAAAGATACATGAGATAAGGTAACATAACAAATGTGTACTACATCACAGTTGTATCCTTTGTTGAATGTTATTAGCCTAAAAGTTATCAATATCCACAGAAAGATTTAAGCAAGGGAGAGAGATGATCTTATTTTAATTATAGAGGGTTCATTGGATGAGCATGGAGATACTGGATTGTGGTTAAAGGACTGCAGAGTTTGAATGTAGGGAAAGAAGCTGAGATGGCTTTTGTAGGGTGAGAAATGAGGAAGCAAAGTCATGACTTATAGACATGAGAAAGTGGGAAGATAAAGGGATTTTAAGAAGGGCGAGGCCTTAAATTTAGTGGCTAATTTAATAGGGAGAGTGTCTGAGTGAGAAGGGGAAGTGGAAGCTTATTCATGTGTTTGACTTGGCTGACCGAAGTAAGTTTTGGAGTCTTTCACTGATGTGGAAGATCTATTAGAAAGTTCAGGAACAAAGTAAGTTGAGGAGTGGAGAGCCAGGGGATATTCAATAAGAAATCTGCAATAATTACTTGGAAGCATTTGGTCCTAGTTCATTTTCTGTTGCTTATAACAGAATACCTGCAACTGGGTAACTTACAAGGAAAGAAAATTTATTTCTTACAGTTACGAAGGCTGGGAAGTCCCAGATCAAGGAGCTGCATCTGATTAGAGCTTTCTTGCTGGTGAGGAGTCCATAGGGTCCTGAGTCAGTAAAGGGCATCATATGGAGAGAGGACTGAGCATGGTAGCTCAGGTCTCTCTTCCTCTTCTTATAAACCTACCAGTTCCCCTCTTTGATAACCCATTAATCCATTAGCTCATTAATACATTAATAAATGAATGGATTAATGCATTCATGAGAGCAGAACCCTCATGATCCAACCACATTTTAAAGGCCCCTACCTCTCAACAATGCCACATTGGGGATTAAGTTTCAACCTATGGTGAAGGAGACATACAAACCCCATAGAAGAAGCATAGATTTAGCATCAACAGGAGTTTCTAAATAGAGGTAAAAAAAAAAAAAAATATGAATCAGCGTGTAAAGGACAGTTAAAGCCTTGGAAGAAAATGAATTTACTCAGGAAGAATAGAGAGATGGGAAAAGCTGAAGACAGGGCCAGGTGTGAAAAGCATCACTGAGAGTGTAAGCAGAGAAAATCCTTTCAATGAAACTGGGCAGGAATGGCTTGAGAGGCAGGAGAAAACCAGGCTACAGTAATACTGCAAAAGCATGATGAATTTTTCAGAATGGTTAAGGGAAATTCAAATGCTCAGAAAAAGGGTAGTAAGGTAAAGTATCAGAATTTTTTGCTGTGGGAAAGAGAAAACACCGTTCAAATAAACACAGAAAAATCGAATTTTATCTCATGTGACAAGAAGTAGAATTAAAATTGCTCTGGGGTTAGTTTACTTAGTGGGACTATACAAAACCATGATAAAATCATAGTTGTTCCTACAATGAAAGTCTTCCCACTTAGCTGGCTCATCTTGTAATCCTACAACTATGGCCGCAATTCCACATAGCACATGCAAACCTTGACTTCCAGAGACAGAAGGAGGAGTATTTCTTTCCCTGCCCAGTAGACTTTCTCTTACACTGTAGTAGGCAGAGTAATCCCCCCGCCCAATGACATATCCACATCCTAATTCTTGGAACCTGTGAATGAATTACGTTGTGTGCAAAGCTGAATTAAGGTTGCAGCTAAAATTAAGATTGCTAATCAACTGACCTTAGATTCAGAGTTTATCCTGGATTATCCAGGTGGACCAAGTGTATCACAAATGACCTTAAGAGGGAGGTAGAAAAGGGAGAACCAGAGAGACTGCAGTGTAAAAATGATGTGGTCCTATATTGCTTGTTGTGAAGATAGAAGGATGGGGCAGGCATGAGACCAGGAATGCAGGCAGCCTCTAGAAGGTTAAACATAGCAAGCAAATGGATTCTCTCCCAGAATCTCCAGCAGGAATGGAGCCTTGCTGGCATCTACATTTTAGCCCCGTGAGACCCATTTTGGACTTCTGACCTCCCAAACTGTAAGATGATGTGTAGTTTTAAGGTAGTTTGTGATAATGTGTTACAGCATCAGTCCCCAACCTTTTTGACACCAGGGATGGGTTTCGTGGAAGACAGTTTTTCCATGGACCAGGGCAGAGGAAAGAGGGGGATGGTTTTGGGATGATTCCAGTGCATTACATTTGTTGTGCACTTTATTTCTATCATTATTACATTGTAATATATAATGAAATGATTATACAACTCACTGCAATGTAGAATCGGTGGGAGCCCTGAGCTCATTTTTCTTGCAACTAGATAGTCCCATCTGGGGGTGCTGGGAGACAGTGACAGATCATCATGCATCAGATTTTCAGAAGGAGTGCGTAACCTAGATTCCTCTCAGGCACAGTTCACAATAGGGTTTGTGCTCCAATGAGAATCTAAGGCCGCCACTGATCTGACAGGAGGCGGAGCTCAGATGGTAATGCTTGGTACCTGTGGCACTGGTGGTACAGGTGGTAATGCTCAATACTGATCTGTGGCCTGGGGGTTGGGGGTCCCTGTGTTTCAGTAACTACAGAAAATGAACACACACCCCTTTGGTAAGAGTTGCATTGTGGGCCCATGCCTCAAGTATTCACTTCCAAGGGGAATTGAATTTCCTAGACAGGCTGAGGCTGTTATGAAGCATATGGCCCCCTGATTCCTGAAACTGTCTTGGGGATGAGAGGGAAAGGCTGTTGGATAGGCAACAAACTATCACATTCAGGCAAGGATGGAAAAATTGTCTATTAAATTTGACAGTTTGGAGGCCAATAATGATATATAGAGAGAAAATTCAGTGGGCAATAGGAAATTGGTGGCTGACAAAACAAATTTTTTTTTTTTTTTTTGGATACGGAGACTCACTCTGTCACCCAGGCTGGAGTGCAGTGGCCGGATCTCAGCTCACTGTAAGCTCCGCCTCCCGGGTTTACGCCATTCTCCTGCCTCAGCCTCCCAAGTAGCTGGGACTACAGGCGCCCGCCAGCACACCTGGCTAGTTTTTTGTATTTTTTAGTAGAGACGGGGTTTCACCGTGTTCACCAGGATGGTCTCGATCTCCTGACCTTGTGATCCGCCTGTCTCGGCCTCCCAAAGTGCTGGGATTACAGGCTTGAGCCACCGTGCCCAGCCGACAAAATAAATATTTTAAAGTAACTTATACCTAAATAAAAGGCAATATAGAAACCTAATAATTTATATAGAAATAAAATTGTTTTATGTTTTCTTTTAATATGGGTGATAATGGAAATCTTTTTATGTAGAAAGAGCCAGAGCCAGATGGAAACAGGAGTGAGTAAGGTAGAAGATGAATGATTGAGGATCAAAACTCCCTCAAGAGATTTTATTTGACCAAGTATATCCACATTGTTACTTAAAAGCATATGTTTACTTCCTGTAAGAAATCTGTAAAAATCATTTTAGAGTATGAATAACAATCTTCTTACATGTTTATTATACAAATTTTGATTTTCTCTGTAATGGTAATTTGTAAAATATAGGTACAAAATTTTACAGTTCATTTATTTATATAATAATTCTACTTGTACCTAGCATCAATTCAGTGAAAGCTGTGATTAAGAGGTTTCACATGTATGGAGCCGGAAGCCGTTATCCTCAGCAAACTAACACAGGAACAGAAAACCAAACAGTGCATGTTCTCACTTACAAGTGGGAGCTGAACAATGAGAACACATGTACACAGGGAGGGGAAAAGCACACACTGGGGACTGTCAGGGGAGGGCAGGGGAGGGGAGGAAGACCATCATGATAAACAGCTAATGCATGCAGGGCTTAATACCTAGGAGATGTGTCGATAGGTGCAGCCAACCACCATGGCACATGTTTACCTATGTAACAAACCTGCACATCCTGCACATGTACCCCAAACTTAAATTTAATTAAAAAAGAAAAAAAGTTTCAAATTATAATGTCTGCTAGAACTGGTGATATCTTCCTAAATACAGCTTGAAACTTCATAAAGGAGCTCTCCTGAGATTTCTTACGATGGAATATCTTCTATTTGAAATCTCCTCTAATAGGATATTTTGGTACTTCAGAAATTCACTCTCTTGGGTTCACTTCAAGAGGGGCTTTATACTGATGACTATCTCTGGGGTAGCAACACTTCTGTTGTTGCTAATTGGGTGGAGCGACCAGCCTGGTTCCAATCCTACATCTATGATTGTATGACTCCTGTTCTTTAGCATCATTTTAAACCAGTTTCTTGAATTAAACTTTTCTTTTGGAATGAATGAAGTAGATTTTCCCCAGGGTTATTGTTTCGGGTTTATTTATACAACAACCACAGAGTTGGAGGAGAACAAATGCCCACATGAAGAAGCTGACGATTCTTGCTGTGGCCGCTAAAACCTCCCTGCTATTTATTACAATCGAGTGGAAGAAAGCAAATAGTCAGTGGAGGCAGGAAGTCTGTTACCGATTGCACAGCAACCCCACTATGTTTCCTTTATCATCAGCTCTTTTCAGTAATCTCCAAAACTCCTTTCAACATCATCATCTCTGCTGTCAGATTTCCTTGCCTATTAGTCAGGCTCACTCTTAGCAGCTGACTGACTGACTTTCTTATTTTATGCAGATTATAGAGTCCAAAAAGGAGTAAATTCTGTAATTTTCCACCTAGATATAAGAACTTCCACAATTCATTCTTTTCTTTTTCTCTCACATTACAACTCACAAGACATGCTTTTCTCTGCTTCAGAGGTAATTCCTTGACCTGCCCTATGGATCCCGTGTTCTGCCTGCCTTCTCAGGAAATTTTGATTACTTCCCTTTTATTTCCAGTCTCCTGTATTAATGATTTCTTCTTACAAGTGGTTAAACTTAAACTTATGCCTCCCTTTAAATTAAAATTAGCAACAGAACCAAACCCAGCAACAATAAGGTATCATTATCATGGACAGTATCAATAGTTCTCACAGTTCCCTCTGATTCTCTGTTGTCTTCTCCCCTTTGCTTTCTTTTTTTGCATTATGCTTTCTGAAAAGTTTCTACACTGGGCACCTCCAAGGCCTGACTCACTCCTGAACTCCTCATAATCTGACTTCTGCCCTTACCCATTCCATGTTAATATGGTGCTACTGAATTCTGCTGATAATGTCATTACTTTTCTTACTTGGCCTCTCTCCGAAGCAGGCTGTATTTCTTCGTTGTTGATATTACTTATCATTTTGCCCAAGCCCTTCCTCTTTTCTCACTAGAATGTTCCTCCCTGGAGGTTCTTCAACCCCACAGCTGTAGTGAGCACTTATTTGGTGATATGCTGATATGATAATGACTGAATAATGGTATGCTAATATGCTGATAGGTTTGATGGTTCCCTTTTGAACAGCAGATTTCTGTATCAATCTCATCATGTTCAAAGCTGAAATCATTTCCACTAAACTTTCTCCTTTTCTTGTGTTTCTTAGTGAATGGTGTCAATATCTATCCATTTCTTTCAAAGGGAAAACAAATTAGCATTCTTAATTTCTCTTTCCCTCTTACTATCTCATATCTAACAAGTCAAAGGGTCTTATTGATTCTATCACCCCAATATTGCTTGTGTTCATTCATTTCTATCCGTCTGGCCTGACTCTAGTTTATTTCATTATAATCTTTTATCCAGATGACATTAATTGTATATGTGGGAGCCCTGCTTATAACATTGTCCCCCCAATGTCTCTCTACTGCAAGCAGAATGATCTCTCCCCTGCTTAAATCCTCCTGTGGTTTCTTGTGATGAATTATGATCTCAAAAAGTCTTGTGAGGTGCTTTTAGGTTTGACTCCTAACTCTCTCTTATGTCCTGTTTTTTCTCCAGTGCAAAACATGTTTTTAAAAATTTCTGTACTTTTCGTTTTACTAGAACTTTGGATCTTTGCTCCTGAAACAAACACTCATGACCTTCTTTTCCTCTGTCCTACTTTACCTTGCAAAATGACTTGGTTAACTTCCATCTATATTTCGATCTTAGTTTTAATGCTACTTCTTTTGGTAAACTTTCCCTGATTGCTCACCTCTTACTGTGTTGAATGTTTCTGGTCTTCACTTGGTTGTAGGTTAGGTTCTCTGGAATCAGATATTGGGATGGAGATTGGCTTGCGAATTACTGATTATGGATCTATCCCAGTGAAAGGAAAGGAACCAGGGTTGCATAAAGGAAGGAATCGAACTACCATGTGGGGATGAGAAAGTACTACCATGTGGGGATGAGAAAGCTGCAACCAACCTAGCAGGGTGCTGTGAAATGACTATTGCTCATGAGACCTGTCCACTTTGGGCTAAAATCATCCAACCTTGTCCTCTCAATCAATGGATGTAGGCTGCCACAGGATGGGCATGACCTTGATTGAAGCAGCTCTTAGCAGCTGAAGCGTGGACAGCTATCTTCTGACCACAGTCCCCACAGCTAGTGAGAACACCCTCACTGAAAGGGTATCTAGGCAGTGTACTTCCATGCTTACTACACACTCTTTTGCCCTGGAACATTGTACCATTGGCCTCATCTTATTTGCTTTTTGATTGTTGGACTTACTTACATTCTATAAGCTTTATAAGCAACTTAATAATTTTTGTCTTATTCCATATTGTGTGCTCAGTATATAGCATAGGCTTGACACACAGTGTGTACTCAATAAATAATAGGTGAATACATGGATGTGGGGATCTATTTTCTCAACATTTTTCTTCCTAATGGTTGCTAAAAATTTCTTTACTTTCTGGCTCAGTTTTTTGTCTTGGTTTAGAGTCATCCAAACATTCTAATTATCCCCCAATAAAAAAACAACAAATTTATGGCAACATTTCCATTCATTCCTGGGAAAGGGTTCAAATACCTAGAAATAGAAAATTTTTATAAAACTGCACAGTACTGATTGTAGTAAGAAGAATGTATCCCAGACGTAAAGTACTTCAGGCAATGTCTCTTGTAATTACTAGCTTCATCAGATAGGAAAACCTTTTTGGTGCCAATACCACCTGAATCACTTCACTTTTTATTTCTGCCCATTAACCTGTCGTTACATCAGGGTTCAACCTCACACTCAGAAGCAAGCCACACATTCCTTGTTGGGTTTTACCCAAGTTACCAATCACACTACTGCTTTTCCTCAAGGAAGTGAAATGAGTTTTACTGTGCCTAGGAAGGCACTTAATTTAGAAGAAAACATATTCCGTGTTAAATTAGGGATTAAAAATATTTGGATGGTTTTTCCATGCACTCATCTAAGTCTGTACTTTTATGTATTTCGTCTAACCTATATGAGTAGATGAGTGAATGAAAGGCCAGTTAAGCTGATATTCCGAAATGAAACAAATTTGTTTATTTTATAAAACAACAAAACTATTAATAATAGAGTTGAATTTATGTAGGTGTCATGCATGAAATATTAATGACAAATGTTAAATCGGCAAGATTTATATCTTTTCCCAGAGAGATTTTTCTTATTGCTTTTCTTTATATCAGTTTGTGTGTATCAGGGCATGGAAACCAATTCTAAACCTGAAAACACAGTTGGGAAGGTAAATTTTGTGCAAAAATTGTCTATCAAAGTGAAACAGAAAAAGTTTCTATTTTGAAAATCTCCCCTTTTCAATTATCTGTATCAATTTTTGCTTCAATTACAGTGGATAATTCAATACTAGCATTAGAAATTCAGTACAGGTTATTGTGTGCTTAGTTAACACAGAATACAGCACTATGAGCTAAAGAAGACAAAGATACAGGTAACAACAGGGCTCGCTGTGGGATATAATTGATAGTAAATTTTTTGTTAAAGAGATAGAAGAAGAATTATTTAGAATTTAGACATAAGGCTTAATGAAGTAGTCCACAGAAGTTATGGAGGCTGGGGTACATCTGGGACTCCTGGGTTTGTTAGATGTCCTGTGATGTCGATTTTCTTCAGTTCTTCAGCTGATCATAGAGGCCAGGACTCTGATTCATACCTGTTAAGTCAGTTCTGCTTTCATCTCAGATATTTTTGGCCATTTACTTGATTCTGAAAAATTTAGAAGGCCCAACACTAGGCCATGATACTGCCATATCTTGAGTTTGAGTGTTTCGTAAGCAGGCAGTCCAGACACTCTTTAATGCAAACTCTTTTTTTTGTAACAATTTGCATGGTTGATACTGGGTTGGAAATCATGCATTATATAACAGTGAAAAGAAATTCTGTGATAGCTGCAAATTCAAATAAAAATGTTGGATGAGTTCATGTCCTTTGCAGAGACATGGATGAAACTGGCAAACATCATTCTAAACAAGCTATCACAAAAGCAGAAAACCAAACACTGCATGTTGTCACTCATAGGTGGGAGTTGAACAACGAGAACACATGGACACAGGGCGGGGAACATCACACACCGAGGCCTGTTGGGAGATGGTGGTCTGGGGGTCTGGGGGAGGGATAGCATTAGGAGAAATACCTAATGTAAATGATGAGTTGATGGGTTCAGCAAACCAACACAGCACATGTATACCTATGTAAAAAAACTGCTGGTTAAGCACATGTACCCTAGAACTTAAAGTATAATAATAAAAAGAAAGTTGGACCATGGAACAGAAGAAGAAAACTAGAGCAATGTCTATATTAAATGATTCTACTCACTGTAGAATTTCTTTTAGGTAATGCTTGTAATAATTTAAAGACAGCCTTGGAAGAATTAAGCTACCTAATTTCTCTTCAGCAAGTGACACAATAAAATAATTATCTTTCACCGAGTTAAACCAGTTGACTTCTGGCTTTTATGAGTTGCTTATACAATGTCACTCTCAAAAATTTCATAATCTAGTGGTCCTTTAGGAAACTCCAAAGCCCGTGATGTTTTAAAATATGTCCGTAAAGTCATCAACTCTTCATTTGAAGAAGTGGAACTTAGTTTCTCTCCTCTTGAGTGTCACTGGAATTAGTGACTTCCTTCTGATAAATAAAGTACAAATGGTAGTGTGCAAATTATGAGACTAGGTCGTAAAGGGCACTGAGGCTTCTTCTTGATCTTTCTGTTCCCTGTCACTTGCTTTTGGAGAAGCCAGTTGTTATGTCATGTGTAGCTTTATGGAGAGTCTCATCTGATGAGAAACCAAAGCCTCTTAACATCCAACAAGAAACTGAGGCTTCCTGAGCAGTGATATGACTGAATCCTCTTGAAACTAGATCCCCCAGATCTAGCCAGTCTTCAGATTTCTGGAGTTTTGGCCACATCTGGGCTGCAACCTCATTAGACTCTGAGCCAGAATCACCCAGCCAAATTGCTCTCGAATTTCTGATCAACAGAAACTGAGATAATAAATATTTGTGGTTTTAAGTTGCTAATTTTGAGGAATTTGTTTCACAGCAATAGATAATGAATACAAGCACATAGGTAACTATGTAATGGTGAAAACATTTCTTTTTCAAGCAGTTTCCTCTGAAAGAAAATGTCGTACTCTAATAAAGGTAATCTAATTGATTAAGAACACATTTGGGCTTTCTACTTTATAAAGGAAAAGGTTCCCCAGTCTCATGAATTTTTTCCTCCTACTCTGGCATGAATTGCTGTTACACTGGCTGCTCTTAGTCCTTAAATGTCAAGAAAGGTGAGCTTTGTCAGAAACAGGATTTGAGGTGCTTACATTTGAGAATTTTGTAAAGAAATGGGAATGAAATATAACACCTGTTAATTTTTATGATATAAATTTTCTGACTTTCCCAGAAAAAAACTTTTTATTAAATTACTGCCAGAAGGGGCCCTTTAAAAATACTTTTAAAAGGGAAAAATAGAGCCCATGCAGAACCATTTTCAGGTGGCTGTATTAAGTTTGTTAATAATCTGGATGAAGTAGCACACGTTCTTGGCAAAAAAAGGAAAGTCTCTTGTTTAAGAATGTTCTCCATTATAAATCCTGATGAAAAATTACTAGTTATTTTAGCTAAGGTGTCATTGCTTATAAGGAGACTGACAAGTATATATTTCACCACTGTAAGAATTTTTTGGGGGACCATCAAAGCCTTTTCAGTTTCACTTCAGGTATAAACCTGAAGACATTTAAACACACATTTTTTTAAAGGCTACTATTGTTCAATCAAATGCTGTTTCTTTATTTTTCTGACACTAGTGATGAAAATCAGGTCAAAGATGACTTCATTGCTATGACTACAAAGGAATTGATGAGATATGGTTTCAGCTCAAATGTTGCTAAATCATACTGGATTTTCTTACGTGTCATGTCAACAAAACAAGTTGGAATCAATAGTTTGTGGGAAACAGGTCACATATGTGGCCATGTTAAAGTTAACTTGACAATGTTAAGCTTTTTATTCAAGCCAAAGCATAGCAATCTTCATTTAGAGTTTGACCTTTGAGAAGAATTAAAGTTTCATTATTGGATTTAATTCTTACCTTTTCTTAAAAGAAGGAAGTGGTTTTTAAAAAAATAAAAACAAAAGGTTGAGGGGAGCATTAGCTTGGTAATATTGTTTTGCTTTCCTCTTTGAAATACATATCCAGTTGAAAGTATTGTGTGCATTTTTCTGCATGATTACTCTGGAATGGAGAGCTGCATTGTTTTCAACAAAGTAATCTCAAAAGTGTCCTTTGACTCTAAATGTTTAGTAACACCTATTGACACATATTTTTTCTTCAATTTTCCTTCTTTGGAGAATACTTTTAGAGGTCATTGAAACTTCACTCAGTCAGTTTAGCTCCATTTTACTTGAAAACTTATTCATTGATTACCTTGGATAAGTACATTTGTAAGTTATGCTAAGGGTTATTTATTTTTCTATTAGACACACTTGTAATGCAAACCAATGTCAGATCGACTGTAGTACACTGTCAAAACTATCACCACCTGAGAACCTTGAAATTATGCCTTTAAGTGTATCTGTACATTTTAAAAGCAAATGTAACATGTTCTTTAGGAAAATAGTCTCTATTTTTGAGTTTAAAAATAAGCTCAGCTACCTCTTTAAGAGATGATATGATGATGTGCCACACCTGCCTTCAGAGAACTGAGTAGAAATTTTGGTATGGTTCAACTTTTCTGGGTTTCCCAGAAAAAAAAAATTAAATTACTACTGCCAGAAGGGGTCCTTTAACAGTATTTTAAAAGGGAAAAATAGAGCCCATGCAGAACCATTTTCAGGTGGATTGTATTAAGTTTATTAATAATCTGGATGAACTGGCACATGTTCTTGGCAAAGAAAAGGAAAGTCTCTTGTTTAAGAATGTTCTCCACTATAAATCCCAATGAAAAATTACTAGTTATTTTAACTAAGAAGTCATTGTGTATAAGGAGACTGACAAGTATATATTTCACCACTGTAAGAATTTTTTGGGGGACCATCAAAACCTTTTCAGTTTCACTTGAGGTATAAACTAGAAGACATTTAAAAACACTTTTCTAAGGCTACTACTGTTCAATGAAACACTATTTCTTTTATTTTTCTGACATTAGTGATGAAAATCGGGTCAAAGATGACTTCATTGCCATGACTACAAAAGAACTGATGTGATATGTTTTCAACCATGTACTTCATAGTTCATTGTCTTCCTTTATATAACTAATCTTCAGAAATCTCACAGTGAAATATTTAAAAGTAGATTGAATTAAAACTCCATAAAACACATCATACTTATTTATAAGATTAACACAAGACCTAGAACAAGTTACCAGCAATATTTTGATGGTTCACTAATTTAAAGTATGTAGCAGTCATGAGAGTTTATATTAACAATACAGCTTCTATTAAGTTAACATTGCAATAGCATGAAAGATACTTGCTTAGAGAAAGTAGTTGGTGAAAATGCTCTGAGTCTTTGTTGCTCAACAAGGGAACTTTTGGCAAGTTAACAGCGAGCAGGATTATCTTTCTTTGGAAAACAATTATTTTATAAATTGAATGCTATCTAAGAGCTCATTAGGGGACTATTTGGCATGTGAAATGCATTTTTTTTAAAAAAGTTCAGGTTGCAAGGCAGCAAGCCTAATTTAATGCAAAATATAGATGAAATATTATACCTTAGCAATTAAAATAGTGAAAAGGTTTATATGTGAAAGGTGACATGCACATTGACATTTTACAGATTACTTTTACATTTACGTGAAGGTAGAAAAGAGAGAAGTGAAAAATGAGAAGAGAAAGAAGAAAAAAGTGGAAAAGAAAATGTTATAAATAATAATTCAAACAACATTTTAATTCCATATATTCTTACTTCCTCAAAGGTTCCTGAAGATGACTCTTGTGCTCTCCTGGCCAATTTAGCCCTACCTCTCGTGTTTTCTTCTTCTACGGTCTTTGTACTTGTCTTCCATTTCAATCCTTTACCAAAACCTATGTCAAAATAGGTTTTCTTATTTGAAAATAGACTGGGGAGCACGGCACTGTTTTTTTACATCTAGAAAGTAATTTGTTTGGCCATGGAGACATGAAGTAATATCTAGTTTCTACCTTATGAAAAAGCATTATCTTTTAGTTTGATTAAAAAACATAAAAATTGGCCCTTGAATAATGTGGGTTTGAACTGCTTTGGTTCACTTATACACAAATTTACAAAAAATAAAAAAATAAAAAGTGATACCAAGTGTTCCTGCTTCTCCTGCCTCCCTTTTACCTCCTCTACCTCTTCTACTTCTAACAACTGCAGAGACAGAAAGACCAAGACCCCCTCTTTCCCCTCCCTCTCATCCTACTCTATGTGAAGGCAATGAGGATAGAAACTTTCATGATGATCCACTGCCACTTAATGAATAGTAAATATATTTTCTCATCCTTATGATTTTCTTAATAACATTTTCTTGTTCTAGCTTGCTTTATTGTAAGAACACAGTATATAATATGTATAACCTACAAAATATGTGTTAATTGGCTACTAATATTATTGGTAAGGCTTCCAGTCAGCAGTAGACTATTAATAGTTTAGTTTTGGGGGAGTTAAAAGTTATACACAGATTTTGGACTGCAAGAGGGTGAGTACTTCCTAACCCCCTTTTTGTTCAAAGGTCAACTGTACATGCTTTTCATAGAAAAATACAGAAATATATGAAAAAAATGATATTTTTTTACCTTGTTTTGTGTTTGTATTTGTCACACTTTTATAAAAAGATACCTATACAATTTATTTTTAAAGAAAAAATGAGATTCTGCTATTCTATTGTGTCTAGAACCATCAATTATTAAATATAATTTTTCTGGTGCTGCTAAGAATGCCATTATATTACAATGCTTTAAAAAAACTTAAATTTTTAAAATAATTCTTTTAAAAGAGCTTATTATTTAGACATACAGTTTTAAAAGGCTGAATAATGTTCCATTACAGTTTCTTTATCCATTTATCTGTCAACAAACTCATCGGTTGTTTGTGTATGTTGACTATTGTGAGAAATGCTGCAATGAACATGGGAGCACTGGATCATATGGTAATTCTGTTTTTAATTTCTTTGCAGACACCCACACCGTTTTCCACAGTGGTCACACCAATCTACATTCTCACCAACAGTGTACATGTGTTTCTTATTCTCTCTATTAATACCAACACTAGTTATTTCTTGGTCTTTTGGTAAAAGCCATCCTAATAGGTGAGAGATGATATTTCATTGTTGTTTTGATTACATTTCCCTCATGATTAGTGATGTTGAACACCCTTTAATACAGCTATTGGCAATTTTTGTGTCTTCTTTGGAAAAATGTTTATGCAGATGCCAATTTTTAAATTGGGTTATTTATGGATTTTTTTTGCTTTGTTTGCTATTGAGTTGTTTCTTATATAATTTGGATATTAACCCTTTATCAGATATGTGGTTTGCAAATATTTTCTCCTAATATGTAAGCTTCCTTTTCATTTTGTTGTTCTCTTTGTTGTACGAAAGCATTTTAGTTTGATGTAGCTGCAAATATTAAATACGAATTATTAAATATTTCAAAAATAAACAATTCATAATATGCTATGGTGTATATTCTGTTATATAATCCGCATTCTATTATTTAAGCATTTGGGCTCTTTTGATCTTTCATCATAGAAGCAATTAAGTAATAAGAATACTTTTAAGAACGTGTATGTTTTCAAATTGCTTCTTTAAAGATGACTCCAATTTACATTTCTATTAGGAATAATATTCATCCTCTATTAGTGATAATAAAGTCTTCGAATTGATATATGTCTACTTTATATTACTTTTAAAGTACACTTTTCTGCTAATGGTTTACGTCTTTCTTTCCAGTTGGAATATTGGTCTCTTTATGGAAAATACAAAGGCTAATTAATTATTTTGTAACATAGTATTTAATGTAATATAACTGTTCCATTGTTTATCCTCCTACTCAAAGGTCTAAATTCTCCTTCTGTCTCTCCCTTTCTCCCTTTGTCCCTTCTTCCCTTTTTATTTTTGTTTAAACTTCTAACTCTCCTATACATTCCTTTCATTCCATGGAATCAGACTCATGCCTATATATTTCCAAGATTTACCTATTTCCAAGAATCAGATGAAAGATTAATGATTTATTGCTTTCCAATAAATATTTGAGAAAAGTGAAAAGTTAATTTTATCTTAATTAACTTCAATCAGTTAATTTTTACATTTTTGTATTTAAGACATGACAAATCATTTATTGATAGTTCTAAAGAAAATAAAAATATAAATGTCTAGGGCTGTGTCACATGCTAACTGAGCACCTCAGTTTCAGACACTTAAAGAATTTTTAATTAACTGGGCTGATGTGAAAATAAAATGAATAATAAAGTCCTGTTAGCAATCTACAATTTCTTAAGCGACATACAAGAAATTTAAAACAGCTGTAAATCAAGGTAAGTTTATCTCTCCAAGTTGTGTCTGTATATTAATTGCAAATGACAGAAAAATAGATTTATTTTTTGCTGTAATATATACACACACACACATATATATACACACATATATATACACACACATATATATATACACACATATATATATATGTCTCCAAATAGTTGGCTCTGCTTTCAGAATTTTCTCTCGGTCTAGTAGTATTCTGTAGATCGGGAAAGAGGAAACAAAGATGAGAGTGCTGAAAACATTTAAGTGGTAAAATGGATCCATCATAGCATATATTTGAAGAATAGTATATTATATCTGCAATACATGGGTAAACTTTTCCCTTTACCTTTTGTAAAGTTTTTCAAATATTCTTATATTTGTAGGATATAAGAGATTTTATAACCGCATTATTAAAAGAAAGAGATCTGAAGACGGCCCTGGGTTCAGATGTAGGTCAACTCTGAATGGCCTGGCCATGCCATTCAACTTATCAAAGCCTCATATTTTTTATGTATGCAACAAAGGATACCACCAGCATCCCACAGGGTGGCTAAGAAAGTTGAATGTGATGTTTCATAGACAGCACTCATTTTACTGGTTAATGCATAAAAGGTGTTCAACCATTATCCCTTATGATGATCATGGTTATTGTAAATAATGGAGGAAGTGAAATGGTGGTTTGAAGATTCCTTGCTTTCTGAGGAGGGAAGCCTGTATTAGGTTTGGTACAGGAAAGCTGCAGGTATAGGAACTTTCTAAACCATGGATGGTCCTACAAATATATAGGTTGGAAATGTACAGAATCACATTTTTGCTTCTGTTAAACGTCTTGTTCCTATCCCAGCCTTGTTTGGTTGGGTAAATACTAATTTGATAATAAATACATTTGAACAAACAAAATACCTGAATGTGAGAAGCTGGTCAGAAAATATAACCTTAAATTGCTTGCAGTAGAACTGTTATAAAAAGAGTTGAGGAGAGTACTATGTAAGCAAGAGTGGATGAAGGAAATGTAGTCCATTTGCTCTTGTAGATTTAGTAGATTTACTAGGCCAGTAGTTGTCAACAAATTGTCCTGATAGCAAAAGAGAGTCCTTTACGGACAGAGAGTTTTGTCTATGACTTGCAACTCTTCAGCCATTCAGTCCAAATTTATTACCCTAGGAAAGGAACAGCACCAACTGCGTAGAACAAGAAAATAATTGTTTGGTTAGAGTTAAAAAGCAGAGTTTTAAAAGTCTGCAGTGGGACAATCCCATTGATAGCCTGTATTTCATGAGGGGGAAAAAGTATATTCTCAGACTTCCCTGAGCTGATTTTCATATGTCAACACAAAGTCTAAAGGATTAAGTGTAGAGAAAATTACTGAGTACATTAAATAAGGACGTGATATAAGGGAAGATTCTGCAACCCAGGAAAAGGAAAGTCCTTTCTATTCTCAAAGGAAGAACATGGAAGATCACTAGAGCAAACAGGAGGCACTAAGTCTTTTAGGGATATCCTAATTCCCACTCAAGAATCAACATTTCTAGGGAAGAAGAAATAAGTATCTAGATTGGATGAGAGAAATGTAAGAATCTTTGTGTTGGTAATGTCTGGGTTTAACCTTGTAGAGAGGCACATTTCATACAGCTTCATGTTCAGCATGCTATCCAAAGTGGCTTTGAAATGGAAGAATAGCTGGCGGTGAGGCCTAGAATAGCCACCGTGAGCATAATTACATAGGTGCCCAATTACACAATCTGTTTCAGGAATGAGTCTAAAACATTTATAGGTTCCAATGAGAGTGTAATTTATGAAAGAACCAGTGAATAGCCCTGGAGCTGAAAATGGGACTTCATAACACAGGTATCTCTCATCCAGAGCCAACATGATTGAGGGGACAGTATGGTTATAACTTTGTAAGAAACTGCCAAGCTATTTTGTAATGTGGCTATACCATTTTGTATTCCCACCAGCAATAAATGGGAGTTCCTGTTGCTTTGCATCCTTGCCGACAGTTGGTATTGCCAGATTTTTGAATTTTAGCCATTCACATAGATATAGAGTGGAATTTCATTATTATTTTAATTTGCAGTTCCTCAATGGCAAATGATGTTCATAATCTCCACATATGCTTTTTCTCATCTACATCTTGTTTGATGAGGTCTCTAATTGGTTTCTTATGGTTAAGTGCTGAGATTTTCTTGTGTTTTGGATACAAGTCCTTTATCAGATAAGTATGTTGCAAATTTTTTCTCCCACATATTTTGGCTTTCTGTTGTTAGGTGTATACACATTTAATATCGTTATGTCTTCTTGAATAATTGACCTCTGTCATTATGTAGTGCCTCCTTTTTCTTCTGGATAATTTTTCTTATAATATGGTTTGTTTTCTCTGAAATTAACATAGCTACTACAGCTGTTTTTTTTAAAATTAGTGTTAGCAAGGTATATCTTTCCTCATCCTTTACTTTTAACATATCTGAATCTTTTTATTCTCAAGTCTTTATATGTAAAGACCCATGTAATTGGGCATTTTTTAATTCCCTCTGGTAGTCTTTGTCTTCTAATTCATGTCTTTGGATCATTCTATTTAAAGTAGTTATTGATATATTTGAATTAATAACAAACATATTTGTAACTTTTTAATGCCAGTAGCTTCTTCTGTCTTCTCTGAATTTAGTTGAATATTATGATTCCATTTATCTCCTTATTTAGCACATTAATTATACTTATTTTTAAATAGTTTCCCTAAGTTTATAAACTGGAGTGGTAATATACATGTTTAATTACTCACATTTGCCTTCAAATTACACTAATTTATTTCATGTGTAATGCAGGTAACTTGGAGAATTCTCAATACCTCCCTCCCTTATAACATTGCTATCATTTATTTCTCTTACCCATATGATACAATCACCAGTAAACCAATACATGGTTATTATTTAATAATATTATTGAATTTATTTATTTATTTTTCTACTCTTATTTTAGGTTCAGGGGTACATGAGCTTTCCACAGTTGTTGAACTGTTTTATATTCCCAGGAGCCATGTGTAAGTGTTCCCTTTTCTCTGCAACCTCACCAGCATTTATTGTTTTTTGATTTTTTGATAATGATCACTCTGACTGGTGTGAGATGGTATCTCATTGTGGTTTTGATTTGCATTTCTCTAATGGTTAGTGATGATGAGCATTCTTTTCATATATTTATTATCTACATGTATGTATTCTTTTGAGAAGTGTCTGTATCCTTTGGGCATTTTTAAATGGGATTATTTGTTATTTGTTCGTTTAAGTTCCTTATAGATTTTAGATATTAGACCTTTGTTGGATGCATAGTTTATGAATACTTCCTCTCAATCCATAGGTTGTCTGTTTACTCTGCTGATAGTTTCTTTGGTTGTGCAGAAGCTCGTGAGTTTAATTAGGAAATACTTGTCAATTTTTTACTTGATTGGAATTGCCTTTGGAGACTTCATCATAAATTCCTTGCCAAGGCTAATATCCAGAATGATATTTCTTAGGTTTTCTTCTAAACTTTTTATTATTTTTGGTTTTACATTTAAGTGTTTAATCCATCTTTAGTTGATTTTTATATATGGTGGAAAAAATGTGGTCTGATTTCAATCTTCTGCAAATGGCTAGTCAATTATTCCAGCACCATTTATTGAATATGGAGTCTTTTCCCTATTGTTTGTTATTGATGGCTTTATTAAGAGTCAGTTGGTTGTAGGTGTATGGTTTTATTTCTGGGTTCTCTACCCTGTTCCATTAGTCTTTTTGTCTGCTTTTGTACTAGCACAATGTTGTTTTGATTACTGTAGCCTTGTAGTATTATTTGAAGTAGGGCAATGTAATGCCTCTAGCTTTGTTCTTTTTGCTTAGGATTGCATTGGTGATTTGGTCTCTTTTGGGTTCCATATGAATTTTAGAATAGTTGCTTCTAATTCTGTGATATAAGAATAGCCACTCATTTTTGTCTTCCATTGTCTGATAGATTCTTCTCCATCCTTTTACTTTGAGCATACAGGTGACACTACCTGTTAGATGGGTCTCTTGAAGATAGCAGATAACTGTCTTGTTTCTTTATCTAGCTTGCCACTCCATGCCTTTTAAGTTGGGCATTTAGTCAATGTACATTCAGTGTCAGTATTAATGTGTGAAGATTTGATCTTGCCATTGTGGTGTTAGCTGGTTGTTATGTAGACTATTCTATAGTTGTTTTGTAATGTCAGTGGGCTGTGTACTTAAGTGTGTTTTTGTAATGGCAGGTTTCTTCTTTCATTTCCATGTTTATCACCTTTTATCACCCTTTATCACCTCTTGTAAGGCAGGTCTGTTGGTAATGAATTCCCTTAGCATTTGTGTGTCTGAAAAGGATTTCAGTTTTCCTTTGTTTATGAAACTTAGTTTGGCAGGATATGAAATTCTTGGTTAGAATTTATTTCCTTAAGTATATTGAAAATAGGACCTCAGTCTCTTCTGGCTCACAAGGTTTCTGCTGAAGGGTCTACTGTTAGGCTGATGAAGTTCCCTTTGTAAATGACCTACCCCTTCTCTTGAGCTGCCTTTAAGGTTTTTTCTTTCACATTGACCTTGGAGAATGTGATGACTGTGTGTCTTGGGGATTGTCATCTTGCATAGATAACATCTTACAGGGATTCTCTGTATTTCTTGAATTTTCATGTCAACCTCTCTAGTGAGATTGCAAAAATTTTTATGAAATAAACTTTCAAATATGTTTTTCAAGTTGCTTGCCTTTTCTCCTTTTCTTTCAGGAATGCCAATGAGTCATAGGTTTGCTCTCTATATAATCCTATATACTAGAGGTTTTGCTCATTTGTTAATTTTTTTTTTTGTCTGCCTATGTTGCTTTGAAGGAGTGTTCTTCAGGCTCTGAGATTCTTTCCTCAGATTGGTCTTTTCTATTGTTCATGCTCCAATTGTATTTTAAGTTTCTACAGTGAATTTTTCATTTCTAGAAGTTGCTTTTTTTAAATGATTATGTCATCTTTCAACTCTTGGATTATTTTACTGTTTTCCTTGTATTGGGTTTCAACCTTCTCTTTATGATGCTGATCTTCCTTCCCATCCAGATTCTGAATTCTATGTCTGACATTTTAGCCATTTCAATGTGGTTAAAAAAATCATTGCTTGGGGGCTAGCGTGATCATTTGGAGGAAAGAAGACACTACTCTGGCTTTTAGAGTTGCCAGAGTTTTTGTGCAGGCTCTTTCTCATATGTAAGAGCTGATGTTTCTTTATCCTTTGGAGTTGCTGTCCTGTGGAAGGGGCCTTTTGTTTTCATGCTCTTTATTGCCCTTGAGGGTTTGACTACAGTACAAGTTGTGTATACTTAAATGGTTCTGTTTCTGGATGATTTTAGAGGCCATGGTTCAGCTCTACGCTTCTGGGCTGCATGCTCTAATTTTGGCTGGCTGGGATTGGGTCCATGGCTTCATCTTCTCATTCCTTGATATCAAGCTCTGGCTGGGCGGGAGGGGCTGAGGTGCTCCTAGACCACTGACATCAGCTCATTATCTGGGTGGTAGGGGTGCCATGCATGGGAAATATCCTGCTGGGGTGGTGGAGGTGCCATGGGTGAATATGCTCCAGAGGGTTAAGGGAGGGTACACTATGAGGGGAGGCTGTCAGCAAAAGTGCTCTGGTGTGTGGTGTGGGGGCACTGCAGGCAGGAAGCACTGCAGCAGGGTCAGTGGGGGTGCTACAAGGGAACGTGCTCTGGAAGGGTGGGAGCAGAGTTGCAGGTGAGCATGCTATGGCAAGAGGCTGTCAGCAAAAGCACTCCACTGTGGGTGGTGGGAGTGCCTGGAGTGGGAAGTACTCCAGCAGGAGTGCCAAGAGTGAACATGCTCCAGAGTGCAGGTGTAGAGGTAATGGCACATGTGCTCTGGCAGGAAACCACCAGCAGAAGTGCTCTAGTAGTGCTTATTATGATTTTAAACAAGCAGCTATCTTTTATACCAAATAAAATAAGAAAAGTAAAATATTTTGTCCACAGTTATTTCTTCTCTGATAGTTCTTTTCTCCATGTAGATCCATTTTCTTAACTTTATCATTTTCCTTCTTCCTAAATAAAATCCTTTAACATTTCTTGCAGTAAAGATTTGCTGGTGATAAATTCCCTTCGTGTTTTATTGTTTGAGAAGGTTCCACTCATCTTGTTAACTACTGTATTCCCCAGCAGCTAGAACAATGACTGGTTCATAGGATTCACCAAATATTTGTTGAAAGTAAGAAACAAAGAAAGAATGGCAATGAAAGAGAGGTGGGGAGGCATAGAGATACATATGTAACATATATGATGTATATGAATATTTTTGTATATATGTGTGTGCATTTGTGTGTGTGTGTGTGAGACAGGGAGAGATTAGCACTATAGGAGTAAATAATCTGATGTTAAGGGACAAGATGACCTTGTTTGAGACACTCAAGGAGAGTGTGTGAAATAGGAAGAGAGAAAAGACAAAGTCCAGCATCCTGGAGAACGCATATTTTTAAGAGGCTAGAATGCCAAACATAAAAGCTAAGGTTTCAGATGATTTTATGTTAAAGAAAAGGGGAATGTCAAAAAGTTTCTGACATTCCAGAGGGTCCAAAGAACTGAGAATGGTAGTAGCGTCATTGGATTCACCAATTTCGTTTGGATGTTTTGCCACTAAATGGTTTCAGTGGAGGGAAATTTGTGACTCATGGAGTTTCTTCCATCACCTCATAGAACTACCTTCACTCAACTGGGATTTTATATTTCACCCCTAAGCATATATTAAAGAATCTTAGAAAAACGAGCTTTACAAAACCTGCTGATGAATTTACTCTGGGAGCATTGCTAAAGTTATTGACCGTTCTCTTTATGAAAGGCAACATGAGAATTATAGAGTAAGTACACAAAAAAACATTAGCTTACCACCAGGAACTCACATACTTTCTTACGACTCTGGGATATTACCAAGAGATTTTATTTTCTGTGTTCCTGTAACTTTATTTAAGTTTTCTATGGTAAAGTAAGAATAATAAAAAGTCATACTTGCTAATGTTGTTGGTAGTGTTACGGGAGTCATTCAAGCAAAGCACTTGCATAGTATTTGGCACATGGTTAAGTAATTCATAAGCATTGATAATCATTTGTATTTATAAACACAATTACTTTATATTTTCTTATATATGTTCAGAAATTCTCTGTAGAACAAAGAAGTGTATGAAGATAGTGCTTTTTGTTTCCGACATAAGAGTTTTGATATCCATAGGCAAGATATGGAGAGATTCATTATACACAATGATTCCATACCACATTATTGACATCTCTAAGACACACTGCACCAGCGTAGGATGAAGCAGTGTTACTTCCATGATTATATAAATGCTAGGTTCAAACTTACAGTAGGACTTTGGCTTTGAGCTCTATTTTGCATATAGTAAAGTTCTCAAAGATATCTTAGTATATCATGAACTCTAAATATTTTTTCTTTCCTAGGTGATAGAGTTTGCTTTGATCCATCTCATCTTTCAGCTTATCTACTTTGTGACCAATGACATGTGAGATTACACAGCAGTCTCCATGAAACAAGTTCATTAGATGATAGTGACTTCATGTAATTCATTGACAACAAGGATATATTTGTTCCAGTTTCTCACACATGTTTTTGCCCAGGATTAGAATTTCACATAAAGGATTCACTTTATTGGCAGTGTAAGTGGCAAAGAATTTCTGGTTTCCATGATACTTGAGTTATGCATCTTTCAAGTGGCCAAACATAAACTTTCTCCCTGGGATCTTTTGTATAATCTAGCTTTCTTTGCCTGTTTGGTTGTTTCTATCTCCCCACATTTTTGCTATGAAGACATATTTTTAAAAATAGTGCCAAAAAATATAACATGAGATCTACCTTCTTAAAGTTTTAGTTAGTAGTTCAATATTGTTAACTATAAGTGCAATCTTGTACAGCTGATCTCTAGTACTTTTTTATTTTATATAAGTGACACTTTACACATATTGAACAGCAACTTACCATTCTCCACCCTCCTCCAAAGCCTTGGAAATCATCATTCTACTTTCTGCTTCCACGGGGATTTTTACAGTGCTGTATAAATAGAGCCATGCCAACATTTGATTTGCTTCCTTATGTCTCATCATATTTCATTTATGTTGCTACATATGACAGGATCTTCTTCATTCTTCATTTTAAAGGCTGAATTATATTCCATTGGATCTGTATACCACATTTTCATTATTCATTCATCCATTGATGGTCATTTACCAGCCCTCACATCTTAGGTGTTGTAAATAATGCTGCATTGAACATTCAAGTGCAAATACCTTTTCCAGATTCCAACTTTAATTCTTTTGGATAAATACCCAGAAGTGGGATTGCTGGATCATATGGTAGTTCTAGTTTAAATTCTTTTGAGAAATTTCAGATGTTTTTCCATAGTGCTGCATTATTTTACATTTCTAACAACTGCACAGGGTTGTAATTTCTCCGCATTTTTTCCAACACTCATTATTCATTTGATTTGAAAATGGCCTTCCTAACAGGTGTGAGGTGATAGCTTATTGTGGTTTTGATTTGCATTTTTCTCATAATTAGTGATGCTAAGTATCTTTTACCATACCCATTAGCCAGTTGTATTTCTTTGGAGAAGTGTCTATGAAAGTCTTTGGCTATTTTAAAAATGGATTCTTATTATTATTTTGCTGAGGTATAGGAGTTCTTTATGTAGTTTAACTTCTTATTGGATATGTGAATAGCAAATACTTCCTATTTCAGAGATTGCCTTTTCACTTGTGATTGTTTCTTTTATTGTGTAGATTTTTAGTTTAATATAATTTCACTTGTCTGTTTTTGCTTTTGCCACCTAAGCTTTTGGTGTCATATAAAAAAAAATCATTGTGAAAACCTATGCTATAAAGCTTTTCCCCTATATTTTCTTGTAATAATTTTAATGATAGTTTTAGGTCTTACAGTTAAGTCTTTAATCAATTTTGATTTGAATTTGTGTGTGACACAAGATAAGAGTGCAATTTCATTCTTTTCCATGGGGATATCAATTTTCCCAGTACTTCTTACTGAAGAGACTATCTTTTCCCATGTGCATTCTTGACACGCTTGTGGAAAATCAGTGCACTGTATATGGGTAGGTTAATTTCTGGGATGTCTGTTCTATTCCATTGACCTATATGTCTGTTGTTTATGACCATCATACCCCTATTTTGGATGCAATAATGTATTTTGAAATCAGGCAGTGTGATGCCTCTAGCTTTGTATTTCCTTTTAAAGATTGTATTAACTAGTTGAAGTTCTTTCTATTTCCATATACATTTTAGGATTTTTAAAAATGTTTCTATAAAAAATTCCACTGGAATTTTAGTAAGGATGACACTGAGTCTATAGGTTTATTTGGGTAGTATGGTCATTTTGACAATATTAAATCTTCCAACGGTGAGCATAGGTGTTTTTCTATTTATCTGTGCCTTTAATTTCTTTCAGCAATGTGTTGTAGTTTTAGTGTACACGTCTTTCATTTCCTTTAAGTTTTTCTAAGTATGCAGTATCCTTAATAGAACCAACTTAAATATGGAAATTCAGCAGCATATTAAAGGCTCATCACATGCTTGTGGTGATTTTCATACATTGAATGAAAAGATAATTCAACATGTGAAAATCAGTCAGTGTGATAAATCACATTAACAGAGTGAGGGATAAAAATCATGTTACTTGAAAATGGCCATACTGCCCAAGGTTATTTATAGATTGAATGCCATCCCCATCAAGCTACCAGTGAGTTTCTTCACAGAATTGGAAAAAACTGCTTTAAAGTTCATATGGAACCAAAAAGACCCGCATCTCCAAGACAATCCTAAGTCAAAGAACAAAGCGCTGGAGGCATCGCAGCTACCTGACAAACTGTACTACAAGGCTATAGTAGCAAACAGCATGTTGAGTGGTACCAAAACAGAGATATATAGACCAATGGAACAAGAACAGAGTCCTCAGAAATAATATCCACACATCTACAGCCATCTGATCTTTGACAAACCTGAAGAGAAGCAAAAATGGGGGAAAGGATTCCCTATTTAATAAAATGGTGCTGGGAAAATTGGCTATGCATAAATTAAGCCTGAAACTGGATCCTTTCCTTACTCCTTATACGAAAAATTAATTCAAGATGGATTAGAAACTTAAATATTGAACTAATACCATAAAAATCTAGAAGAGAAAAACCTAGGTAATACCATTTCAGGACATAGAGGCATGGGCAGAGCTTCATGTCTAAAACGCAGCAGCAGCAAAGCCAAAAATTGACAAAATGGGAGTTCCATTAAACTAAAGAGCTTCTGCACAGCAAAAAGAAACTACCATCAGAGTGAACGAACTGGCAGCCACAGAATGGGAGAAAATGTTTGCAATCTACTCTCATCTGACAAAGGGCTAATATCAGAACCTACAAGAACTCCAAACAAATTTACAAGAAAAAACAAACAACCCCATCAAAAAGTGGGCAAAAGGATATGAACAGACATTTCTCAAAGAAGACATTCATACAGCCAACAGACACATGAAAAATGCTCTCATCATCACTGGCCATCAGAGAAGTAAAATCAAAACCACAATGAGATACCATCTCACACCAGTTAGAATGGCGATCATTAAAAAGTCAGAAACAACAGGTGCTGGAGAGGATGTGGAGAAATAGGAACACTTTACTGTTGGTGGGATTGTATTAGTTCAACCATTATGGAAAACAGTATGGCGATTCCTCAAGGGATCTAGAACTAGAAGTACCATATATTACAACCATCCTGGGTATATACCCAAAAGGATTATAAATCATGCTGCTATAAAGACACATGCACCGCGTGTGTTTGCTGACACTATTCACAATAACAAGACTTGGAATCCAACCCAAATGTCCATCCGTGACGAACTGGATTAAGAAAATATGGCACATATTTTACCGTGGAATACTAGCAGCCATAAAAAGGATGAGTTTGTGTGTCCTTTGTACCGAGGGACATGGTTAAGCTGGAAATATATATCATTCTTAGCAAACTATCACAGAACAGAAAACCAAGCACATGTTCTCACTCTGGAGTGGGAACTGAACAATGAAATCCTTGGACTCAGGAAGGGAGGAACATCACACACACTGGGGCCTATCATGGAGTGGGAGTGGGGAGGAGTTGCACTGGGGTTATCGTGATGTAAATGATGAGTTGATGAACTGACGAGTTAACAGGTGCGAAAAGCACAGCAACATAACAAGTATACATATGTAACAAACCTGCACGTTATGCACATGTAGCCTAGAACTTAAAGTATAATAATAATAATAAGTAATAAAAAAAAAGAAATTAATGGCTATTTGTAGCCATCTTCCTTCTTCAGAAAGAAAAAAAAAATCATGTTACTGTCTCAAATGCAGGAAAATCGTTTGACGAAATTTGATACCCTTTTATAATAAAAACATTCAACATACCAAGAATGGAAGGAAATTGCTTCAACTTCTTAAAGGTCTTATAGGAAAAGCCCATAGCTGTCATCACACTCTATGATGAAAATCTGGAAGCTTATTCTGTAAGATCAGGAACAACCCAAGGATGCTCACTTTCACCGCTTCAATGTAGTATCAGAAGTCCTAGTCAGAGCAAATAGGGAAAAATAAATAAATGGCATCTAAATTGAAAAAAGAAGTAAAATTATCTCATGCAGATGACATAATCTTATATGTAAAAAACTGTAATTACAGCATCCACCAAAACTGTTAGAACTACTAATAAATTCAGTAAAATTACAGGCTATAAAATCAACATACAAATATCAGTTGTTTCTGTACACTAGCAATGAACAATCCAGAAGTGAAATTAAAAACATTCCCACTCTCAACAGCATCAAAGAAGTGTAAATACATCTTGAAGCAAAAATAAATGGATTTGGCAATTCAATAGGAATAAAAGGACTCAACTCCCAAAGAGAATATATTTCTTCTACAGTATGGGAAACACATCGTTTTCAAAATGAAAAAGCAGTTTGCTCTAAGCAGTTATAGCTCAGTGAAGTAAGAAATATGTGATGGCAGCAACATGATACTGGAGGACAGAGGAGGACATCTGGTCCAGAAGAGGACATCTGTGCTGTGGGTGAGGTCCAGAGCCCTGAGTATATATCTGAACAATGTCTTAGCAATGGAGTTCTTGGGGATCAGCAGGGATGAAGATAGAAAGCAGGCAAACAGAGCTGACAGAACAATCAACTGGTAAGAAAGAGACCTTCTTTATAATATAAAAAGTTCAGTATGCAAGAGAAGCTTTTTGTGTGTGTGCGAGAGAGGAAGGGCTATAGATTTGGAGGGAGGGAGGGCTAGATAATAAAGGACTATGTGTATCTTGACAAGTTCATAGTGTCTCTTAAAATAAAAGTGGTTCATTTAGTAATTTTAGATCAAGGAGATTTACTTTTAAGAAAGTTCAACTTGTCAGAAACGATGATTTAAAGGTGTAGGTTTGAGTCTCATGGCAGAAATGCAAGTTAGGAAGCTATTGATAGAAAACAAAGAAAAGATGTAGAGTGCTTAAACTAAAAAAGAGGTAGCAGAGTTGAAAATGAGGGGGTAACTTCTGAAAAACAGATAAGACTTGGTGACCAATCAGATTGGCCTGATAAAAAAGAGGGAGAATTTTAAGACTAACTGCAGGTTTGTGGTTAGGAAGTGTTGGTGGACAGCAATGTCATACATTGGGTCCTGCTTGTTTACCTCAGTCATCAGCAGAAGTGTACGATTTCAGGGTTGACCAATAATATCTAAAGTTTCATCCACATGTATACATATTCTAATGTAACCCTATTCTTGAGTCCTTGTTATTTCAAATCCTTATGCTGTGGCTCTAGAAATTCTATTCTGTGAACAGGTAAGTTCCCATATCTTAAATAGCTTGACCTTTTCACCTTAACTAAATTTGGCTGTTTTCTAAAGTCACTGCTTCCTTTCAGGAATCAAGGGAATTATTATTATTATTCTTATACATTTCATTTTGGGGGCCTAGGGCACTGAATGGCTATTCTTTTCCATCAAGTCTCTTGTCATTCTTCATCATCATATCCAGGCCAATTTTGTTCAACCCTATTTAAGAAATCCTCTCTCGCACATTGAGAGGTCATGTTATCCAGACATATCCCCATGTCTACCTTTTCACCATTGCCATTCTATGACTGGATATTTATTCATTCATTGAAGACTTTGGACACTAGTTCCCTGTCTCCTCCTCAACCCATCTCCTGTCATCATCTATGATGATCGTATGCTACATTCGTTCTTCCAGTTTCTTAACCACAACTCCAATGAATTTTTCTTCTGTATTATATTAGCCACCGATTCTTACGGGTATTTTGTAAATTTAAAAAACCCTCCAAAATCACAAATGCACACTCTCTTTCTGTCCAACACTGAGTTCTTACTCTTGCAGCTCATGCTCCAGTAGTTAGTCAATGTCATATTGACCTACAATTTACTGATTCCACATCCTTTTTTTTCCACTATAGTCTCCTTTATCTTTTCATTTTTTCTGTGTACTGCTTAGTATGTTGATCTATAATTGTAATCTTTCCCCTGAAAATTCACTTCCCCTCAATTCACTCCCCTCTCCCTATCTCCTGATGGTCATACTTGCCTTGCAAAACCCCAATCCTAGATGAACTCAGTCATGTAGATTCTTTATGCCTGCACTCATGTAGGTGAACACAGTGAGAGAAAAAAAAAAACAACAAACAAACAAAAAAAACATGCAATGGGGCTCACTGGTTTAATATCAAGTTTCTGATATCAGCACTGCCATGTAATCCAACATTCTGCTACTGTTAAACGAAGTATTCTCATTTTCTAAGCCAAGAGTTGCAGACATTATCATCTCTCCTTAACCTACCTCCTTTTTTGTCTTTTGTACTGCCATACCCAAAACTTACGGTCTTAACTCAAACACTAATGAAACAATAATAGGCCCACACAAAATGTTTTTTGTTTTCCTACACATCTTTGAGATTACTCATATTAGTGTTCATCTGTACTTTTTTAAATCTCCTAATACAACTGAGGAAGTGACCTTCCTTTCAAAGGCCAATCTCTTGATATGTGTTCTGCAACTCATCTGCCCTCAAAGCCTTTTGTTTCCCCAATTCTCCCCTTTTTCTCTTGTATCAATATGACATGCCGTACCCAATTATTCTCGCCAGCGTGCAAATACACTGTAAAATCTCCTATGTTCAAACAAAAGAAACACCTACAAACACACGTCTTAACCCCACGTCAGCATGCATTCATGGCTGCTTTCTTAATGTCATTTTTCATAGCATAATTTTTCAACATAATTGTTCATGTGTATAATCTCACTTCCCCGCCCATCATAGTTTGGGCCCTACTCAGTGATTCCACAGAAAACTGTCTTGGTTAAGGTCACAAATAACTTATATTTTAATATTATGTGGTCTTTGATACTTCCATTGTTTTTAGCATCTTAGTAACATTGGGCCTTTTAATAATTCCTCCCTCGAAACTGTCTTCTTTCGTCTTCTCTAACACTTGCCTGGATTTCTTCTCATACTTCTTGCTTCTTCTCAGTGTTTATTGCAGGTGCAACCTCTTGTGTCAGACCTCTAATCGTTAGGCCTTGTTCTCTTTGCTTTCCACACTCTTTCCCAAGAATACTTATTTTCATTGGATTTTAAATGTTACCTATGTGATAGTGACTTCCAAATGTATACTTCCAGCCCAAGTGTCCCTGTGTTAGTTTCCTAGGGCTGCCAAAACAAAAGATCACAAACTTGGTGGCTTAAGACATCAGAAATGGATTCCCTCACAGTCTGAATGTCAGAGTCCTAAATCAAGACTTTGGCAGAGCAATCCTCCCTCTGCAGGCTCTAAGGGAGATTCCTTCCTTGCCTCTCTGGCTTCTGGTGGCTCCAGGCATTCCTTAGCTCGTGGCTGCATGGCTCCAATCTCTGCCTCCAATCTCTGCCTCCATTTTCACATGATCTTCTCCTTTTTCTCTTTGAAACACATTTGTTGTTGAATTTAGAGTCCGCTCAGATAAGTCAGAATTATCTCATCTGGAGACTGTTAGCTTAATTACATATGTAAAGACACTTATTTCAAATGTGTTCAGATTTATATGTTTCAGAGGCTATGATGTGAATATATCTCCTTCTGGGGCCGTCATTCGACAAACTACAGTGTCTTTTTAGTCTGGACTTGTACATGTGACTTGTTTTTTATACTGTGTGTTCTCTGAGCATCCCAAATTTGTCTGCTTGAAAATACAAATTTTGATTTTTCAACTGCCCTTCCATATGTCTCCACTATCTTCTGTATTGCTCAAGCCAGCAACTTGAAAATTATCACTTATTTCTTCTTTCTGATTCTTCCCATCTAGTCCATGAACAAGGGCTTTTATTTCTTCCTCAAAAAATACCTCAAATCTGCCCTCTACTCTCCACTTCTACTCTCTTCTCTCCATGTGTTTTGTTTTGATAACAGAAATAACATTTACTACTTATCTACACTTACACTTCTGCTCCTCAGCAATCTGTTTTTCACATCCAGCTAGAAAAATCTTTTAAAAACATAAAAGCCCTGCTTACACACCACAGTAGCTTCTTATTGCACTTTAAATAAAATACAAACTCTTTGGCATAGCTTTGATCCAGCCCCAATCCTGCCATCGAAATCATTGTATGCCGCACTCTCCAGCATTCATTACACAGTGGTTTCCTTTCAAATTCTAGGACATGCCAAGCTGTTTCAACCTCTGTGCCTGAGAACCTGCTGTTTCTTCTTCTTTGCACATTTCCCTACTTGTCATATGGCTGGCTCCTTGTCATCACTCAGATCTCACAGTAAGTTCCACCTCTTCAGAGAGGCTGCTCCTTAAAACCCTTTCTCCACCAGTGCTTCCTTCACTTCTGCTGTGATTTTCTGTTGCTGCAACTTGTATAGCACTGATTAGAACTAAAATTTATATTCTTATTTTTAGAGCTTGATATTTGCTTGTTTTTCTGTCTCTACGGGGTAAACACTATAAAGAGGGCTAATGCTTGTTCCATTTACCAATGTGTATTCAGAAACTTGTTGAGTTCATGGCAGGTAGTAGATGGTCCGTAAATACATAACAAATAAAGTGAGGAACATAGTTGTTGAAGGAACTTACCTGAGTAGGAAGGAAATAAATTCAGTTTTGGATATGTATAAGACGCTTTTAGTAAATACGGGAGTGTCTGTATAGTAGTAGTTAGTTATATGTGGGAATAGAATTCTGGAATTTGACTGTAGGCTAATATGTCAGTCAATGCCATGCAGATGAAAGTAAAGTCAAAAAAGTGAAGGAAACCATACCTAGTGAAATGTTGTAGACATAAGGACCCAAAGCAGAATTCTCAAGTACAAAAGAAATTCAAACACTAGCAGAAGGAAAGAAGCCTTTGAAAAAAATCCTAAAAGCTAACTGGAATCACAGGAGAAACTATAGATAACTGGGGCAGGAAGTTGATGAAAAAAAATTTCCAGGAAAAGAGAATATTTATGGAGCATCTTCTAGGTGAAGTTAGTGTTCTAGGCACTGTGCGTACAACAGGAAAGAAAAACCACTAGAGAACATTTTCCAACTTTTTAACAATTTTAAACAGAATTAGATAGTTATTGTAATTTGAATAAAAAAATTAAAGCAATTGTCAAACAATGAGATCTTCCTATTTTTTTATTATGGTAAAACTGGCATGTCATAACCTTTATAGTTCAGTGGCTTTTTGTACATTCACAATGTTGTACACAATCATGGCTACCAAATTTCAGAACATTTTCAATTGCCCCGAAAAGAAATCCCATACCATTAGCAGTCACCATGCAAACCTCAGTCCATGGCAACTACAGATCTACTTTCTATCTGTATGGATTAATCTTTCATGGATATTTTGTATAAATGGAATCATACAGTAAGGATGTGGTCTTTTGCATCTGGCTTCTTTCACTTAATGTCTTTAAGGTTCATCCATGTTGCAGCTTGTATCACCACTTCAGTCCTTTTGATGGCTAAATTATAAAGATACGTGTAAAATGGATTATTAGTATGAAATAATGGAATATACCCACATGCCCACACACACATACACTTTTAATTTATGTATTCATCAATTGAAAGACATTTTAATTGTTTCTACTTTGAGGCTATTGTGAATAATGATGTCATGTAAGTTTTTATTCAAATTCTTGTTTGCAATTCCCATGGGCATATATCTAGAAGTTAGATTGCTGGATTATTGATGATTCTATTTTTAACTTATTGAGGAAACACCAAATTGTTTTCAACAGCAGCTGTTCATTTTACATTCCCACCAGCAATATATGAGGTTTTCAAATTCTCCATATCCTTATGAACACTTGTGGCTTTTTTTTTTTTTTTCCTTTTATTGATTGTAGCCAACTTAGTGGGTGTGAAGTGGTATCTTCTTGTGGTTTTGATTTGCTTTTTTCTAATGATTGATGATGCTGAGCGCCTTTTTATATGCTTATTGGCAATTTGTCTATCTTCTTTGGAGAAATGTCTATGTAACTCATTTGTCCATTTTAAATTTTATTATTTGTCTTATTATTGAGTTATGAGTTCTTTATTTTGGATACTAGATGTTTATCACTTATGGGATATATGATTTAAAAATATTTTCCCACATCTTGTAGCCCATCTTTTCATAGTTGATAGTGTCCTTTATGCACAAAAGCTTTTAATTTTGATAAAGTCAAATTTATTTATTTTTTCTTCTGCTGCTTATGGTTTGGGCGCCATATGTAAGAATCAATGTGACACACTCTCACTGGAGAAGCTGAAGGTCTGTTTGTGGGAGAAATTTCCGACTTTACTTGGAACTGAGTCAAGTTAGAGAGCTGAGTGAAATACAGGGGTAGAGGAAGCAGCAGAAAGGCCTTGGGAGCTCTCTGCATCCCCAAGCAGTCCATTCTTGCCTGGCATCACAGGGATCCATCAGGAGGGCAGCCAGAGGAGCAGGGTGTAAAACTCCACAGGGAGAAGGAGTTCTCTAGCTGAACTTTGTAACAATTTGAATGGGATGAGAAGCCTCCTGGCCAGAACTCATGGGAGGACGCAGATCGGGCATGCAGACTTCCCAGGTTGGGGAAGAACTAAAGCCCTTTTCTCTCAGAGCTGGGAGGCAGATAGCCTCACGCAAGTTTTCAAGCCCATCTCGCCGTCTGCCTAGAAACAGACGCAGGGCTATTGCGGGCATGGTGGGAGTGAGACCAACACTTCGGTTTGTGTGGGAGCTGGGTTAGACCTGTCACTGCTGGCTTTTCCCCACTTCCCTGATGACCTGCATGGCTCAGCAGAGGCAACCCTCCTCGGTACACAACTCCAGTGACCTGGGAATCTCATCCCCATCCTCCACAGTAGCTGCAGTAAGACCCGCCCAAGGAGAATCTGAGCTCACACATGCCTAAGCCCTGACCCTACCTGATGGTCCTTCCCTATCCACCCTGGTAGCGGAAGACAAAGACCATTAAATCTTGAGAATTCTAGGGCCCCACCCACCGCTGGTCCCTCTCTACACTACTACAGCTGATGCTTCCTGGGAAGCGCCACCTCCTGGCAGGAGGCCAACCAACACAAAAATAGAGCATTAAACCACCAAAGTCAAAACACAAAAGACTCCTCATGGAGTCCATTTCATCCCTCGCCACCTCCACCAGAACAGGCACTGGTATTGATGACTGAGAGACCCATAGACGGTTCACATCACAGGACTGTGCAGACAACCCCCAGTACCAGCAGTACCAGCCTGGAATCAGGTAGACTTGCTGGATGGCTAGACCCAGAAGAGAGACAATGATCACTGCCGCTTGGCTCACAGGAAGCCACATCCATAGGAAATGGGGAGAGTACGACATGAAGGGAACACTCTGTGAGACAAAAGAATCTGAACAACAGCCTTCAGCCCTAGACCTTCCCTCTGACAGAACCTACCCAAATGAGAAGGAACCAGAAGACCAACCCTGGTAATATGAAAAAAAAACAATGTTCTTTAAACCCCCCCCCCCCCAAAATAACACTAGTTCACCAGCAATGGATCCAAACCAAGAATAAATCCTGATTTACCTGAAAAGTGATTCAGAGGGTTAGTTATTAAGCTAACCAGTGAGGGACCAGAGAAAGGTGAAGCCCAGTGCAAGGAAATCCAAAATATGATACAGGAAATGAAGGGAGAAATAGTTATGGAAATAGATACCTTAAAGAAAAAATAAAAATTCAGGAAACTTTGGACACACTTTTAGAAATGTGAAATTCTCTGGAAAGTCTCAGCAATAGAATTGAACAGTAGAAGAAAGAAATTCAGAACTCAAAGACAGGGTCTTCGAATTAACCCAATCCATCAGAGACAAATTAAAAAATACATATACAAAGTCTCCAAGAAGTCTGGGATTATGTTAAATGACCAAACCAAAGAATAATCGGTGTTCTTGGGAAAGAAGAGAATTCTAAAAGCCTGGAAAACATATTTGGGGAATGTCAGGCCTCTGAGCTCAAGCCTGCACACGTATACATCCAGATGGCCTGAAGCAAGTGAAGAATCACAAAAGAAGTGAAAATGGCCAGTTCCTGCCTTAACTGATGACATTACCTTGTGAAATTCCTTCTCCTGGCTCAGAAGCTCCCCGACTGTTGACTGTTGTGATCCCTGGGCCCTGCCCACCAGAGAACAACCCCCTTTGACTGTAATTTTCCATTACCTACCCAAATCCTATGAAACTGCCCCACCCATATCTCCCTTTGCTGACTCTCTTTTTCGGACTCCTGCATCCAGGTGAAATAAACAGCCTTGTTGCTCACACAAAGCCTGTTTGGTGGTCTCTTCACACAGACAAGCATTACACTAAGGTCCCACCTTAAGGAACTAGAGAAACAGGAACAAACCAAACCCAAACCCAGCAGAAGAAAGGAAATAACCAAGATCAGAACAGAACTAAATGAAATTGAAACACACAAAAAATACACGAGATAAATGAAACAAAAAGCTAGTTCTTTGAAAAGATAAAATTGATAGACCATTAACAAGATTAGCCAAGAAGAGAGAAAAATCCAAGTAACTTTCCTGAGAAACGAAACAGGAGATATTACAGCTGACACCACTGAAATACAAAAGATCATTCAAGGCTACCATGAACATCTTTACACACATAAACTAGAAACCCTAGAAGAGATGGATAAATTCCTGGAAAAATAAAACCCTCCTAGCTTAAATCAGGGAGAATTAGATACCCTAAACAGACTAATAATAAGCAGTGAGATTGAAATGGTAATTAAAAAATTACCAACAAAAAAAAGTCCAGGAGCAGATGGATTCACAGTAGAATTCTACCAGACATGCAAAGAAGAATTGGTAGTAATCCTTTTGACACTATTCTACGAAATAGAGAAAGAAGAAACCCTCCCTAATTCATTCTATGAAGCCAGCATCACCCTAATACCAAAACCAGGAAAGGACACAATCAAAAAAGAAAACTACAGACCAATATCCTTGATGAACAAAGATGCTAAAATCCTTAACAAAATACTAGCTAACAGAATCCAACAACATATCAAAAAGATAATCCACCATGATCAAATGGGTTTCATACCAGGGATGCGGGGATAGTTTAACATACACAAGCTAATAAATGTGATACACCACATAAACAGAATTGAAAATGAAATCATCATCTCAGTAGATACAGAAAAAGCATTTGACAAAATCCAGCATCCTTTATGATTAAAACCTTCAGCAAAGTCAGCATGCAAAGGACATACCTTAATGTAATAAAAGCCATCTATGACAAACCCACAGCCAATATAATACTGAATGGGGAAAAGTTGAAAGCATTCCCTCTGAGAACAGGAACAAAACAAGAATGCCCACTCTCACCACTCCTTTTCAACATAGCACTGGGTCCTAGCCAGAGCAATCAGACAGGAGAAAGAAAGGGCATCCAAATCAGTAAAGAGGAAGTCAAACTGTCACTGTTTGCTGAGGATATGATCGTTTACCTTGAAAACCCTACGGGCTCCTCTAGAAAACTCCCAGAACTGATAAAATAATTCAGCAAAGTTTCCAGATACAAGATTAATACACACAAATCAGTAGCTCTTCTATACACCAACAGCATTCAAGAAGAGAATCAAATCAAGAACTCAACCCCCTTTACAATAGCTGTAAAAAATAAAAATAAAATACTTAGGAATATACCTAACAAAGGAGTAAAAAGACCTCTGCAAGTAAAACTACAAAACACTGCTGAAAGAAATTATAGATGACACAAATGGAAACACATCCCATGCTCATGGATGGGTAGAATCAATATTGTGAAAATGATCATACTGCCAAAAGCAATCTACAAATTTAACACAGTCCCCATCTAAACACCACCATCATTCTTCACAGAATTAGAAAAAGCAGCACTAAAATTCATAGGGAGCCAAAAAGCCCACATGGCCAAAGCAAGACTAAGCAAAAAGAACAAATCTGGAGGCATCACACTACCTGATTTCACACTACCTGTAAGGCCATAGTCACCAAAACAGCAGATACTGATATAAAGATAGGCACATAGACCAGTGGAAAAAAACAGAGAACCCAGAAATAACCCAGATACTTACAGCCAACTGATCTTTGACAAAGCAAACATAAACAAAGTGGGGAAAGGACACCCTTTTCAACAAATGGTACTGGGATAATTGGCTAGCCACATGTAGGAGAATGAAACTGGATCCTCATCTCCCACCTTATACAGAAATCAACTTAAGATGGATGAAGGACTTAAACCTATGACTTGAAGCTATAAAAATTCTATAAGATAACACTGGAAAAACCCTTCTTGACATTGGCTTACGCAAGGATTTCATGACCAAGAACCCAAAAGCAAATGCAATTAAAACGAAGATAAATAGATGTGGCCTAATTAAACTAAAGAGCTTTAGCACAACAAAAGGAACAGTCAGCAGAGTAAACAGCGCACAGAGTGGGAGAAAATCTTCACAATCTATACATCTGACAAAGAACTAATATCCAGAATCTACAAGGAATGCAAATCAGTAAGAAAAATTCCCACCAAAAAGTGGGCTAAGGACATGAATAGACAATTCTCAAAAAAGATACACATACACAAGTGTCCAACAAACATATAAAAAAATGCTCAACATCACTAATGATCAGGGAAATGCAAATCAAAACCACAATGTGATACCACCTTACTCCTGCAAGAGTGACCATGATCAAAAAATCAAAAAAGAGTAGATTTTGGTGTGGATGCAGTGAACAGGGAACACTTCTACACTGCTAGTGGGAATGTAAACTAGTACAGCCACTATGGAAAACTATGGAGATTCCTTAAAGAACCAAAAGTAGAACTACCATTCCATCCAGCAATCCTGCTATCGGGTATCTACTCAGAGGAAAAGAAGTCATTACCCAAAAAAGATACCTGCACATGCATGTTTATAGCAGCACAATTCACAGTTGCAAAATCGTGGAATCAACCCAAATGCCCATCAATCAATGAGTGGATAAAGAAACTCTGGTGTGTGTAAGTATGTGTGTGTATATACATATATACACACACATATATATACACATATTATATATACGTGAATGGAATATAATGCAGCTATAAAAAGGAATCTGTTAACAGGATTTGCAGTGACCTGGATGAGATTGGAGACTATAATTCTCCTGAGTGATGTAGCTCAGAAATGGAAAACCAAACATCATATGTTCTCGCTGATATCATATTTTTGTAGAGATGGAGCTAAGCTATGAGGACGCAAAGGCATAAGAATGATACAATGGACTTTGGGGACTTGAGGGGAAGAATGGGAGGGGGCAAGGGATAAAAGGCTACAAATATGGTGCAGTGTATACTGCTCAGGTGATGGGTGCACCAAAATCTCACTAATCACCACTAAATAACTTATGTAACCAAATGCCATCTGTACCCCAGTAATTTATGGAAAAATAAATAAAAACTTAGGATAATAATAAACTATTCTTCCAAAAATGCCAGATACAAAGTTATTAAGATTTAGCCCTGTGCTTTCTTCTAAGAATTTTATAGTTTTATCTCTTATGTCGAGGTCATTGTTCCATTTTGACTAAATTTTATTGTGTTAGGTGGCTGTCTATTTTCATTCTTTTGCATATGGATATGATCTAGTACCATTTGTTAAAAATGGTACTGTTCTATCCTTATTAAATAATCTTGCCATCCTTGTTGAAAATCAGTTTACCACAGAAGTATAGGTTTGTTTCTGGACTCAGTTTTATACATTGATCTATACTGTATGTCTATGCTTATGTCAGTATCACGCTGTTTTGATTACTTAACTCTGTAGTAAAATTTGATATTGGGAAGTGTGACTCCTCTAACTTTATTCTTATTTTCAAGACTGTTTTGACTATTTGGGGCTTTAGCAAGTCCATATAAATTTTATTTTATTATTTTTTTAGAGGCAGGGTCTTGCTCTGTCACCCATGTTGGAGTGCAGTGGCATAAGCCTAGCTCACTGTAGCTTTGAATTACTGGGTTCAAGAGGTCCTCCCACCTCAACCTCCCAAGTAGCTAGGACTACAGGTGCATGCCACCACATCTGGCTATTTTATCAAATATTTTTGTAGAGATGGAGTCTCACTATGATGCCCAGCCTGGTCTTTAACTTTTGGCCTCAAGTGATCTTTTTGCTGTGGCCTCCCAAAGTGCTGGGATTACAGGTATGAGCCACGACACCCAGCCTTGTATGAATTTTAGAATACACTTCTCCATTTATGCAAAAAAGGTAGTTGGAATTTTGACAGTGCACTTAATCTAGAAATTGATCTGGGGAATATTGTCATCTTAACAATATTCTTTTAATTCATGAACATAGGATTTTTTTTTTTTTAACCTAAAGTTCTCTTTTATTTCTTTCAACAATGTTTTGTAGTTTTCAGTGCACAAAACTTGCACCTCTTTGCTCCAGTTTTTTCTTAAGAGTTTCATTCTTTGGATGCTACTGTAACTGGAATTGTTTTCTGAATTTCATTTTGTGATTGTTAGCTGCAAGTGTACAGAAATATAACTGATTTTTGCATGTTGATTTTAGATCCCAAAACTTTGCTAAATTTATAAAATCAAATGTTTTAAACATTTTGGGGGCATATTTTCATATGTAAGATCATACTGTCTGTGAATAGAAATAGTTTTACTTCTTCCCTTCCAGTTTAGCTGTCCTTTAATTCTTCTGTTATGTTTGTTGTAGGTATAACTTTGAAGTTCAGTGTTAAACAGAAGTGATGAGAACAAGCGTCTTTCTTTATTCCTGATCTTAGGGCAAAAGCTTTCAGTCTTTCACCATTAGGTGTAACATTAGCTGTTAATTTTATAGATGCCTTTTATTCAGCTCAGGAATTTGCCTTCTATTTCTAGTTTTTAAAGTGATCTTGTCATAAAAATGGTTGGATTTTGTCAAATGCTTTTTCTGTGTCAATTGAGATCATATGTTTCTTTCTTTTCATTCAATCCATATGCTGTATTGTATTGACTCCTACTTCCTCCTGGGGGACCTTCTGCTTCACCTGACACCTGATCTGCATCACCTCACACATCATGTTCTTTATAGGTAGAAGTAGGTGAGAAACCTCTGCAGTGGCTTGTGGGTGGCTTGTCCCTGCAGGCGAGCTCAGGTGCCTAGCAGCCTAGTGCCAGTGATTGCAGCCCCCATCACTAAGGCCTGCCCAGCTATTTTTCATTTTTAAATATGCTTACTCGCTCTCGGAAATCCTCTCTCCAGTTCCAATCTCAGACTTCATCCCTCTTATTTTGCAACTCATCTTCTTTAGTGTTCAGGACAGTCTCTCTGGGAACATATTTGAGCTGAGACACGTTAGGTGAGAAGGGCCAAGCAATAAGAAATTTTAGGAAAAAAGGGTTCCGGCAGTGGCCCTTTCTCTGAGAGCTTTCTTCTAAAGCTTGGAGAAGTGCTTTTCTCTTGGGCACCCTTCCTATTACCTGTTTTCTGCAAACTGGACTTGAGGAACTTCCTTGAGTCGAGGTTTTTTCAGAGAATAAAAATCTTTTCAATCCTCAGTGCTAATAAGCAGCTGTTATTAGACACATTAAAAAGAAATGATGGAGAGGGTAAAAAAGAGGAAGGAAATCATATTAATCAAAGAAATTGGGAGATGAATAAAGTGTAAGGGAAGGAGAGCAAGAGAGAAAGATGTGCACAGTGGAGAAATGACCATTGTGTTGAGATGAGCCCATATTATGAGCAGTGGTAGATTTGGGCTGGCAATTTTCTCTTCCTCCTAAATGAATGTAACAAAAACATTTTTAAAAATGACACTTGAGTCCTCTATAGATATGGAAAGAAACAGGCAAATTTACAATTTCTAATCCAACAATGTGTCATTCTTTTCATTTGAAAAATGCAGTAAAGGAAAGTAATTGTTTTTGCTGTGTGCCTGTAAACTTTTCTAGCTTGCCAAGATAATTCTCATTTTCATTCTTCCTTTCAGATGAAAGCAATGTCTTGAATCTGAGTTATTTTTATTCAGATTTTTAATGGAAAGACAAAAAAGAAGCAGGAAAAAAATCCCTAAACTATATAAACAGAAATAAATGACCAAAAATGAAACATAGCTCATTAAAACCTCCAGCTGTGTCAAGACAGAGCTTATTGAGAAAGTTGGCTTTTATTTCTTATGGCTTTCCAACGATTAATTTTTATCACCATATACCACCCTTTATTCCTTAAAATTTGTAGTTTGTCATATTCAAGGTCAGCAAAATAATTCAGGCAAATGAATGGTAAATTCAGTACTATAGGTTGAACTACAAACTCTTGGTTGAATGATCTAAGATAAAATAAAACTAGTTAGTTACTTTTTGACTATAGCATCTTGGGATTTTAAGGTTATAAACACCTTTAGTGTCTTCTAATTACTATTTCCTATTGGAAGTCATATTGTATCTGAGATGAAACAGTTATCCTTGTTGGTTGTGACAAAACTACTCTTCTGGTCAACCTGTTTTCTTCTCAATTCTCCCTGCAATTTTGACCATGAATTCTACTTAGAAAATATTCTCAGTACTCATTTTACACTTTAAATATACAAGTGTACCCCAATTGATATCACTACCCTGTTCTGAGCATGAATGGAACTCCTGACAAAAAGGATGGCAAATAATGGTGACTCACAAGTCACACTACAAATGTAGAATTAACCAGTCTTTGTAAGTTACTAATTAAGAATATTCTATTCTATTCTATGATGAGTTGTGGGGTCATAAACAAGAACAATAAACTTCTGAAAGGGTTCAAAACATGTCCACACAAAATATGCTTCTTTGGCATATTGGTTATGTTGAGCTGGAGGCTCTTATAAAGCAGCAGGTGCAGATAAGGATCTCTTATATTGCCTATCCACCTAAAAGCAGGTCATAACATTCCTAATCAGAAAGGTGCCTCCCTGTACCAGGAAGATAATAACACTTTGTATCTCAGGAGACCAGGATTCATGTTGAAATGGACCTGTACAAACAAACCTACTAAAATAACACTTATCTCTCATTAGTTTTACCTGTGTATTTTCTAGTCACTGTAATGCCCCTAACCCAAGCCCTTTCGTTCTGTCAAATTTGCACAATTTATGCTTCTTTGTGTTAAAAAGGTATAAAGGCAAACTGTGTGTTACTGTGCTTTGTTATTTCATTTCATAGATACTGTGTTTTGTTTTGTTTACAAATTGAAGATTTTCAGCAACCCTGTGTCATGCAAGTCTATGGCACCATTTTCCAATAGCATGTGTTCACTTCATGTCCCTGTATCACCTTTTGGTAATTATTGAAATATTTTAAACTTCCATTATTATTATGTTGGTTGTGTATTGGGGGAACCAGCCCCCAATGTTTCAACGTAGGTTCTTTTATTTTCCCTAAGTGTCGGCTGGTCTGAGAAATAAAGAGAAAGAGTACAAAGAGAGAAATTTTACAGCTGGACCTCCAGGAGTGACATCACATATTGGTAAGACCGTGATGACCACCCTGAGCTGCAAAATCAGCAAGTTTTTATTAGGGATTTTAAAAGGGGAGGGGGTGTATGAACAGGGAGTAGATCACAAGTATCACATGCTTCAGAGGGTAATAAAGATCACAAGGCAAGGCAAAATTAGAATTGCTGATGAGGGTCTATGTCCCACTGTGCATGCATTGTCTTCATAAACATCTTAACAGGAAACAGGGTTTGAGAGCAGAGAACCGATCTGACTAGAATTTACCAGACTGGAATTTCCCAATCTTAGTAAGCCTGTGGGTACTGCAGGAAACCAGGGCATACTTCAGTCCTTATCTCAAGTGCCTAAGACAGACACTCCCAGAGCAGCCATTCATAGACCTCCCAACAAGGAATGTATTCCTTCCCCAGGGTTATTCCTTGCTGGGAAAAGAATTCAGCAATATCTCTCCTATTCACACATCTGTCTATAGGCTTTCTGCTAGAAGAAAAATATGGCTCTATTCTGCCCGACCCCACAGGCAGTCAGACCTTATTGTTATCTTCCCTTATTCCCTGAAAATTGCTGTTATTCTTTTCTTTTTCAGGGTGCGCTGATTTCATACTGTTCAAACACACATGTTTTACAATCCATATGTACAATAGCAGTCCTGAGGTGACATACATTCTCAGCTTATGAAGATAATGTGATTAAGAGATTAAAGACAGGCAGAAGAAATTTTTAAAGTGTTAATTGGGGAAGTGATAAATGTCCATGAAATCTTCACAATTTATATTCAGAGATTGCAGTAAAGACAGGTGTAAGAAATTATAAAAGTATTAATTTTAGGAACTGATAAATGTCCATGAAATCTTCACAATTTGTATTCTTCTGCCTTGGCTCCGGCCAGTCCCGCCTTTCAGGGTCCCCGACTTCCCGCAACATATTTCCCTTTCTTTTTATATAAATGTGCCATGGCACCTTTCTCAAAATCGTTCTCTTGATTTTGATGCAGGATTCTTTAGTCCAGCACACTAACAACAATCCAATTAAACAGAGAAACATAATTCCAAAATTTAATACAGTGGAGCCCCCAGTAGACTTGATCCAAGTCATGGAGTTTAGTCCAGAAAGAATGCCACCTGATCTAACGCCTCAGCTCCAGGCACAATGGATAAATGAGCTTGAGAGCCTTCAAAAATTTGTTTCTTTCGTCTGATTATGTCCAAGGGTAAATTATCTTCTCTACCCAGAAGGTGTCCTTCGACCATTTCCCATGAATGATCAGTCTCATTGTAGGGATATGGGGTGATACAGAAAGCAAAAGTATTCCAATTGCACTGCATTTGCATGTGATGTTCGAAACTCATTAGTCAGTCTCCAGGCCAAATTACAGACTGTCTTAAACCATTAATTTGATTAGCTAATTTTCGATCAATGCCTTGTTGAGAATTCCACATTTGGGTGGAATTGGCTTGCCAGTGGTTAACAAAATGAGCCATTTGAATAGACTGATGTAATGCCATTCCGGCAGTGGTGGCCAGTGCTGGGACTGTAATAGGCCCATGATCACAGCGATTAAAGTGAAAACAAATCTCTTAGATCTTTTTAGAATTCACTGTAACACTTCATTAATTAAATGTACTGAGGGGGAGGATTCCCAAGGTCTGGGCAAAGTTATCAGAATCCAGATTCCTTCTCAAGCTCGACCCAAAATTACTCTTTTCCTGGAGTCAAAATGGGAATTAATACAAGTGTATAAATGACAATTAATGCATTGGACAGTTTGATTGTTCGTCCAAATTTTGATATGTCCCACTAACAGCATGTAAAGAGGCTTAACACAACTCTGTATGGGAATAGTCAGGTTGGAGGTAAAGCAGAATGTCTGAATCTACATTGATACTGAGGTAGAGGGATGGTAGTGGGGACGACAGACAGAAAAGTTTCCCCTTCCCATACTCACAGTCCGGACATGGCAATAGCCAATTTCCAAAATTCTGGGTGTTCTGGGCTCAGAATGGGAAATACCATATGAGGCCTTGGTGGCGGGGGTTGGGGGGACAGGAAATGCCTTTATCTTCCCATTTTAAGGGAAAGAATGAGCTGAACCTCTTATGCAAAGGAGAATGATGATTCTCATTTTTCCAATAAGAAATAAAGTAAGTAGCCTCCAGGCATTCCCTTCCACCAGAGGAGCAATTGTTTTTTAAATAGCCCTTTGGTGCCCAGTCTATTACTAAACCATATGAGTCATTTTTTAATACTACTGCATGTAAGTTAACACAGCCATCCAAAATTAAAGTTTTAGATGGGCCCTCAAAATGTTTCGGGTATTGTTTTCCTGAGGGTTTATATTAAAAGTATTGGGTGTCTTCTATTACCCTCCCCCCTTTTCATTTGTCTTAAAGGAGAAAGGGAGAGTCCAGAGACCAAATGTGCTGGTTCCTCTGTAGCTGATCTCTCCGGAAGATAAGCAGTCCAGACTTGAGTTTCTACATGGATACAACCAGATGCATGTCCGAGGCACAGAGGGGGAGGTGTTTATAACGCATAGTTAACACTAAATGCAGGCCTTCTTCTCCTGGTTGAGTGGGGCAATGGTCATCTGTAGCTCCAGGCATCAACATGCTATAATTAGTATAGATTTCTGCAGGAGCATCCATCCAGATGAGAGGTCGAATAAGTGGAGGAAAAGGCACATAAGCCCAATAAAAATAATTTTGTGTAGCAGGTAAATCAGTGTGAGGGGCAGCTGGTGAGACAGAAAGTATAAGGAGGAGAATCATTAAACCTGTTGTAAGCGAGATCCAGTGCTGAAGGAGGAAGAGAAGAACAGAGGGATATTATTTTTAGGCTAATAGAAATGGTGAGATTTCTAGGTTGGTAATGAGAAACAGGTAATGAGGAGAAGTGGGATTAGTTAGAGGGGTCTCCATTGCCAGTAGGGAGGATTGAACCAGACCCATTTTGATTGGTATGCCAGCTTCTGAGGCATCGGCACAGATCTCAGCACATATGAGGGCAGTTTCTGACATGGACATCTTTTCCCTGTGGTTTTCGCTGTCGGTATTAACACAAAGTTTAAGTCTCCTAGTGGGCACCCAGACAGGGGATTGATGATCTCCTGGTGCAACACAAACATGCCCTCTCCCCCACGTTATTATTGTGCCAGGTTCCCAGGTATTGGTTTGTGGGTTTTTCCATAACACTGGCTTGCCTTCGTTTAGGGAGAATTTTTTCCTGTGTAATGGCATTCAGCTGCAGTTAGCGTATTATCTTTAGGAACATTTAGAAATTTCAAAGTAAACAATGCTAAATGTAATAGGGAGTGGGGAGTAGTTAAATTACGCTTTTGTTGCTCAGACTGTTTGGACAATTGAGTTTTTAAGGTGCGATTGGCCCTTTCCACCACAGCCTGTCCCTGAGGATTGTAAGGGATCCCAGTTATATGGGAAATTCCCTATTGTTGCATAAATAAATCAAAAGCCTTACTAACATATCCAGGGGCATTGTCTGTCTTTATTTGATATGGAAGCCCCATAATTGCAAAGCAAGAATACAGATGTTTTTAAACATGGGCCATGCCTTCCCCTGTTTGGCAAGTAGCCCAGATAAAACCTGAGAAGGTATCTACAGAAACATGCACATGTGAAGGTCTGCCAAAGGAGCTAACATAAGTCACATCCCTTTGCCATAAATCACTAGGAGTTAGGCCTCTGGGATTAACTCCAGGTTTCTGATTTGGAAATATAAAAACTTGACACTCCGGGCAGTGGTGGACAATAAGCTTAGCCTCGTTCCAGGTGAGAGCAAATTTATCTTTTAATCCAGCAGCATTGACATGAGTGAGATTATGGAACTCCTGAGTTTCCTGGGTTGCAAAAAAGACCAAACAGTCGACTTTATGGTTACCAGCAGACATGGGTCCTGGTAAAGTGGTATGAGATCTAATATGCGTAATATAGAAAGGGTGTCTACTTTGGTGAACTGCCTGTTGTAACCTTGAAAATAAATCAATTCAGAATTATCAATATGTTTGATAGCAGTTTCTATATGTTTAGTAGTATGCACAACATAAGCAGAATCAGAGACAATATTTAAAGGTTTGGGGAAATCCTGTAAGGCAGTAATTACAGCAATTAACACTGCCTTTTGAGCAGCGGTATAAGGGGTAGAAATAAGTTTGTCTGTAGGACCCACATAACCAGCATTTCCATTACTGGAGCCATCAGTAATCACCGTAATGGCCTCAGGAATGGGCTGATCTTTGGTCAATCGAGGGACCACCCAAGAAGTCATTTTTATAAAATCAAACAGTTTGTTTTTTGGATAATGATTGTCAATAACACCGATAAAATCAGCCAAGTGAATTTGGCACAGTGTGGAATGTTGAAAAGCGGCTTGAACTTCGAGCTGATTTAAAGGAACCACAATTAGGATCAAATCCGGAAGTTTAAGTATTCTATACCGTGCTTGTCAAATTACGGTGGCCATTTGGTCCAGAAAACCAACAAAGTTTTTGACACAGAATGAGGAAGAAACCACCACTCCACTCAATCGTGATGTTGAACTATTAACCCAGTAGGGGATTGCAATGAAGCGAAAACCAGAAGCTAAGAGAGCGGCCACTGCTCAATCCAAACAGGTGTTTCTGATTTCCACTGTAAAGAAATGAGATTAGGAGGCATGGCAGTAGCCGCCATGAAAAAGGGTAACCTAAACCAGCACTGTCTTCTTGCACAGTAACTGGGAGAGGTTTAGTAATTCCATCATGTTTTGGGCCGAAACCGAGTCTGGGAACAAACCCCATGTTTTCCATCATATGTTGACTGGGAGCACTAGAAGAGTTAACATCAGCCCCAATATCTACTAGGCCCCGAAACTTTTTTCCTTGAATGTGTATGGTGCAGGTGGGCCATTGTTTAGAAATTACATTAATCCAATAAGCGGCTTTTTCACTGCCAGAGCCCATCCCAGGGCCGCCTGTTTTATCTCCTTTGTTTAAAACAATATTAGACAGTAAAAGTAATTGAGCAATTGACTCACCAGCTGGAATGGAAACAGAAACCTTGGCAAAAACGATGAGTTTAATCTCATCAGGGGAATCAGAATTAATGAGACCAGTATGAATGGTGATTCCTTTAACAGAGGTGGATGCCCTACCTAACACCAGGCCCATCGAACCTTGAGGTCAAGGGCCAGTGACTCCCATGGGGACAATTAAAAACAAAGAATTAGGTAGTAAATTTAGAGGAATGGTCCTACAGAGATCGACTGCCCCGCCCCCTATCATGGAGGTGGGCAAGCCTTGTACTGAAACAGAAGAAGAGGCTGGGACCTATCTGGGTTGGCTGTAGGTAAATTTGTGCTGAGGGCTGCGTTGGTACCACTTGAAGTGGAAACGCAACATTGGTCTGAGTTTGAGGTGTCCCATTTGATAGTGGGGCCTGGGACTGGCCCCGCTTCCCATTTCCTGTTTCCCGTTTCCCTGGTTCTGTGGCAGGGGGTTTCCATCTATATCATACTTAGAGCAGTAAGTACTTGCCCAATGTTTACCTTTGCGACAACGTGGGCAAACAGTAGCAGCAGCATTTGGCCATGTTTGTTGAGCCAACTTGGCCGCTTTTAAGTTTTTTTTGTTTTGTTTTGTTTTTTTTTTTTTTGAGATGGAGTCTCGCTCTGTCACCCGGGCTGGAGTGCAGTGGCCGGATCTCAGCTCACTGCAAGCTCCGCCTCCTGGGTTTACGCCATTCTTCTGCCTCAGCCTCCCGAGTAGCTGGGACTACAGGCGCCTGCCACCTCGCCCGGCTAGTTTTTTGTATTTTTTAGTAGAGATGGGGTTTCACTGGGTTAGCCAGGATGGTCTCAATCTCCTGACCTTGTGATCCGCCCGTCTCGGCCTCCCAAAGTGCTGGGATTACAGGCTCGAGCCACCGCGCCCGGCCTTAAGTTTTTAACACTGCAATTTTTTCCAAGTATGACCAAATTGACCGCAGTTATAGCAGGCTCCAAGGAAAGGATCAGTCGAGTCAGTTTGATTGCTATCTTTCATGGCCCATGCCCACAGAACAGCTTCATGGGTCTCTGATCCGATACCTTCACAAGCTTTAATGTACACAGGCAACACCTCGTGATCAGGTAAATTTTGTTGTTGGATGGAACATATGGCCATTTTACACTCATGGTTTGCATTTTCAAAAGTTAACATACAAAGGAGAATACTTTGAGCGCGCTCATCAGAGACAGATTTTTTGACAGCATGTTGTAATTTAGCTAAAAAATCAGGGTATAATCCACCGTGACCCTGTTTAACAGTAGTAAAAGAAATAGGAGCTTGGCCTGGGGCGTGCAATTTATCCCAAGCTCTCACACAGACTTTTGTTAGTAGTTCCATGGTGAAAGCATCAAAGCCTAATTGGGCATAAGTATCAGAGAAATTATCAGAGTTTGTGAGCTGAGCCTGAGTAATTGGAATGCCGTCAGCCCTATTTAGCTGAGCCCGCATATGGGCCTCCTCTGACCACCAGGTACAGAATTGTAAATGGTGAGCTGGGATTAGAACAGCTTTTGCCAAAATGTCCCTGTCTAAAGGAAGCAAAATTATCTCAGTACAAAAAGTCTGTAATACCATTTTAACATGTGGAGAAGTAGTACCATACTGAGTGCAAGCATCCTTAAATTCTTTTGAAAAGATGAGATTGAATGGTGCATAGTGACATACTTGTACCCCTTGAGCATTAGGAGGTTCTAGCGCAACCAGATAAGCCCATGTGTCTAATCCACTTGTTTCTTTGTTTTTGCATAATAAGCATTGCATGGAAGTTTCAAGAGTAAGCACCTGAGACGGAGTTGGCATAGAAGTGATGGGAGAAACATGTGTAGATAAGGGAAACTGAGGTTGAGGAGTTCGGACCGGTATGAAAGTGTGAGAAAGGGGCATTGGAGGAGCAGAAGAGGCAGAAGTATACTGGTGATTACTGGTGTCCACATGTGAAGAAGGGTACAGAGAAACAGGCTGAATGGATGGCAAAGTGACCGGTTGAGGGACCAAAATGACAGGAGGGTGAGGGGCTGCCGTGGATGGAGGAGGGCCTGCAGAATTACAGGTAAATTGTAGTTTGGTCCCGGAGCCATTAGGTGGCTCCAGAGGCAAATCCTGCAAAGGTTTGAAGAGGGAAGAATTAGCATATGTATGGTCCCAGGCTGTCTGAGTTGGGGCCGTGGGAGCTACAAGTACTGGCTCTTTGTGAAAAGAAATAAGATCATCAGGGAGTGATGTAAGCCAAAGTCACGGGAATTAGATATTGGATCCTCAACATCAGCAGGTGGGGGAGAAGTAGGCGAAGGGAGAGGCTGAGCAGATAATGAAGGCCGTGCGGGAGAGGAAAGCTGAGGAAGAGGTAGAGGGTTGGCGGATTCAGAAAACTGGTAACTGTAGGGGGTCACAGGATTCGTATGTTATTAGGACAGCACGTACCAAGGCCCAGTCACCCCAAACAGTGATGGGAACATAATTTCCTGTCGGGACCAGTTCCCAGAAAGTTACACCAACACAATCCCATAGTTCTACATCTAAGGCTCCTTTTCTAGGAAACCAAGGACAGTGTTCTTCCACTGTCCTGAAAAAGGTGATCATATTTTCCATCGGTACCCAAACACCACCCTGTTTTAATAGCAGTTTAATATAGCAGAGATAAGCATGATGTTTAGACTCTGCGTGACCCATAGTTAACCTGGACAATTCACAGACTATTCACCAGTTATCAGGGAATTGAACAAGTGTTTCTGTGGACCAAACCAATGAATGTTTCTCCGCATCTACCAAAGGGAATCGGGTTCCCATATGCACTTAGGAAAAAGAAAAACCACATTGGCGCACCAGATATTGGGGGAACCAGGGGTGACATCACATATTGGTCGGACCATGATGACCACCCCGAGCCACAAAACCAGCAAGTTTTTATTAGGGATTTTAAAAAGGGGAAGGGGTGTACAAACAGGGAGTAGGTCACAAAGATCACATGCTTCAGAGGGTAATAAAGATCACAAGGCCAGGCAAAATTAGAATTGCTGATGAGGGTCTATGTCCCGCTGTGCATGCATTGTCTTCATAAACATCTTAACAGGAAACAGGGTTTGAGAGCAGAGAACCGATCTGACTACAATTTACCAGACTGGAATTTCCCAGTCCTAGTAAGCCTGTGGGTACTGCAGGAGACCAGGGAGTAGTTCAGTCCTTATCTCAACTGCCTAAGACAGACACTCCCTGAGCAGCTGTTCATAGACCTCCCCTGAAGGAATGCATTCCTTCACCAGGGTTATTTCTTGCTGAGAAAAGAATTCAGCAATACCTCTCCTACTCACACAACTGTCTATGGGCTTTCTGTGAGAAGAAAAATATGCCTGACCCTGCAGGCAGTCAGACCTTATGGTTATCTTCCCTTTTCCCTGAAAATCACTGTTACTCTGTTCTTTTTCAGGGTGCACTGTTTTCATATTGTTCAAACACACGTTATACAATCCATTTGTACAATAGTGGTCCTGAGGTGATGTACATTCTCAGCTTACAAAGATAACATGATTAAGAGATAAAAGAGGCATAAGACATTATAATTTGGCACAGTGATAAATGTCCATGAAATCTTCACAATTTATATTCAGAGATTGCAATAAAGACAGGTGTAAGAAATTATAAAAGTATTTGGGGAACTGATAAATGTCCATGAAATCTTCACAATTTATGTTCTTCTGCCTCGACTCCAGCCGGTCCCTCCATTTGGGGTCCCCGGGTTCCCGTAACAATTGTGGATATGTGTGATCAAGGCTCTTTGATGTTACCAATGTAATTCTTTTAGGGCTCACAAATTGGGCTCATATAAGGCAAGAAACATTATCAATAAATGTTGTGTGTGTTCTGATTGCTCCACAGATTGACTGCTCCCCAACCTCTCTCCATTTCCTCTGACCTCCCTGTTCCCTGAGACACAACAATATCGAAACTAGGTCAATGAATAATCGTACAACACCTTTCTAAGTGTTCAAGTGAAAGGAGGAGTCACACATCTCTCACTTTAAATCAAAAGCTATAAATGATTAATATTAATGAGGAAGGCATGATGAAAGCTGAGATAGGCTGAAAGCTAGGTCTCTTGTGCCAGCTAGCCAAGTTGTGAAGGCAAATAAAAAAAATTCTTAAAAAAAAATAAAAAGTGCTACTCCAGTGAACACACAAATGATAAGACAGCGAAATAGCCTTATTGCTGATATAAAGTTTTAGCCGTCTGGATAGAAGCTTAAACCAGTCACAACATTCCCTTAAAACAAAGCCTAATCCAGAGAAAGGTCCTAACTCTTCAATTCTGCCAAGGCTGATAGATGTAATGAAGTTACAAAAGAAAATCTTGAAGGTAGCAGAGCTTAGCTCATAACATTTAAGAAAAGAAGCCATATTCCATAATATAAAAGTGTAAAGTGAAGTAGGAAGTACTCATGTAAAAATTAACTTGTAGCAAGATAGAAGCTCCAGCTAAGGTCATTGATGAAAGTGGCTATAGTAAACAATAGATTTTCAATATAATTGAAACAGCCTTCTATTGAAAGAAGATGACATTTAGGACTTCCATAGCTAGAGAAGTCAATGGCTGGCTTCAAGTGACAGAATGACTTTCTTATTAGGGCTAAATCAGCTGGTGGCACTAAGTTGAGGCCAATGCTTGTTTAGAATTCCAAAAATTGTAAGTCCCTTAAGAATGATGCTAAATCAACTCTGCCTGTGCTCTGTAAATGGAAGAACAAAGCCTGGATGACAGCACATCTATCTGTTACATGATTTACTAAATATTTTAAACCCACTCTTGAGACCCACTACTCAGAAAAAAAATATTGCTTTCAAAATATTACTGTTCATTGACTAGGCATCTAGTCACCCAAGAACTTTGATGGAGATGTACAAATATATTAATGTTGTTTTCATGCTTTCTAATTCAACATCCATAGATGAAGGAGTAATTCTGACTTTTAATTTTTATTATTTAAGAAATGTGTTTTTTAAGGCTAAAACTGCCAAATACAGTGATTCCTCTGATAGATCTGGGCAAAGAAAGTTGAAAACCTTCTGGAAAGGATTCACCATTCTAGATGCCATTAAGAACATTTGTCATTCATGGGAAGAAATCAAAATACTAAAAATTAACAAAAGTTTGAAAGAAGTTTATTCCATCTCTGATGGATGACTGTGAGGAGTTCAGGATTTTAGAAGAGAATATAACTGCAAATGTGGTAGAAATAGTAAGAGAACTAGAATTAGAAGTGGAGCTCAAACATGATGCATTATTGTGAGATTGCTGCAATCTCACCATAGAACTTGATTGGATGAGGAGCTACTTTTTATGGGTGAGCAAAGAAATTGGTTTCTTGAGAAGGACACTACTCCTGGTGAAGATGCTGTGAACATTGTTGAAATGACAAAATAATTTGAATATTACATAAACTTAGTTGATGAAACAGTGGTAGGGTTTGAGAGGACTGACTTCAATTTTGAAAGAAGTTCTACTGTGGGTAAAATGGTACAAATGGCGTGGAATGCTACAGAAAAACTTTTGTGAAAGGAAAAGTCAGTCAATGCAGCGAACTTCTCTAATGTCTTATTTTAAAGAAATTGCCAAAGATCAGATGGCTGTAGATGTGTGGTATTATTTCTGAGGACTCTGTTCTGTTCCATTGGTCTATATCTCTGTTTTGGTACCACTACCATGCTGTTTTGGTTACTGTAGCCTTGTAGTATAGTTTGAAGTCAGGTAGCGTGATGCCTCCAGCTTTGGTCTTTTGACTTAGGATTGTCTTGGAGATGCGGGCTCTTTTTTGGTTCCATATGAACTTTAAAGCAGTTTTTTCCAATTCTGTGAAGAAACTCATTGGTAGCTTGATGGGGATGGCATTGAATCTTTAAATTACCTTGGGCAGTATGGCCATTTTCACGATATTGATTCTTCCTATCCATGAGCATGGTATGTTCTTCCATTTGTTTGTGTCCTCTTTTATTTCACTGAGCAGTGGTTTGTAGTTCTCCTTGAAGAGGTCCTTTACATCCCTTGTAAGTTGGATTCCTAGGTATTTTATTCTCTTTGAAGCAATTGTGAACGGAAGTTCATTCCTGATTTGGCTCTCTGTTTGTCTGTTACTGGTGTATAAGAAGGCTTGTGATTTTTGCACATTAATTTTGTATCCTGAGACTTTGCTGAAATTGCTTATCAGCTTAAGGAGATTTTGGGCTGAGACAATGGGATTTTCTAAATATACAATCATGTCATCTGCAAAGAGGGACAATTTGACTTCTTCTTTTCCTAACTGAATACCCTTGATTTCTTTCTCTTGCCTGATTGCCCTAGCCAGAACTTCCAACACTATGTTGAATAGGAGTGGTGAGAGAGGGCATCCCTGTCTTGTGCCAGTTTTCAAAGGGAATTTTTCCAGTTTTTGCCCATTCAGTATGATATTGGCTGTGGGTTTGTCATAAATAGCTCTTATTATTTTGAGGTACGTTCCATAAAAACCCTAGAGGAAAACCTAGGTAGTACCATTCAGGACATAGGCATGGGCAAAGACTTCATGTCTAAAACACTAAAAGCAACGGCAACAAAAGCCAAAATTGACAAATGGGATCTCATTAAATTGAAGAGCTTTCGCACAGCAAAAGAAACTACCATCAGAGTGAACAGGCAACCTACAGAATGGGAGAAAATTTTTGCTATCTACTCATCTGACAAAGGGCTAATATCCAGAACCTACAAAGAACTCAAACAAATTTACAAGAAAAAAACAAACAGCCCCATCAAAAAGTGGGCAAAGGATCTGAACAGACATTTCTCAAAAGAAGACATTCATACAGCCAACAGACACATGAAAAAATGCTCATCATCACTGGCCATCAGAGAAATGCAAATCAAAACCACAATGAGATACCATCTCACACCAGTTAGAATGGCGATCATTAAAAAGTCAGGAAACAACAGGTGCTGGAGAGGATGTGGAGAAATAGGAACACTTTTACACTGTTGGTGAGATTGTAAACTAGTTCAACCATTATGGAAAACAGTATGGCGATTCCTCAAGGATCTAGAACTAGATGTACCATATGACCCAGCCATCCCATTACTGGGTATATACTCAAAGGATTATAAATCATGCTGCTATAAAGACACATGCACACGTATGTTTATTGCAGCACTATTCACAATAGCAAAGACTTGGAATCAACCCAAATATCCATCAGTGACAGACTGGATTAAGAAAATGTGGCACATATACACCATGGAATACTATGCAGCCATAAAAAAGGATGAGTTTGTGTCCTTTGTAGGGACATGGATGCAGCTGGAAACCATCATTCTTAGCAAACTATCACAAGAAGAGAAAACCAAACACCGCATGTTCTCACTCATAGGTGGGAACTGAACAATGAGATCACTTGGACTCGGGAAGGGGAACATCACACACAGGGGCCTATCATGGGGAGGGGGAAGGGGGAAGGGGGAAGGGGGGAGAGGGGAGGGATTGCATTGGGAGTTATACCTGATGTAAATGACGAGTTGATGGGTGCTGACGAGGTGATGGGTGCAGCACAGCAACATGGCACAAGTATACATATGTAACAAACCTGCACGTTATGCACATGTACCCTAGAACTTAAAGTATAATAATAATAATTAAAAAAAAAAAAAAAGAAATTGCCACTGCCACCTCAACCTTCAGCAACAACTGCCCTGATCAGTCAGCAGCCATCAACATTGAGGCAAGACCCTCCACCAGTAAAAAGATTACAACCCTCTGAAGGCTTGGATCATTGTTAACATTTTTTAGCAATACAGTATTTTTAATTAGGTATGAACAATTTTTTAAACAATGCTATTGCACACTTAACAGACTACAGAGTTCAAACAAGACTTTTATATACACCGAGAAACCAGATATGTATGTGACTGGCTTTATTGCAATATTTGCTTTATTTCCATGGTCTGGAACCAAACCTGCAATATCTCTGAAGTCTGCCTGTATACGTTTTGGGGTCTAATAGCTTATTTGGGTCTTCCTTTTCCTTCTGAAGACTCTTGTGTATACATAAGAAAATTAAATTTGTATGCTTTTCTCCTGTTAATTTGCCTTATATTAGTTTCATTCTTAGGAGCAGCCATAGAACCTGAGAGGGTAGAGAAAAGTTTTCCCTCCTATACATGGTTCTGGTTTGAGAGCACTGGTTTCATGGAGTTGATGCCACTACTAAATACCTGAAAAATGTTTGTTACTACAATTTAGAGAAAACTCCAAACAAACGTAAATTAAATATCAGTAGTAAGTGTTTGTGAAATGATCTCTTCTTTAACATATTAAAGGCAAAAGAGATATTTGTTGAAGGCATAAATGAATCTCTGATAAATATAACAAGTTTCCCTATTTTCTGAAAGCTATCTTGTTGGAAAAATAAATGCAATCTGTCGCACATTTCCTAAAGCAGATTCTTCCTTCAAATCAAGATTCTTCTTTAGTAGGACTTCGTTTTTATTACTCAATGCATCTTTTTGTTAGAGGATGTTATTGAAACGATATTGTCAATGCCAATATTTGCTTTTACTTAAATTTACAACTCATAAAAGAAACTGACATTTTCTTTAGGTAGGGAGCACTTTTCATGTCTGTTGTCACTATTTTATGTGTCTAGTAATGCCAAGCTTGTTTTTAAAAAATAACATTCCATTATTTACCCATCTATTTCATTTTTCTCTATCTTTAGTTCTCTAACTCTACTCATACAATTTACTATGGCTTTAATTTACATAGCTTTCAAACTCCCTATATAAAAGAAAATGTCTTCCTACTGTTTTCACTTCTATGGGGCCTAAAGAGCACAACTCTGATTTTCAGATAAGATCCTCTGGCTACTATTTTTTTCCCATAGGATCTCATTGTTAGAGAAGGCATTGAACCTCAGGACTGCCTTTTGCAAACTCATCCAGTAGAAAATTTGCGTATCAATACTTCTTATAAAAGCAAATACGCTAAAAATGAAAAATGTATATAAATTTGAAAGATCTGCTCTCATCATTTGTTCATGGTAGCTGGCAGAATTCTTTGTTTTGTTTTTGTTTTTGTTTTGAGACAAAGTCTCATTCTGTTGCCCAAGCTGGAGTACAGTGGTGCGATCTCAGCTCCCTGCAACCTCTACCTCCCCGGTTCAAATGATTCTCCTGCCTTAGCCTCATGAGTAGCTGGGACTACAGGCACGCACCACCTTGCCTGGCTAATTTTTTTATTTTTAGTAGAGATCGGGTTTCACTATGTTGCCCAGGCTGGTCTTGAACTCCTGAACTCACGATCTGCCTGCTTGGCCTCCCAAAGTGCTAGGATTACAGGCATGAGTCACCATGCCTAGCCAGAATTCTTTGTGTTTAAAGTGAAGAACATTTAGTTCTTTTCCTTTATAGCTATGGTAAATAAGAATGTGTGGGACTGTCTCATTTACAGTTAAAAACCTAGAAAACATCTTCCCTATTCATCTGGTAATATGGCTATTAATACTTTTTCTGCGTTCTGAGGAAAAAGAAAGAGAAACATTGAAATGGTCCAAAGGGTTTAGGAGACAAAAAACTAAGGGTATAAAATAGAGGAGAATTTGCCAAGAGGAGGAGGAGGAGGAGGATAGGTAATCTTCTAAGGGGAATGCCAGTTTATAAGTTATACATCCTGAAATTAGGTATAATATTCACATTGTAGTGCTTCAGCATTATGCAGATAACATTTTCGTGACTTAAAATTCAGAGACAAAAATAACAGATGCAAGTATGTGAGAGGGGTATGCGTTTGGCATTTAATATTCTTGTTGGCTTGATTTAAATTGGTATTTGAGCCTTATAGTCAGTTCTTAATTGTTTATGCCAGTAGAGGGAATCAGTGATGGGGTAATTTAAAAATCGTTCGTTTTTATTTTTTAATGAGCAGTTTTGTTTAAAGTAAAATGGGTAGGTCACCTTCTTCTGGAATTTGCAATTCTTCAAGCAAAATACTCTATTTACCTCTATTGGCAAAACTCATTTTTGAAAAATTTATCCTCTCAACTTTAATCCTGTTTTTCAGCTCAAATGTGGAAAATGCCAGGGTTGGACAGCATCACATTTCACTTATTTTGATTCTAAGCCATCACTAAGTAATGTTTATCTCCCTTTAAGCTCACCGTCTCTTTAATCCACATTTGTCTGAGTGAGGGCAAGGAAAACTCGCTGGTTTTGGCTGACAAGGTTGTCCTTGTAGTAGTGGCTGTATATAATCTATGCCATGCCTGCCTCTCATGAATTTTCTTTACCAATCTGCTGCTTCTATAATATGATAGCTAAAAACATCATTTTTTCTTATGAAAAACTTTACATACATAATTCTAAGCACAAATAGCCTCAAATAATGCTCTTCTCTATGAAGAGTATTTAATGTCTGCAGTTACTATTTCTTTAGCAAATGTGAGTTGAATACCTGTGCCAGGTGCCATTTGACTTATGGGGATGCAGCAGCGGCTAGAACCCAGCCCCAGCTCATTCTGAGCCAGCACCTGGTGGGAAAGACAAGCAATACACACTCAAAACGAATAAATGGAACCTAATTAAACTAAAAAGCTTCTGTACAGCAATAAATTAGTAAATATATAAATCATCAGAGTAAACAGACAACCCACAGATTGGGAGAAAAATATTTGCAAACTACACATTCAACAAAGGACTCATATCCAGGATCTACAAGGAACTCAAACAAATCTGCAAGAAAAACACAAATCTCATCAATGGGTGGGCAGAAAACATAAAAAGACATTTCTCAAGTTATACATATGGCCAAAAACTATGAAAAAATGATGCTCAACATTACTAATTATCAGGGAAATGCAAATTAAAACCTCAATGAGATACCACTTTACCCCTGCAAAAATTGGCCATTATTGAAAAGTCAAAAAACAATAGACATTGGTATGGATGTAGTGAAAATGAAGTGCTTATACACTCCTGGTAGGAATATAAATTAGTACAAACTCTATGGAAAGCAGTATGGGGATTTCTAAAATAACTAAAAGTAGATCTACCATTTGATCCAGCAATCCCACGACTGGGTATCTACCCAAAGGAAAAGAGTTCATTGTATCTAAAGGGCACCTGCGCATGTTATTTATTGCAGCACAATTCACAATTGCAAAGGTATGGAACCAATCTAAGTGCCCATGGACCAATAAGTGGATAAAGAAAATGTGGCGTATACACACTATGGCATACTACTCAGTCATAAAAAAGAATGAAATAATGTTTTTTTGCAGTAACTTGGATAGAGCTGAAGACCATTATTCTAAGTGAAGAAACTCATGAATAGAAAACCAAATACCATATGTTCTCACTTGTAAGTGGGAGCTAAGCTATGGGCATGCAAAGGCATGCAGAGTGGTATAATCAAGCTTGGAGAGGCAGAAGGGGGATTGAGGGATAAAAAAGTACATACTACTCAGGTGATGGGAGCACTAAATCTGACTTCACCAATATACAATTCATCCATGTAACCAAGGACCACTTGTACCTCAAAAGCTATTAAAATAAAAACATTAAACATTTTTGACATTTTACTCATCAAAAAATGAATCTTTGATATCGGGGTGAGAAATGATAGAGACAATTAAGCATAGGAAGGCAATGAGTGACTGGATGGGACAATCTTTTAGAAAACATGATGCTTTGGATACTTTGAATGCAATGAGCAATGAAATTCATGGATGTCTGGGCAAGATTGTCACCGTAAGAGGAAACAAGGTGTGAAAAGGCCTGAGGGAGGAGGAGGATCTTGTATTAGGGAAATGGCACAAAGAAGGTGGGGATGGAGCTCTTAGATTCCGGGAAATGAGACACAGCATGAGCTGGGCCTAATAATGGAGAATCTGGTAGGCGAGTGGGAGGATCAGGATTTTATTCTAAGAGGAATGAACCATCATTTAGAGTTTTAACGCATTACAGTTTACATTTTAAACTCTACTGGGAGAGTTTAGAAGACTTGTTCAATATCACACAGAAAATACACGACTCAGCTAGGGTTAACTGCTGAATTCATTCAGTGAAATGTGGAAGTGAAGTAAATTTAAAGATAAACATATTCATTGAATTTCAGAACCTCAAGTTTGACTTCAGATTAGTCATCTGTTACTTGAGGTCATTCTTTTTTTGTTTTGTTTTGTTTTTTTAAGACCAGGTCTTGTTCTGTCATCCAGGTTGCTGGAGTGCAGTGATGCATTAATATCTTACTGTGGCCTCAAACTCCTGAGCTCAAGTGATCCTCCCACCTCAACCTCCCAAGTAGCTGGGATGTGAGCCACCATGCATGGCTTACTTGAGGTCATTCTCTATTATTTCTGCCAACTGCTTTTGTACTCTTTTCCTAAACACAAGATGGGGAGTTTCACATCACCTTAGAGGGAATTCAAAACACTTTTGTCCTGTCCTGAGTGTGAGATGATTCTTTTTCAGGTTGACCTGTATATTGGTTTTCTAGGTTTGCCATGACAAGTGCTGTAACACACTGTTAACAGAGATTTATCTTCTCACAGTGTTAGAGCCTAGGAGTGTAAGAAGAATGTGTCATCAATGTTGTTTCTTCTGAGGCCTCCCTCCTTTGCTGGTAGATGGTCATCTTCCCTACTTATGTCTACGGTCTTCCCTCTGTGTGTGTCCATGTCATAATTTCTTTTTATGAGGACATCAGACATATTGGATTAGGACCAACCTTAATTACCTCATTTTATTTTGATTACTTCTTTTAAAGACCCTATCTCCAAACAAAGTTATATTTGGAAGTACTGAGGGATAAGGCTTCAACATATGAATTTTGATGACACATGATTTAGCCCATAACAACCTGTAATTAGCATTTTACTTACCCCATATTTGCTAATCAGGGAGCCACATGGAAAAACATGAATGAGCCACAGCTTCCTCATTTTTCAAAGTAACTTTCTGGCAGTATATGTAGGGAGACAGGGGTGTCTCATGTCTATTCCCAAGTTCTCCACTTGGATATTTTTTTCTTTGGGGCTCTTTCTCCTGCCAGTTCCCCACCCCTCTTTACTTCACTGCTCATTCCTACATAGAACTCCAAGGAGGTGCAACAGAGGTGCTAACCTGGGTTCAACCCCACTTTGGTGTGTTCCCCGTGAAACTACCATACAAGGCCATACAGAAGTATTACCTTTTGTGGGAGAGGTGAGCGTAACCCCAAAGCATCACCATTTAGGAGGTGAGAATGTGAAAGTGGTCACTCTGGATGATATTCCAAGAATTCAGAAGAATGAAAACTGAGGACAGGACAAATTATGCCAGATAGTTGTAATTCTATAACTGCAATTAGATAGTGCAAAACGGTAGAAGCCAGCGCCTGGAATTCTATCATCCAGAAGGCTGCGGCTGCTGCTGGGGTCAACAGCCTGAGGGGCAGAAAGAAATGTGATTCAGCAGGTAAAAAAACCCCATCTAAATATAGGGCAGAAATACTTCATTGAGGCTCAGTGCATGGACAGTGTTGCATAGCAGGTGAATAATAGAAAGCATCTAAGGTAAAGACCTTTCTAATCTTCATCCCTGGCAAGTATGAGAACAGAGATTCTCATGTTGTCAGGCGGGTTTTCAGAGACAGGCAGGAAATGTCTGTCTGGACAGACATTTGTTGGATGGCTAACAATGGATTGTTAGCAGGCAGCAGGCAGTCATGTCAGACATCTGATAGCTGGCTTACAGTCACCCTAAATCCTGGAAGGCTGGGGCGTACAGCAGATAAAAAGGTCAGGGAGCAAGCCGGAAACCCAGTCACCAGTGCTTAGAGCTGTGATGCAAAGAGAGAGTGGATAATTAACAAGGGTAATTTGATGGCGTCTTTCAGAACCACTGCATGAGGTCCTGTTGCCTAAGCCTAGCCTTGTCTTTAGTCCTGGAATAAAGCTGGCCCTGTGTATGGGCTTCCTAAGTGAATAAAGGAGAACTACAGAAGTAGGGAGCCAGACACAACAGGATAATAGACCCTAAAATAGTAGTAAAGAGAAGCTCAAGGAAATGACAATTTCATATCAATATCTTGATACCCAGTAAGTTATCTGTTCAGATGATGTGAAATGGCCAATATTGAAATAAGTTAAGGTTTCATTACATTATGGGAAAATCGAGCATCAACTCAGGTGCCTGAGTTTGAGTTTTGGAGTCCAGGAAAAAAGTAGGAGTAAGATTGTCATCTCCTTTTCTAAGGGCATGATGACAGTGTGCCTCATTTGCTTTGTGTATATTTTGGAATTGAAATCTAACCATGTACAAGCTTAATGGTGTGTTTCTTAAGCATTACAGAAGGAAGTAGATAAAAAAAAAATCATTTGATGATTAAATTTGTGCAAAAAAGAACAACCACAAAAGCACTGCAGGCTGCCGCTCTCTGCACCTGTTAGCAATTCAAAAAGAGCATCGAGGGGGCAGAGAAGGAAATATCACGCTAGAATCACAGCTCAGTAAAACTTAGACAGCTTGAACACTGCAAAAATCATTTAAACCCACCAGCCATGGGGGTTAAAACATACCCTATAAATGCCAAAGCATTGTTACACCATCCACTTACACCAAACTGAATCATCACTTCCTTTTTTCCTGCTGACAATGTATCCTCTGCCTTATGAGTCATTTCTGGCATCACTTTGTTCAGTTGAACTAAAGCATTCTGAATTATTAATATTTCTATATATTTCTTTTCTAAACTGCGTACTCAAATACACTTGTAGAACAATTTTACTTTAATGCCAGAAATGGCCATTGAATGTTTCATACTTAATTATAATTTAAACATCACACAGATGGGATGGTGGGTTACTTACGATGAATGTTTAACCGCAGACCAGAGAGAATTAATTAATGTATTTATGATGGCTAAAAGAAAGAGATGCCTTGGTGCTCTATGAAAAGATGTAATTATCTCTGTCCTTTCATAAAGGGCGGCCGTGTTGGTGTGAGATTATTTTACGTTGCCCTTCAGAAGGAAATGTAGCACCAATTCTGCTATTTATTTTATTTCTTTGTTCTTTGAAGGCCACACTAAAAACTCACAAATGTTAAATTTGATAGTGGAAATAATTTTGGATTTCTAGAATCATGTTTTGTTGAGGTGAGGTATTTTAGGAAGTTCCATATTGATGAACTTTAACTACGGTATTAGTCAGCATGGAAGCTAAGTCCCTTGACAGGCCATCTGCAAGCTGGAGACCCTGAAATGCCAGTGTAGCTCAGTCCGGGTCCAAATGCCTCGGAACCAGGGAAGTCAATGATGTAATTTTCAGTCTGAGGTGGAAGGCTTTGGAACTCAGGAAGGTCACTGGTATGTAAGTCCTGGCGTTCCAAAGCCAGGGAGCCTGGGGTCCTAATGTGCAAGGTCAGGAGAAGAGTGTGTCCAATCTCCAGGAGGAGAGGAAAACTTTTCCTCTGCCTTTCTGCTCTGTGCAGATCCCCAGCCAATTGTTTGGCGCCCACCCACATGGAGAGCAAATCTTTACCTCAGTCCATATGGACTCAAATGCCAGCCTGCTCTGGAAACACCCTCTCAGGCACACCCAAAATAATGCTTTACCATTTCTCTAGCTAGTCCTTAATGCAGTTAAATTGACACCTAAAATTAACCATCACGTGTAGCTATTCCTAGCTACGTGTGTCTGGCCGAGTTACTCATTCTCGATATCCCAACATTAACTCTCTGTAAAATTTTAGGAGACAATAATACTTACCTAAAGGATGTTGCCAGCATATACCAACTAACTCACTAAAAGTGCTTAACACTCTTAAAAGAAGTGCTCAGTAGATGTTTGACACTTTGAAAAGCATTAACACAATTTTATTGCTATTGTATATATTTGGAAAATGATAAGAAAATTGTACAGTAAAGAAGCACGAGTCCCTGAAGATCAAGATCCTCTGCAGTTTAGATCTTACCTCTTCAAACTATTACTCTACCTCAGTTAGATTCTGCGTTTAGGCAAAGCCGGTTCATTATTCTCTGAATCTGATGTGCAGATTGTCATATCCACTGTTCTTCTACTCTGTTCTCTCTGCCGGTCTAGGTTACCCTTTCCTTCAACTCCTCAGGTATCCTAGTCCACTCTTGTCTATCATTTTCTGGGGTGTAAAAGTTCTGACTTCGTCACTCCTTTGCAACTTTTAGATATAAACAGAAAAACGAATTATTAAAAACGTTTAAAAGGCAACGAACTATCTACAAGTTAGACTGAAAGCTTCATGCAGGCAATTTCCTTGTATCTCTTGGTACATGTGACACCAAACATGATAAACCACATTCTCAATGGATGTTGCCAATGATGATGACTCTGCTCCTCTTGGTCTTTTCCTGTAATGACTTTACTTCATTTCCTTCATTTTTGCCAGTTTTCTTGATTTGGAAGTACCAATATCTCACGTTTGAAAACTGTTACTTGACTAGCAATGGAATCAAATGTTACACTAATTCAATGCCTGAGGATTATAAATCATAACGTTTAGCATGGAAACATTGAAAACAAATATTAATGCTGTCTTATCTTACTTCTAAGATATATTTTTATTGACTAGCAAATTTTACATTTCAAAAAGTTAATCTCAAAATATAAAATATTGCAAAAACAGATTTTGAGCTTGAAGTACCTATTTAATATAAAATGACTCACTTTTTTTTTTTTCTAGCAGAGAAATTTTTCCTGGTGTTAAGCAAGTTTAAACCATTGCTTCTATCAGTTGATTGAGTAGTTAATAACCAGAGTGCCTACATGAATAGATGAACACAAAATAGCCCTGGAGCAGTAACAAACATCCTTGAATTCTAGATGTTCCTGGAAAGGTCAAAAGTATAAGATTCAGCATATGGACTCACTCTCAGCTGACTTCATATATCTGGTAGTTGCTGGGGGTGGAGAAGTCAATTCTGAAAAGTCTCCAGAAGCTTTTATTGGTAGGATCAGCCCTCCACATACACGACATCATAGTATGGTGGATCTTCACAGCTCTAGATTAGCTCAAGTCTGTAATATCGAGGCCTATCCCTGAGTCTACAGAAGGATTCTAGATTTCTAAATACAATGGTGTCCCTGGTTGCTTCTGGGTTGTTCAGTATAACCAAGGCTGGAGTGAACAACTGTGGACCTTTTTCTAGCTGGGATTTCAGGATAGTTGGTATTATGATACCTTCCTCAAGGGAGCTAAGGGCATCATGTTCTTTTACAAAGCAACACGTTTGAAAAACTAATAAAGCCCTACAATTCTTGTACATGCAAACTAAGGTAAATTTAGCAAGTAATATAAAAACCAGGAATGGTCAAAATCAAATAGAAAAACAATTTAAAGATGGTGAAGTAAATTTTAAATCCTGATCCATAAGGTGATTTGGGCCAGGGCACTCTTAAAAGTGCCCTGTTGATATTAAACATTAAGCTAAGTGTTGCTTTATAGGAATCAGGGATTTCAAGCACTTTTATAAAGTTTTAGCTCATTAATTTTTATTCCCCTTGGGAACTAGCTTTTGGCTGATTTATCTAAGTCAGAACTTTCTGAATATGAAATTCTTTTCACATTCATCTCGTTATGTTTTTCAAGTTCATCTTAAGGCATTTTTTTTTTTTTTGCCATTTTATGTAAATGTTTGGCCCTTGGAGGTGCTTACCAGGAAACAGCAAATTTGAGAGGTTAAGGAGCTTAAAATTTAGTATCCAGAATTTTCACAGAAAAAGTTATCATCACAGATTGTATTCATTTGATGACCACACATAATAGATTTTCCAGTTCCAATTTAAAGACCATATCTTCCGTCTTAAAATCTTCCTCTTTTATTTGCCTCCTTCTCTTTTATTGCTATGCTTCTAAGGCATGATAAAGACACTATTAAAAGAATGTTATTGGTTAACACTGATAATGTTTTCTCCCTTTCAGAAGAATTTTGCTAAATCATAGAATACAATGGATTTTTGGTAAATGCTCATTCAAATGGCAGAGCATTTTGGTTGCCATATTTAGGGTTGATGGAAAGTGAAATTGGTCATGGTTACAAAATTAATCTTTTCTTTCACTTCCTAAAGCCTACATTTCCTGATCGGCCACTACTTGCTTTGAGGCAAAAATCTAATATTATACCCTTGATAAAAAGAAAGTAAATAATCTGTCATTAAGCATCAGTAATTAAAGCTGATAAGTCCTTAAAAATTCTAGCTCAATTGCATCATGTGAATTTGTTTTCTCATTTATAAATGGCTTATCAATAAGTACAATAAAACTAAAAATGAATGAATTACTCCTTAGGAATAAGTATTACTCTTCCTTTGTCTTAATCAAAATAGAATGTGTAGTTAAAAAATGTGATTTCAAATGTGTTGACACCAAATGTTGAAAAAATAGAAGAATAGTATTTTATAGCTCATTTATTATTTGTGATAGCTACATCAGAAAAAACAGTATGCAAACATTGGATATGATTTCTACCAGAGTACATAATTTTGGTGTTTTTAAAAATTATTACTAAGAATTTTTTAAAGAAACGGTAACGTGGTTAAACTGTTAAGAAGGATTATAAAAATTAGTATAAAATATAAACTCTGTTCTTGTTTGACTTAGAATCTCATTGAATAAAAAGGGACCTACACAGCTGTAGTGAGTCAGTACTCTCAAAACTCACATCAAGCATATTTGTCTGTGTAGTGTTAATGTCAGTGTTTCTGTATAGAATCTCAATTCCCTTATTTGTCACTTTCGAGTATCCTTTTTTTTCCCCCAGAGATCAGGTCTTTCTCTTTTGCCCAGGCTTGGAGTGCAGTGGTGTGATCACAGCTCACTGCAGTCTTGAACTCTTGAACTCAAGTGATCCTCCCATTTCAGCCTCCTGAGCAGTTAGGACTATAGACATGTGCCACCACAGCTAGCTAATCTTTTAAAAACATGTTTAAAGATGGGGCTTCACTATGTTGCCCAAGTTGGTCTCAAACTCCTGGCCTCAAGTGATTCTGCTACTTCAGTCTCCCAAGTACTTGGAATTATAGGTGTGAGCCACTATGCGGGTTCCAGCATCTTTTATTAGTACCTCTTCTCATTATTTTATCTGTACGTCTCTTTTAACCTTTTTCTTTCTACTCCCTGAGATTTATCAGCCTGAAATTCCCTTGGTAAATTAGGTCTTCTCTTATAATATTCTTATTGGAAAGTGCATATTACTTTCTCTCAAAGCACTTTCTTCCTTCCTTTTTCTTCCTTTCCATTCCCTTTCACTTTCCCTTCATTCCACCTTTTATTTCTTCCCTTCCTTCCTCCCTTCATTTTTCTCCCCATTTCTCCCTCCTTATATTATATCCCAGGCATTATTCTAAGCACTTCATATATATTGACTCTTGTATTCTTGTTAATAACCATTAAGGTAAGTGTATAATTTTTTTCCATTTTATAAATGAGGAAATGAAGACATTTCGTTGTCCAGGCCCCAGGCCTCGTTAGTTCTGTGATGCGGTGATGTCATCAAGGCCCAGGTCCTCTCCACCTCGAGGCTCTGCCTTTCTCCTTGATGAAGGCCTATTTGACATTCAGTCTTTAACCCAACTTTTGTCTTTGAATCTGAGCATCTTCGTTTTATCCAAAATAATCACGTGAAAGCAAGGCCCTGCTTTCAAAAGTTTCTAATACATCATGAACAAAATATTTAAATACAAATGTAACAATATAATGCAGGACAAATTACCTAAGTATTACAATGAATAAATCAAGCAAAAATAAGCATTTTCTATGACTTCAGTGGAAGTGGTCAGTACGTTGATAAAGGAAGAAAAGCTAAGTTCAGTCAGTGCATATCAGGGATACATGTGGATAGTTGACACCTCTGCTCCCATCCTGGGGAAGAATTTAAATACAAGATCAGTTCAGCCAGAATCTTATCCAAGTACAGCCCTCTATCACACTTGGCCATAACTCTGTGTGTGCGTGTGGTGTCATACTCTTTGCTTTGTCTCTTTCATTTTCTGCAATCACACTGGCTATCACTGATGCCTGAGAAGACCCTCCTTACCTTTTTGCTGTGGACAGTAACAGCTGTAGGTGGTCTCAGCATGCCTCTGTGGGGTTCTGAAGTCTAACCCTGGCAGCTGGGGCTCCAGCTTTCTTGTTTGATATGGGGGAAGACCATCTATAAGTGGATGTCTCCCACTTACTTAGAGAGAAATATGGCTCACTCCATGCATGCATCCATGAATAATAGAAACTGATCCAGGTGGGGCGCGGTGGCTCAAGCCTGTAATCCTAGCACTTTGGGAGGCCAAGGCAGATGAATCATCTGAGGTCAGGAGTTCAAGATCAGCCTGGCCAACATGGTGAAACCTCATCTCTACTAAAAATACAAAAATTAGCCAAGTACGGTGGTGGGCGCCTGTAATCCCAGCTACTCTGGAGGCTGGAGCAGAGGGCAGGAGAATTGCTGGAACCTGGGAGGCAGAGGCTGCAGTGAGCCGAGATCACTCCACTGCACTCTAGCCTGGGTGACAGAGCAAGGCTGTCTCAAAAAAAAAAAAAAAAAAAAAAAACAAAAACCAAAAACCACTGCTCTGGACAGAAAAGGGTGAGTGTGCCTAGGCTTTACTGTCATCTGTTATCTGGGGTGAGGGAGATGTCTGCATTTCAATTTCATCTCCTTTGTTTTGCAAGGTACAGTTCCTAAGAAGAGCTCTTCACAGAACTACTTGTTGGCATAATTAGGACAATATTAACTCAGTTGGAAAGGTAACATTTATGGAAAATCATGGGAAAATGATTCAGCTGTACTATTGAGAATTTTCAGTAAATATTCAGTATTTTCAACCTCTTAGTCTGTATTGGTTCTTTGTCTCTGCATATAATCTTCCTTAAAACTTACCCATTTTGAGGAAATTATCTCGTATTACTATGTGCTTCATTCTATTCAGTGCAGCTTGTTAGCAGAAGACTCTGTATTCTGTTTCTCGATTCCATCTCCCATTCTACTTCTATGTCCCCAGATGAGGCTCAAACAATCTGATGTTGGCTTCAATATTTTACTGAAAATTGACTCTTCCTCTCATGTTTCATATTTCTAAAAAGTCATTTCATCAAAATCTCAGTCTTTGCAATTCTATTCTCCAGTAAATACATTAAATTTCTAGTTGTAAAATTTTCTGAACGTCTGTTTTTTCTTTGCTGAAATGATTGACAACTAATTCCTTAAAACTCACTCCTCCGTGGGCTTGAATCATATTGTCATCTTTCTAGTTCTACCATTACTTCTATAGTCATTACTTCTTGGCCTGGTCTTTGTTTGCTAGCCCCTTAAACACTGCTATTAACAAAACATCTAACTTTAACTTTTTTCCTTCTATTTTTACATTTTCCTTTCTTTATTCGTTCATCCAATATCTGTCCAGCTTTTGTGATAGATAAGTTCTAATCTAGGTATTTAGAATTCATCAATGAACAAATTAGAAGTTTCCTGCCTTCACAGAGTTTTGGGTCTAAGTGGAAACAAAGAGACAAAAATATTATAATTTGGTAAACTATGTGATTTGCTTGAAGGCATTGTGGAAAAAAAAATTTGAAAAGATAAGGGGAATGTGGAATGTTGGGCTGGTGTACTGAGTTTGCCTTTTTGAAAAGAATTCTCAAGGCAGGTTTCAAAGAGGAGACATCTGAGCAAAAACTTGAAGGAGATGAGAGAGTTAGCTGTGTGCATATCCAGGGTGTAGCTTTCCAAATGGATGTGAGAGACAATGCAAAGTCCCTAAGGTAGGGCTGCTTGGCCTGTTGGATACAGCCAGATAGACCTCCTTGCTCTTCCTTGGAGTAAGAGAGAAGTTTTGGATAGAAAATCTAGGCATTCAAAACAGACTTGTAAGTCTGGGATTTCTTTGAGAAAGTCAAATAGAGATGTTCAAAAAACAGTTGAGTAAGTAGGTCTGCTATTGAAGAAAGCTATATAAATTGAAGATATAAGTTTAGAAGTCTTTAGCATAGCCATAGTATGGGTTATATAATGCAATGCATCCCACACTATTTGTGGTAATGCTGGTTTAAGCAAACCCACTGCATTACCAGTCATATAAAAATATAGCACATGCAATTATGTACAGTACATAGTAATTGATAATGGTAATCAACAATTATGTTACTTATGTATTTACTCTATTTTTAATCCTTACTTTAGAGTGTACTCCTTCTACTTATTAAAAAGTTAACTGTAAAACAGCCTCAGGCAGGTGCTTCAGAAGACAACTAGAAGAAGGCATTGTTACCATAGGAGATGCTGCTCCGTGTGTGTTTTTGCCTCAAAGAGTTGAATAAGATGTGAAGATGGAAGACAGTCATATTGATGATGCTGACCCTCTGCAGCTCTAGGTCAATGTCTTAGTTTTGGTTAAAAATCTAAGGGCCTGTGTTTGTGTCTTCGTTTTTAAGCAAAATGGTTGAAAAGTTAAAAAAATAAAAAGATAGTAAAATGATTATAAAATAAGAATATAAAGAAAATATTTTTGTATAGTTGGACAATGTATTTGTGTTTTAAGCTGTGTCATTACAAAAGATTCACAATGATAAATAAAAGGCTTATGAAGTGAAAAGTTATAGCAAGTTAAGGTTAATTTTATTATTGAAGACAGAAAACATTTTAAATAAATTTAGTATATCCTAATTGCACAAGTTTTACAAAGTGTATAGTAGTATACAGTAAGTCCTAGGCCTTGACATTCACTTACCACTCATTGACTCACCCAGAGCAACTTCCAGTCCTGCAAGCTCTGCTCATGGCAAGTGCCCTGACAGCTGTACCATTTTTAATCTTTTATGACGTACTTTTATTGTACCTGTTCTATGTTCATCTATGTTTAGATACACTAATACTTAGCATTGTGTTATAATTGCCTACGATATTCAATACAGTAACATGCTGTGCAGGTTTATAACCTAGGAGCAGCAGGCTATACCATATATCCTTGGTGTGTAGTAGGCTACAGCATCTAGGTTTCTGTGAGTACACTCTGTGATGTTCCCACAGTGATGAAACAGCCTAACGGGGCATTTCTCAGAATGCACACTCACTGAGAAGTGGCACATGACTATTTAATGCTTTGAGAGCATTTGAATCATCAAAGGAGAATAGATAGAAGAGAATGTCCTGAGCTATGGAGGACCCTGCTGTTAAGTGTTTAGGAAGAAGAGGAGGAATCTAAAAAGGAGATCAAGAAGAAACTTTTGAGGAAAAAAAAAAAATCAAGGATTTTGACATTTTGGGAGCCAAATAAGAGAAGACATGAATAACATGTTAAAACACATTGTTGGTCCAAATAAGAACAAAACTGATAACTGTTCTCAGTAATTGGAAGACTATCAGGACATTAACAAGAATGGTTTTAGTGCAGTGGAGGAGTTGAAAGTCTCAGTGAAATGAGATTAGGAGACAGTGGGAGAAAGAAATTGTGGGCTGAAAGATCATGCTGAGGATCACTCATCTACAGGTTAGGAATCTCTTTTCCAAAATGCTTGGGACCAGAAGTGTTTTGGAATTTGGATTTTCTTTCTGGGCTTTGGAATACTTTCAAATGCATAGTAGGAGATATCTCGGGGATGGGACCCATGTGTAAATATGGAATTCATTTATGTTTCATATATACCTTATAATGTAGTCTGAAGGAAGTTTTATAAAATATTTTAAATTATTTTTTCCATACAGGGTCTAGTCTGTTGCCCAGGCTGGAGTGCAGTGGTGCTATCTCAGCTCACTGTATGCTCCACCTACCAGGCTCAAGCCATCCTCCCACCTCAGCCTCCCAAGTAGCTGAGATTACAAGTGCATGTCACCAGGCCCAACCAATTTTTATATTTTTTGTAGAGATGAGGTTTCACCATGTTGCCCAGGCTGGTCTCGAACTCCTGAGCTCAATCAGGACCTGTTCTTATTGAACAATAAAACCCATCTCGGCCTCCCAAAGTGCTGGGATTACAAGTATGAGCCATTGTGCCTGGCCTTATTTTAAGTCTTTTTGTGCATTAAACAAAGTTTGTTCACATATTGGCCTATCAGCAAGCAAAGGTAGCACTACCTCAGCCACACATGTGAACAATCTGTGGTTTGCCAATACTATCATTCCTTACTCTGAATTTACATGCTACTGATAAACAATTGTTTTCTGAGACTTATTCATACATAAGTACTTAACAGTTAAAAAAAAAAAAGCATATTAATGTGGTTTGGCTGTGTCCTTCCCTCAAAATATCATCTTGAATTGTAATCCCTATAACCCCCACATGTCAATGGTAGAATCAGGTGGAGGTAATTGAATCATAGGGGCAGTTTCCCCCAGGCTGGTCTCATGATAGCGAGTGAGTCTCACGAGATCTGATGGTTTTATAAGTCTGGCATTTCCCCTGCTAGCACTCACTCCATCCTGCCACCCTGTGAAGAGGGTGTCTGCTTCTCCCTTGCCTTCCGCTATGATTGTAAGTTTCCTGAGGCTTCCCCAGCAATGTGGAACTGTGAGTCAATTAAACTTCTTTCCTTGATAAATTACCCCATCTCAAGTATTTCCTTATAGCGATGTGAGGATGGACTAATACACATATCATTAGTATTGTGAAAGAGTTATGTGCTCAGGTTAACTAAGCAGCACAGTGGCATCAGCAGAATATGGGTATCAGCTGTGAAACAACATCAAAAATAATGGCAGGCTTTCAGTCTCTGCTTACAAAACTGTGTTTGGATTAAAATGTTAATGTACACTGTATTTTATGTGTTTTTTTTTTTTAACATGAGATTGAAAAAAAACATTAGAATTGAGGAACCAGGAAACGGGTCTTTTAGGGATGAGGAGACTCTCTGCTGGATGACTTTTTTTTTTTTTTTTTTTTTTTTTGAGAGAGTCTTGCTCTGTCACCCAGGCTGGAGTGTAGTGGTGCCATCTCGGCTCACTGCAATCTCCGCCTCCCAGGTTTAAGCGATTCTCCTGCCTCAGCCTCCCGAGTAGCTGGGACTACAGGCATTACGCCACCAAGCCCAGCAAATTTTTGTATTTTTAGTAGAGACAGGGTTTCACCATATTGGCCAGGATGGTCTCAATCTCTTGACGTTGTGATCCACCCACCTTGGCCTCACAAAGTGCTGGGATTACAGGTGTGAGCCACCATGCCCGGCCCTGGATAACTTTTAAAAGTGTTTCTTCCAGACTCATCTGGCTCATTAACCATTTTTTTTTCTTTATGTCTTTGATTTTATAAAGTGACATCATTTTTTGTTCTGTTAAGAATGCACACTGTTTTAGCCCTTCAATAAGCCCATCATTTATTTTCACCGTGTTGTCTATAGACACTCTTTCTGCATTGTAAACATCCTCGTCATCACTATTGTCACAATCACCTTGCTTCAGAGCTAGGCTACTTAACCCTAGCTGACCATCAGTCAATGAATGAACAAGAGAAACCCCATTATTGATGTTATAAACTTCTTTAATGTCCACTTCCAGATTTCTGACAAACTCTGAAGGTATATTTTTTGCACATGTAAGGAGGATAGACATCATTTTTCTTACTTGACATACTCAATTCTTCAAAGTCATCTTCGTGTTCATCATCATCACTGAACTGAGCATAGTCACAAGCCAAAGTTTGTGCCAGGCAAGCACACTGTGTCTTTAATCACTGTGTTCCAAGCATTGATATTGGCATATATAGCATCTTTCATGCTAAACTTTTTAATAAAAGGCCTTCCACATTCACAACTCACCTCTTCACTGCAGCTAGCATGCTGCAGTGATGCTGAGGTTTGGGGTATGAATGATCCTGTCACCAAGGTGATAAGCTGAGTGCCAATAGGTAGTTTTTCAGCCCTTGCCTTCCTCCCCCTCTCCCTTCCTCTGGTAGTCCCCAGTGCCTATTGTTCTCATCATTTTGTCCATATGTACCCAATGTTTAGGCTCCCACTTATAAGTGAGAACACATGTATTTGGTTTTCTATTCCTGCATTAATTAACTTAGGATTATGGCCTCTGCTGCAGCCATGTTGCTGCAAAGGACATGACTGAATTCTTTTTTAACGGCTGCATAGTATTCCATGGTGTATATATACCATGTTTTCTGTATATGATCCACTTCATGGGCATCTAGGTTGATTCCATGTCTTTGCTGTTGTGAGTAACACCATGAGTCTGCATTTTGGCTGCAGCATGTCACATAAGATCAGGTGTAGAATTTTCCACTTGTGCCATCATATTGGTGTTCAAAAGATTTTTGGAGCATTTTGGATGTAGGATTTTTACAATAAGGTTTCTCTACCTGTACTTATCTCCTACTGTCTCTGTATAACTCAACTACCAAATTTATATGTATATTCCAGACTTCTCTGTACCTGATTTTTAAGCAGGATTCTTTAAAAAAAAAAAAAAAAAAAAGGCTACCAAACCATATCAATCGTGTCCTGTCCATGTCCTTGTCTGTTTTTTCCCAAGAAGATTTATGAATTTGTAGGAACCAATTTTCTTCCTTTGCTTCTCCATTGTAAATCCAAAGTCACAGATATTGTATCAGACTCCATGCACTTGACCTTCATTCAAAATCTCTCTAATTTAATGTTGGAGTGAAAGTACAGTGACTGGAGTTTAAGTTTCTGTTTCAAGGAGAATTATGGAATGATGAAAACATAAAGTAAAAAGCAGGGGTCAAATTTTGTGTCAAGGAACACTTCAGTTTTAGACACGTTGAGTTTAAGGTGAAAGTAAGACCTTGATGCAGAAAACATAGACATGTGACATGATATCTTAGGAAAGTTAGAGGTAAGCCAAAGGTGAAAATGTACAGATTTTTCTTCTAATATTGATAGTAAATAGCTTTATAACTAATAGATAAAAATGATATCCAGAGCACAATATTTAACATGATATCAATGATCCCATGCACACAAAATTACAAAAAAGAAATACCCAAAGCTCTCTAGCTTTCTTCGTAAATGAAATAATTCAATAAAAATATGAATACTATGTGTGATTTTAATGAAATTTCCAGAATGTTGTGAAACGTATATAGGATATGAATGTGTTATTTTCAATGGGGCCATTTTAAAACCTCAGTAATACAAATGAAACAGACTTAAATTGGGGAATTAAACTTACTGCAAAAAAAGTTTAGCATAGTTATTTTTCCCCCTTCAGGAGGAATAGTGATCAAAGTTATTGTTATATTTTTACTTTTAAATTTTATTTAGTGATGATTCGCATTTAACAGCGAAATTTCTCACACTGTTTAAAATCTTAGAAGTTAAACCCTGATTATTCATTTGCAGATGAGTCCTATACAAAAACTTATTGAATTGTTTACTGATTGAGATGCTAAGAATTTTCCATTTGGCTTTGTATTTATGGGGTCTCCAGGTGTCTCTTGTCAGGGAAAGCGCTGTTAATAATTGTAAACTGTGATAACTAATTTTATTAACCCAAGGACAAATCAACATTCTGTCATAGATCAAAGCTCTTTTTTTTTTTTTTTTTCTCCAAGTATCAGGTGTGCTAGGGATCCTTTATTTCTTAAGAGCAAATATAGCTTTGTAGGTTCCTGCTCAACACAGATATTACAAAAGAAACATTATATCCATTTAAGTTTCATGTAATACTAAATACATACAAAAGTATATGTCATATGTCTCCAAGCTGTGAAGCACAATATTAAATTGTACATTAAACCCATCATTTAAAGTAAGAATTCCAACATTACTGAAGCCATTGAAGTTAACTATGTCTTTCTACACACCTCCACCCACCACTTTGCCTGAATATTTTTGGAATGTTCAAATTATCTTTATATTTAAAATAAGAAAAACAGGAGTTTGTTTTTATTTGCTCCACTTGTCGGAAATAAAATATCAAAAACAGATTTGAATGAATTGCTGTCTCTCCATATTAGAAAAATGAGGATATCCAAGTCCCTATCACCGTTTAACCTCTTCTGGGATCTAAGCTCTGATAATCTTCTGTGTGTAATTTGATAGATAACAAATATTATCTTCATTTCATGGATTAGACTTTACGTGCTTAGGAAATTCAAGTAACTTGGCCAACGTTCAACAGTTGGTAAATAGTAGATCTGGGATTTGAATTCAATACTCATTTAGTTCAAATCTTACGTTCTTTCTACTCTCATGCACACAGCTTTAGTGTGTATGTGGTGGACTAATACAATAGCCGAACATAAAGATGTGATCATAAATTTATTATTTATGGTTCCTTTTCAAGGGTTTACGTCTAATATCGGCAATCTCAACTTAGATAATGATTTTTTGTGTTAACATTTAAATTCATGGGATAAAGTATGGTAAGTATCAATCCATTTCTGAATAAAGGAGCTAATTGGCTATTTCGTATTTGGCACATTATCTTCAAATTAGCCTTTTCCAATATTAAATGTGACACTGCAAATTTTAGAACAATTAACATTTTTGGTGATAACAAATTATCCTTTGGAGTACAGATATGCCTATGTATTTATTATGTTCAAGTATATTTATTTATATAAAAATGTAGTCAAACCCAAGGAAATTTCAAAGTATGACTTAAGAAAAGATAAAAATTAATCTTAAGGCCTAGCTGTGTTTATTGTTAACTCTGAATGGCTGAAAAAGATAGAAAACTAGTAAGTTTGCGTTTATTCATTTATTTTATATTTTTAAAAACAATAATTACCATTTTTGAGTGCTTGTATGTATTGGGAACACTTTTGTGGAGCATAACACCCTTGATCTTATTTAATTGCCTTTATCCTTTAAAGATTCCCATTAGGCAAGTATTTTATTATGATGATTTAATTATGAGAGAATTAACTTCCACAAAATCTCACAGCTTAAAAGGAGTATAACCAGAATTCAATCCTAGGTCTCTGTGACTTGGAAAGCCACATTTACCAACAGAACAAGGTTTTTGAAACCTAGATAGGGAGTCAGAAACAGGGTCTCGGGCTTTACTGCTGCCACTGACTGCACATGTGCCATCAGATAGGCCCTCTGAGTCTACTTAAAAGGGTGGAAAGGTGATATAGTCACCCAGATCTGATCTCATTCAAATATAACTTCTCCACAAATCAGCAATTTGGCAATTGCATTTCCAGCAACCGTCTTTCTGTTGTAATGTTTATTCTTTTAAAAAATATTAAAACATTAAAATGTGCTTATTGTAGTAAATGTACATAATAGAAACACTCTCAATAAAGAAACATGCCCCTCAATATTATCACTCAGGAATAATGACTACCAATAGCTCGTGACTTATGAAAGGTAGTATGCAGGAGGTATATAAGTAAGATAGTGGTACTTTTCTCTAGATAATTGGTATCGTGGTACGTATTTCGTTCTGTATGTTCCTTGTAACATAAAACCAATATCACTACTGCTTCAAAAACTGTTTTTAGTAATATAAAAACATTTAAGATGGGCAGCAGTGACCTTCTTGAGGTGGGTGGGGACTCATGGAACTATATATGGAGCTTCGGACATAGAGTCTAAGTGCTAAGCAAGGTGCTAAGTGGGTGGAAATCTTATACCTTCTTCATGCAAGTTGTGGCAATAGCTATGCAGTTTTTAAGTCGACAAGTTTCAAAAAACAGCCATTTCACAAATGAAAAAATTATTTCTATTATACCCTACACATATTAATTGAACCTCTGTGGATTTTTTTTTTTTTTTTTTTTTTTTTTTGTTGAGGCTCATTCTGTCACCTGTCCTGGAGGGCAGTGGCCCGATCTTGGCTCACTTCAACCACTGCCTCCCGGGTTCAAGCAATTCTGCCTCAGTCTCCCGAGTAGCTGGGATTACAGGCACCCACCACCACGCCCAGCTAATTTGTATTTTTAGTAGAGACAGGGTTTTACCATGTTGGCCAGGCTGGTTACAAACTCCTGACATCAGGTGATCTGCCTGCCTCAGCCTCCCAAAGTACTGGAATTACAGGCATGAGCCACCTCTCCTGGACATCTGTGAAAATTTTAGTAGAAGTATGTGATGATGCTTACCAACTATGTCTGAAGTGTATGCTTCTGACCAGCATCATTCAAATATTAACTAACCATCCTTTAGAGATGAAAGGATAGACACAAACATCATCATATTCATACTGGAGTTTTTTTGTTTTGTTGTGTTTTTTAATATTATTTTTTAAACGTTTAACTTCAGGAATACATGTGCAGGTTTGTTAGATAGGTAAACTTGTGTCATGGGGGTGTGTTGTACAGATTATTTCATCACCCAGGTATTAAGCCTAGTACCCGTTAGTTACTTTTCCTGATCCTCTCCCTTCTGCCACCATCCACCCTCGGAAAGGCCCCAGTGTGTGTTGTTTCCCACTATGTGTTCATGCGTTCTCATCATTTAACTCACGCTTATGAGAACACATGCCTTTGGGATTTTCTGTTCCTGAGTTAGTTTGCTAAGGATAATGGCCTCCAGCTCCATCCGTGTCCCTGCAGAGGGTGTGATCTGTTTCCTTTTTATGGCTGCGTCGTATTCTATGGTGTATATGTACCATGTTTTCTTAATCCAGTCTACTACTGTTGATGGGCATTTCATGTCTTTGCTATTGTGAAAAGTGCTGCAATGAACATATGCATGCATGTACGTATCTTTATAACAGAATGATTTATATTCCTTTGGGTATATACCCAGTAATGGGATTGCTGGGTCAAATAGTATTTCTATCTTTAGGTCTTAGAGAAATCACCACACAGTATTCCACAAGGACTGAACTAATTTACACTCCCACCAACAGTGTATATATTCCCTTTTCTCCACAACCTCACCAGCATCTGTTACTTTATGACTTTTTAATGATAGCCATTTGACTGGTGTGAGATGATATCTCATTGTGGTTTTGATTTGCATTTCTCTGGTGATCAGTGATGTTGAGCTTTTTTTCATGTGATTGCCATACTGGAGTTTTTAAAAGTTTATTACTGTTCTTTGGTATTTAACCAAAGGAGTTGAAAACTTATGTCCACACAGCGTTATTTAATTGCCAAAATATGGAAGCAACCAAGATGTTCTTCAGCTGGGGAGTGGATGAACTGTGGTATATACCTATAGTGGAATTTTATCCAATACTAAAAGGAAATGAGCTATTATGCCATAAAAATACATGCAGAAAACTTAGAAGCATATTTAAATTTAAAAAGCCAGTGAAGCCAATCTGAAGAGGCTGCCTACTGTATGATCCCAAGTGTATGACAGTCTGGGAAAGACAAAGCTAGAGATAGTAAAAAGACCAATGGTTATCAGTGGTTGGGGAGAGGAAGAGATAAATAGGTAGAGAATAGAATATTTTTATGGTTGTTAGAAACTACGCTGTATGATACTATCATGTTGGATACAGATAATTATATATTAGTCCAAACCTATAGAAAGTACAACACCAAGAGTGAACCGTAATGTAAACTATGGACTTGGGTAATTATGATATGTCAAGGTAGGTTCATCTATTGTAACAATTGTACCATTCTGGTGGTGAATGTTTATAATAAGAGAGGCTTTTCATGTGTGAGAAAGGGGATACATGAGAAATCTCTGTACTTTCTGGTTAATCTTGCTGTGAACTGCCAATAAACACTCTTTCTTCAAAAGGTTAAATGTAAAACACAATAGAACAAAAGGTGTCTGATATTAAAAAGTTTTATCAGAAAGTTCATTCTCATCTACCAATATTTTCACAACAGAATAATGATGTAACATTTTATCACTAATAAACTATGGAATTTTTGAGGGTAGGTACACCAGATGTCACATCAAAGATCCTCAGACAGTTACACTTACGAGGTGATGTGAACCTTCCATTAGGGGTGGCTTCCTAACCTAACAATCATACTTCCAAAATTAATCATAATGAAATAATAAGGAATGGGTGTTTTTAAGATTTGGGATACACATTGCATAATGTCCTCTAATGCATTGTATCAATTTGTATTTCAACATAAAAGGATATAAAAGCACCTACTTTACTACCTTCTCTACAATTATGAAAATTAATTTGCTTTTAAAAATGTAAATTTGATACCATAAAATTTATAGCCATTTGTCAAAGGCTGCTCCAATGCTATAATTATATTCTTTTTTGCAGGCAACATTTATTTCCATTCTTTAAGAATATTCCAAGAGAACATCTGTTTGTACTTCAAGTTGACTAATGTAGGCTATCTAGTTTCCTTTATGCCTTTGGTTAAGCCATAATATGGATATGTGATACAAATGCATTTCTGGAGCCTTGATCACTATGCTGCAGTGTCCTTGCAGTAACTGTAGAGTTCTACTCTCTTTTTATTTCCACTAAAAGTGCTTTCTTTGCAGTAGGATTTTGTGAAGCAAAGCAGCTTAGGCCAAATGCAAATGCAATGTGTTCACATTTTTATTCATTTAAAGCCTTGGTCCATTGAACCAAATTAATATGAACATTTGGATTTTTCCCCCTTTTTCTTTCCCCTTGCATTAGTGTATCACAACAGTACAAAGCAATTTAAGAAAAATTGAGTGAAAAAAACACAAAAGAAATATAAAACAAGAAGTCAGGTAAGAAGCATTCATTGAAAACATATCATGTATAACACTATTGGCTTCTAGATAAGCAATAGAAATAGTAAAGGACAAAATAGCCTACACATTAAAAAAAAAAAACTGTAGGAATAACATCTGATTAATGGAATGATTTTTTTTTAAAGATGGAAGACAATACTCTTTGCCATGTTCCAGTCTCCTTCCACTCCCTTTTCCTAACCATAAAGAAGAAGCACTTGTCTGATGAAGTCAGATTCTAGAACACCCATGGTGCCCAAATTTATTAATCTCACCAAAGTATAATCTTCAAATATCCCTCCTAACACATTTCAAGAACCTATGCAACTGGAATCAAAGAAGGCAAATGCTGTGCCAAAACCTTCAAGACAGTCCAACGTAACTCCTCTGAACCACACTGCACCCTAAGCCGCATCATGTAGAAATTCCTGAGCCACCAACAGGGTTGGGCTAATATATGTTTAAAGCCCCTGCTCATGGGTGCGTGTTTTATGGCATTATTTATTTGTTCGTTTATTTTTTTCATCAGGCTGAAGTGGAAAGCTGATCCATAACCTGGTTAAGCGTTCTTTCTCTCTCTCTGTCTTGCATTTCATTCTGTTTTCTTTTTAACCATGATGTTCAGGTAGTCTTTTGTTGGTTGAAAGGTGACATGATGTCAATTTGTGGATTTAGTAGGAGGGAAGGAGGGGCACTTTGGGGCCTGTAGGCTAAGCCGTGTGCTACAGCTCAGTTTCCTTGGAGGTACTTCGCTGGGGTGGGGATGGGATGTCCCAGACATAGGATGGTACCATGCTTTCCATTTAGCATAATTCATATGTATTTCTCCCTAGTGGACACTGCATGTGGAAGAATAATTCTCATTTGTGCTAAGTTTTAGATATGCCAGTGTCCTTAGCTACAGATAACTCTAATTCTTAAGATCATAACTGGACAAATCAGTCTTGATATGGCTTAAACAATGACTAATTACTTCTACTGTCTGTGGTAAAACCAAGATAATCTGATGAGACAGACATTCCTATTACTTCATTCATGCTATGATTCCACATCTCTCTATTTATTGATCATGGATTTTCAGAAACGTGGCTAGAAGTTATCTTTATCACATTTCTGTGTGCAACCAATGCCTGACCCACTTGCTTCCCTGGTGACCACCGTGGCTTCTATTGTCCTTCCCTGAAGACAATCAAGGTAGGGCGAGACAATGATGGCTAGGCAGCTGCTCCAGAAGAAAGTTCTGCCCCAATCTGTCATCATTGCTGCCACTGAAATAGATGCAGCATCAAGAATGCTCAAGGTGAGACTAAATGGGAAACCACTTTCAGAAGTCAAGAATATTTTATCTCTCTAGATTTTTTTAGTCTCTCTAATATGTTAAATATGTTATTCCCTGTGGCAATAAAAATTTGAGCATAAGGCTTATCTTTAAGGGGCTTACATGCTAACAGAAGAGGCAGAATACACAAAAATAAAACAGCAAGGAAAGGGAGACTGCAATATGGAACTGGGGAGCCAAACAGGAATCTGAATATTGTGGTTGAATCAGGTCTGAAGTCGTGATGACATGCTGCTATTAGATGTTAAGGTGAATGGGGCAGACGTAGAATCCCCTTTCCTTGTGGGGAATGTTCTCATGCAATTCTGTGAATTTCAGTTCTTTGCTCCTAATATATTTAAAGTTACCTACTTGGAATAACCACTTTCTCTGCATCTGCTCTAGCAGCCGTGGTCACTACAGTATCTTCATTTAGTGTACTTCAAGCTTGTTTCCTCCAGATCTCCAGGCCCACTCTCACTCTCTGCTCCTTCCTGTATTCACACTAAATACACTTGCTTAAGCCTGCAATTTTAAACCATAACACTTCCCCAGTTGATCCAATAACAATCCAACTAGAGCTGGCATGGCTCCAAATCTCACCGGATGTGGAATGGAGCTTAGAGGTGGCTTGGGTAAGGCCTGGCCTCTGAGGGAATCTTGATTTTACTTGAACAAAAGGAAGTAACTGGAATAGAGGAAGATTTGGAGAATAGAAAAAATGAGTAAGAGACAGTCTCTGCACTTAAAGGAGCTAAAGTCCAATATGATACCATGGGCACATAGGGGAGGGTGGTGTTATATGGCTCATTCGTGACTTATACACACCCTAACACTGTAAACTGCTCCAGGAGAAGGTATGAACCTGAAGAAGGAGGAACCAGGATTTCTTTCTGGGCATCTGAGATGACACTTGGAGGATAAATAGGATAAACTGGGAAGGACAGCCACCACAGAAGATGGGGCTTGCTCATAGCTCTCTCTCTCATATCTGTAGTTCCTGGAATTTTTCAGATTCATTAAATGAAAGAATGGACAGGAAACGTAGCAATGCCAAAAACATAACTGTGTCCCTCTACTGCTGTAGACTATGATTGTTAGTGTATATTTAAATCCTCACATTCACTTTTGCTTCAAAATAGAGGAATTGCAGTGGAATTAAAAGTTCAGCTTTAGTACCTCTTCTTATGTATAAACTTTAACTTCACTATTATCCTTTAAGGTAGTGTTTCCAGATGAATGTTGAAAGTGTTTCTTGGGTCTTATAATCAGCATAAAACATTTAGATTTGAGTTAAGGAGTGCCTTTGCATATGACCTCTGCCCGTGAGTGTTTGAAGACCCTGTAAATTGCAAGATAGTTTACTGGTAATCCTCAACCTAATATATTCTTTTTCTTTATTTTAAATTACCCACAGATTAGAAAGTACAGTACACATTTTTTTGCTCAGTGGCCAAATCTGTAGGATTATTTTGGAGCAAAACATATTTACTCTTTAAGAAGTGGCTGTGGAAGGCGAGTTTATTGTATGACATCCTCTGGGGTTTGGTAGGTGCCTCCCTTTCTGATTAAAATGTACCAGCATCACAGGTACTCTTATTTTAGATATTTACAAATATTGCCGGGAAACACTTGTCTATGAATTTGGTTTTGAAGTTTAAAATCCTTGATAATCAACATTTGTACCCCAGCTCAAAAAATAAGCAATAAGTAAACAGTAAGTCATTTTCATGTGAAATGAGAAAGAATTCGATGTCAGTCCTGTACTTCTCTAGAAACAGGAAGCTAAATCTCTCAGTACAATACTACCTTTTCTGGACACTTCAGCAGACCCTGAATCCTTGGTTAAAGGGGGCATAAATACCCCATTCTCTGTTTTATTAATGTTGTTTAGGAATAATTTGGTAACAGGAAATTTCTCTTGACTTGGCAACTTAGGTTTTCCAGGACACTTTCATCTCCATAGCTGCCTTTTCCCACCCACCCCAAACTGAATTGCCCGTGTGAAATATCAGGCTGTTTGCTAAGGGAGATGAATCTTTCTGTGTCTGAGAAGCACACATAGTTCTCTGATTCAGCATCTCTCTCTTCTCAGCACCTGTTTTTCTCTCTAGAGGAGCTTCATTTCTACTTCTGCACAGGGAGGATGAACAAACCTTTAATTAAATTACTTGAAATTTCAGTGATGATATTTTTTGAAATGATTATGCATCTGTTCTTTAAATATTTTCACTTAAGTGCTAGAATGAACTCTCTACATTTCAATGGTGGGTAGTGTAATATAATAACAAATTTATTAGAATATATTTAATGAGGCTCTGATTTCTATGTTACTAAAGCACACAAAGTGTCCAATGCTTATGAATAACACAAAAGAAACATTGTTAAGCTTTTAATAAGGACTTTTCTTTTTGTAAATCCATAATATCTACAACCTATAACATAGATTCATATTTTATGGCCAAAAAAGTAGCATGACATTGGAAATAATACAGAGACTGGGCATTTTTTTCTCATTAAAAATCATAAGCTTAAATTTACACAATGGATATTCTCAACCAGTACCCTACACAGAAGAGAAAGCTGTTGCAGAAGTACAATATTCAGGTAGGGTAAGAGTGAAAAAGTCTCTTATGCATGTTCCTATATTGTGTGCTCTGTCCCCATTTAATATCTGCTAGACACGTCACATAGGCCTCCCAGGGGATAGCAACAGATGATCTCTTTGAAGGTTTTCCTCAGTTCTTGACTCCGGAGTGCATAAATCAGAGGATCGATGACTGAATTACACATGATCAGTATGAGATATAAGTTAAAGTGAGACATGAAGCACACACAGTATGGATTCTGAGGACAAGAGATGTAGAATATTAAGTGGAGGAAGAATGGGGCCCAGCAGACAACAAAGACGCCAATCAGGATGGTCAAAGTAATCGCTCCCTTCATATTGGCGCCTTGGCGGATGGCACCAGTGCCGGGGAGGACAGCAATCCTCTTAATGTGAAGCCTGGCCATCAGGAACATGTGGACATAGAGAGAAGCCATGAGAGCCAACATGGTGAAGAACATGGTGATGAGGCAGATGATGACAGCACTACTATCTGAGTAAATGATGAACAAAATGCCTGAAACCGTGCAAGCTGCCCAGATACAACTTATGATGATCCCAACCCGCTTAACTGTCATAATGTTATGGTACTGAAGAGCATAGAAGATAGTAAAGTACCTGTCCACTGCAATTGAAAGCAGGCTGCAAATGGATGCAAGCAAGGAGCTACAGATCACTGAGTCAATAACATTATCAATGTTCACTGTGAAACTCTGTGTGTCCGTATCTGTACTGTTTAACAGGGTGATGACAATGGTTTCTGATCCATTTGAAACGCTCACCAGCATATCAGCCACAGCCAGGCTGCAGATGAAAAAGTACATGGGTGAATGCAGATTCTTGTTCTTGGCTATTGCCACAATCACTAAGATATTCTCCAACAAGCTGATGACACCCAGTGTCACAAACACCTCAGGAGAGACAAAAAGTTGCTCGTAGCACCCTCCATCAGAGTAGCCTTTTCCAAGGGACTCACTGGCATTGCTGTGCAGTCTGTGGCTGCTGCGGTTCCAGAGGTGCAGAGAAGCGTGTATCCCACGGTGGGTGGAGTTCACCATGCTGGCAGGAGAATTCCAGTGTCCCCCTGAATTGATTTAGCCTCCTGGGTCAGGGAGTCGTCTCAGTTATTTCCTCCAAGTCTTTATCTGTCTGAAAGTTGTGAGGCTAAAATTGCCATGCCTGCTGTGAGTAAATGTCACAAGTCCAGAGCGTGACATGGAGTTTTTAGTCTCTTTTAGGTACGACTCTGATCATTATCACTTTAAAATCTTGGGCTTCAAAGTATTCATTTTCAGTTGAAAGAGTCTGCTCTTTGCTTTTTTGTTCTCACTTCTGCTTTAACTTCAATCTTATGCATCCAAGTCTGTTCAAAACAATTTTCCTAGAAGCTACCATGCCACGGGGAGACGAATCTGTGCGCACATGCTCACATCGGCTGCCTCGCGGAAGCTTCTGTTTCCAGCCTGAGCATTGCTTTGAGTGTGAGGGGCTGTAGGTGCCGGCTGCTGATTTTTATGATGTGTGGAGAGAAAAAAAAAAACATGTTCACAGTGGCTCCTCCTCTGCTTCCTTCTGACCAATCCTAATGCAGTGGGAGTCTGTGAGACAGGATTGTTTCAGAGACACAAATTGCAGGGCGACACAGATTCAGAGGCACAAGCTCCTGAAGTCTGAAGTTGAGAAGCAAGCCGGATAAGAGAGCCTGAATTTCCCTTTTCAAGTTTTTAAGGGAAACAACTTGATCCCTAGAGGCCATTCCGTGATACCAAAACAACCTATCTTGATGCAGCCAGGTTCATTCTTATGTAAAAGAGAGACATCGTGTGTGTGTGTGTGTGTGTGTGTGTGTGTGTGTATAAAATGAAATGGAAAGTATACTGTCCTATGTTCCTGAAACAGATACTCTGGTTTTTGGCTAGGATACTGAATTTATTTACCCTCTTAATTTTTTTGTTTTTATTAAGAACCCCGCAAGTAGTGCTTCAATTTAAAATACCTGAAACACAGAGAGGATATTTAATGATATAGATAGACATGGTATGGCTGGAAGAACTATGTAGGTAGCTATAAATTATGCATGGGTTCAAAAAGGGGTTGATTTTAGTGTACTAATATCCCATATTTCTCTATTGAAGAGTTTTGCTTATACCTGAAAAGAGGGTGCTTTTTATTTACAATATTTTAAACTACATTATGGCATTAATGTAACTATGCTTACTCTGAACTCAGGAAAATAATAATTAAGCTGCATTCTGTTTTTTTTTTAAGCAACTTTTTTTCAACCTCCATAGTTCAATGCTTTGTAAGTTGAACCGACAAATACCTTAGTAAGTTTAGTTGTCAAGCCAAGACTGGTGATGCTATTTACTGAAGTTTCTGAATACTTTGCATAAGGTGGTTTGAAAGATCACAGCAAAGTTACTTTCCAAATTAATTAGACACCAGATTATATGAAATTTTGTATATTGTTCTTCTCTTCTACGGTTATTTTTGATTTTAGTGCTCTATAGTTTGTAGCTGCTTATTTCAGGGTTAATTCTGAATCTCAGTTACTTAGGTTGGGAATGTATCCTCTTTCCTTTTGTGACAGAGATAATACTAAGTATTGTTCCTGAGTATTGAGCTAAATGAACATCTGCCATCCTGCCTTGGAATTGGGTGGGACCTATGACTACATTCTAGCTAATGGCATGTTGGCAGTGAGGCTCATCGCATTAGCTCTTTTATAATTTTACACAAGGTTCCTCTCCTGTCTATCAGTAGATAACTATACGGCATCTTTGAAATCTCATGCTGCAGGTGGCTGGACCATATCATGAAAGGAGCCTGTCTCTTAATGATTGCACAGAGCAGAACTCACACCTCCAACTCCCTTCTCCTGTATTGCTGAATGCCTAATCATCTGTATATTGTAAAATGTTGTTGGGATGGGGTGTTCTGAACATCATGAGCTGGAAATAATCTTACCTTCCTCTTGCCTTATTTTTTCTCTTTTTAAAAATGGTCATATAATTCACATACCAAAAAATTCACCTCTTTAGTAATTAAGTAGATTTTTGGGGGAGTATATTCACAGAGCTGTGCTATAATCATCACTTTCTATTTCTAAAACATTTTCATTATCCTATTAGCAGCTCCCCAAATTGCCCTTTCCTCATCCTCTAGAAACTGCTAATCTACTTTCTGTCTCTATAAATTTGCCTATTTTGGGCATTTTATATGATTAAAATAATGCAATATGTGGTCTTTTATGGCTCACTGCTTTCATGTAGCATAATATTTTCAAGGTTTGCCTCCACTATAATGTGAATCAGAATTTGATTATTAAAAAATTGAAAGAGGATCTTGCTCTATCACCCAGACTGGAGTGCAGTGGCATGATCATGACTCACTGCAGCCTTAACCTCCTAGGTTCAAGTGATCCTCCTGCTTCAGTCTCCTGAGTAGCTGGGACTATGTGTACCATCACACCCAGCTAGCTTTTAAAAACGAATTTGTAGAGATTGAATCTCATTATGTTGTCCAGGCTGGTCTCAAACTCTTGGGCTCAAACAATATTCCCATCGCAGTTTCTCTAAGTGCTGAGATTACAGGCATGAGCCACTGCACCCAGTTTTGATTTGTTTTTATGGCTGAACAATATTGCATTGTATGTATACATTATATATATATATATTTTGTATATATATGTGTATATATGTATATATGTGTGTATGTGTATATATGTGTGTATATATGTATATAGTATATATACTTTTTATATATGTACATGTGTATATATATGTATATAGTATATGTGTGTGTGTATATGTACTTTTTCTTTTTTTTTTTTTTTGAGACGGACTCTCGCTCTGTCACCCAGGCTGGAGTGCAGTGGTGTAATCTCAGCTTACTGCAAGCTCTGCCTCCTGGGTTTACACCATTCTCCTGCCTCAGTCTCCCAAGTAGCTGGGACTATAGGTGCCTGCCACTGCACCTGGCTAATTTTTTGTATTTTTAGTAGAGACGGGGTTTCACCGTGTTAGCCAGGATGGTCTCGATCTCCTGACCTCATGATCCGCCCGCCTCGGCCTCCCAAAGTGCTGGGATTACAGGAGTGAGCCACCGTGCCCGGATGAATACATTATATTTTTAAATGTATTCATCAGTTGAGGAACATTTGGGTTGTTTCCAGTTTTGACTATCATGAATTATGCTGCTAGGAATATTTACGGACAAATTCTTATGTGACATATGATTTCAATTCTTTTGGGTACACAACTAGGAATGGAATTGCTGAATCGTATGATAACTCTGTTTCTTGTTTTGAGGAACTGCCAAACTGTTTTCCGAAGTGGCTGCACCATTTTACATTTCCAATTAGCAATGTATGAGGGTTCAAATCTCTTCACATTCTTGCTAGCACTTGCTGTTGTCCATCTTTTAAATTTAGCCATCATAAGGATATGAAGTGAACTCTCATTGTACTTTTGATTTTCATTTCCCTAATGCCTAATGATACTGAAGATGATTTTATGTCCTTACTAGTTACTTGTGTAATAATCTTTGGAGAAATGCCTATTCAAATCCTTTGCCCATTTTTAATTGGATTTTTTTTTATTATTGGGTTGTAATGGCTCTTTACATATTCTAGGTACTTTTGCCATTTCAGTTATTGATAGTGTTCTTGAAACCACAAACCTTTTAATTATGATGATGTTAAATTTATCAATGTGTTTTGGTTACCTGAGTTTTTGGGATCATATCTGAAAAAGGATTGCCTAACCCATGTTTATTAAAGTTTACACTTACATTTTGATATCTTCTGTTTGATGAGAAATTGCTCTCATAATTTCCTTTAATTTTTAGATATAGTTTTCAGTAATCCTTTGAACATATTTGAACTGATTTAAAGACTTTATTTATTAAGTGCAACGTCTAGACTTCCCCAGGAATAATTTCTGCTGACTTCCTTTTCCTAATGTGTATGTGCTATATTTTCTTATTTATCTGCATGAATTTATTTATTCATTTTTGTTAGAAACTGGAAATTTTGAATAATACAATCCAGCAACCCTGAAAATCAGATTTTCTCTCTTACCCGGGGTTTGTTGTTGTTGTTTGTTATTGTTGTTCAGTAATTTTTCTGAAATAATTCTAAAAAGTATGTATTCTTTGTCTTGTATAATCAATGAGGTCTTTGCTCTGATAGCTGATTGGTCAGCTGATGAGTGGACAGAGATTTCCTTAGATGTCGGGAACCAACATCTCCCTTAGTCATTGCTGAGAGACTCCGTGTTCATGGTGGGCATGCCTTTGACACTTAGCCAGGCACCAGGCAACTCTGCCTTGCCCTTACTTTCTGCTTACACACAGCCACCAAGGTCAGCCAGAGGTGAGAGCTCAAGGCCCTCTTAGGGTTTTTTGTTTGTTTGTTTGTTTTGTTTTTTTTCTGATCATAAGTACAGTCCTGTATGTATGTATGGCTTTCTAGAACCTCAGGGATATGTTAGAGTTTTTATAAATTCCTATGGGCATCTCATTTTCTTGAACTTTTTCTTTGTAAGCTTTTTGAATAGCTGATTATTTTCGCCAACTTCTATCCATTGCCTCAGGCGGCCGTGATGTTAAGCAGTTGTTCTGATTGTTTCTAACAAATGTCCCTGAGGAAAAGACTGTTCTCCGTGGGTGAGTTCTGAGTTAGGTCAAATAAGGAAGCCCTGCAAGTAGAGTTTGTCGGGAAACCAACAGATAGGTCAAAAGAATGATGGCATCTCTGGTAAAGGGAATGGGGCTTTGAAGAAGATCCAACCCCATTTTGCACCCTCCATTTCCTGCTAGGCTGCTGCTTTTAAACATTTTTACAGAATGTTAGCTGTCAAAGCTACTGCAGAGTCGGTGAGTTGGGAATGGGAAAATATGTCCAGTTAAAATGCTGCAAGGTTCACTCTTCTTACTGCAATTTAGCCATTTTCCTGAATAAATTTACCTTGGCTTATTTGAAATATTGGTCAATTTTCAGAGTTCTGAAAGTGTTAATTCTGACAAGTTTTGCAAGTGCTCTAGTTGCTTTAACTGATGAGAGACTTTTCAATCATCCTGATGCTATCATTTTCACTCTCATCTTCCATCCATTGTCTTTTATCTGAAAAAAGATTAAATTATATTAGATTCATCTATGACAATTTTCTTCCCTAACAGACTATCTGATAAATGATCAAATAGTTATTTCATACTTATTCTAAATCCTGTGTAAACTTTGCATATAAAAACAGAATAAAAGAACTGGTTAAAAATTTGAATAAAATAGAAATATTAATTCAGAAATAATAGGTAAAATTAATAATAAAGAACAAAATTACTCCCTTAAAATTTTTTTCCCATGAAAATGTTTTATGAACAAAAGGATCACACTGAAGTCCCAGAAAATCACATATCCTTAACAGCAACAATTTAATCATTGGGTATAGATTTATAAGATCTTTATTGTAAAGTTAATTGTGCTAAAAAGATGATCTTCAATATGGTATTTTATTTGTGTGTCATGGTTCATAGTTCTCTATGAGCCAGAAGAAATACAACCAGTAATATTAGACACATTGATAGTATTTTTGAAAATTTATTGCAGATTTCTTTCGTAATCCTCACAGAATTGAATTAGATCATAATTTATTTCTGTTCTGAGAGAAAAATCTTGTTTTATATTTTATAACAATAAATGTGAAACATTAATATAGAAAAATGTTTACCAAACTATGCTACATGGAACACTATTTTTACTTGTTTTTCCACCACAAAATATTAATGAATGGGGATGCTCTAACATTAAATAATTTTTAAAATATTGCAAACTCATTGCCCTCTTGAAGTTTCAGAGTTTACATCAGCATGGTTTCAGAAATTGCCTAATACAAAAATAAACATTGCTTAACCCCCAAATTTCCTGAACTTATTGGAACATAGAACCCTACTTCTTCCACTTTTATTTTCAAGTACCTATTATACTCATTTCTGTTATAATGCTTGTTTTGAAATGTAAATTTGTTCCAAACATAATTCATATATCAGGGAACATTTTGAGCATAAGATAAATTGTGTATTTTTGCACAGTTTTGTCTAGGAGAGACAGTAGGTGAATGGGGAAAAGTGCATCTGGTTGAACCAAGACATGGGAGCACGCACAACACACACACCTCAAACAATACAGCTCACTGAGTGTCAGGAGGCACAGCCATCCACATGTGGTGATAGAATTTCTTGTGAGAATTTACATAATCATCCTTCTATCACTTTATAACTCATAAGCTACAACCCTTCTGAAACTGACTTCCACAAGCAAACTGCAGATTTTTTTTAAGTGCTGTATGTATTGCAGGTTTATGTATTTTTAACTATTTGGCATGCTCCTGTTTTAACTATAAGACAATGGGCCTGGTTTTATTGGGTTCTTTTTGTTAATGTATCACTGACAAAGTTTTTGAGTTTTATGTGTCTGGTGCCATTTTTTCCATAAGCTCTGTTGTTTTTATTTTTACTTTTTGCATGATTTTTCATAGCACACTGATTTTTAAGGAACGTATATATTATGTTACAGCAGAATCAAATGTAATTATAATTTGGAATATATATTCACTGAATCACAATTTGGGAAACATTGACAAAATTATTCTGACTCTAAAAATTCTCACTTAAAAATGGGTAATAATTACCTTATGAAATATAGTCCTAATTTATTAAAATGTAGCTCCTATGTCTATAGGCTGATGCTTATATGTCTCCTAGTTTGCATAATTGCTGTCCATACACAGAATGTCCCAGTAAAATATACATCATTAGGTATTGATACTTAACATATGAACATTTTATACCCCATTATAAGATAAACACAATTTTTCTCATTATGATGTTTAACATATATTTTAGAGTAAATTATATAAAATATGATAAAATACTTTTGTTGAAGCCCATATTTATTATTTTTAATATAAAACAACTATGGTTCTCTAAGGAATTAATTTAATTATATAACTCCTTTGTTTCTAAATATTTTAAATTAACACTAAGATCATATAATTTTATTAAAATATCTTTAATCCTAATGAAATATTACTAGTATGTTATTTATAAACTTGACACTATGAAATATGATTTTATCTTAAAGTATTAGAAAATTTAGCATTTCAGCATTTCCTTCCTAATCTTGCTTATAGCAAGATTCATTGTGCAGTTTTGCTATGGCTGTCTTAAAATTCTCTCCAGTCTGTTTAATTTTCCTTTTTTCTTTCACTCTATCAACCAGTATTTTACTGAGCACCTACTATGTTCCTGATATGGAGGCAAATAAGATATGTGCTCTGCCATAGAGGAACTGCAGTGTAGATGCCATCAAAATGGGGAGTCTCAGTGCAGAACTCAGGCTGCAAGGGAGTCTAGGCCTCATTAGTGGTAAGCTCATAATTCCTACATTTGTGATCAGTGATATAATAATAGCCATCAGTTCAAGAAATCTCTGCTCAGCTGAGTCTTAACTTATTATTGGGTGGGGGTATTTTATTTAGATAAATATTGGAGCATTTAACGCGGTAAAAGAGATAAAGAGGACTGGAATTCAAGGCAGACGGAATCATTTCCACAAATTGATATTTGATATTTATATGATATTTCATATATCATATGATATATGAAATTTCATATTCATAATATATGAATATGATATATATGATATTTCAATAATATATAATATATTTCAAATTAGGGGCATAGCAAATATTATGGCATGGCTGGAGTACACCAGGAAGAGACATGGGAAATGAGAGGTGATGTTAGCAAGCAACGGCTTATCTAGGGCTTTGCACATCGTGCCAGGGTGCCAGGGGCCCAGGACATTCCTTCCAAACTTTGAATGAGTCCTACATTGCCTTTCGGATAAACAGCCTTGAGACTGAAGGAGGAGTATAACATTTACACTTTAGGAAAAGCACTGCAGAGAATTATGAAGGGTAAAAGTGAGGAGTTAATATACTCTTTCACACTACCAAGGTACTATTTCAGAAGCCCGAGTAAGAGTTTGTGAAGGCTTGAGGGAAGCCAGTAGCAGCTTAGGTATGAATAAGACTATTCATCTATCAACTGAATGAGGAAGAGAAAGGACTCTTCAACGCCCTCTACTTTTCAGCTTGGGCGAATTAGTTATGTTGGTGCCATTCAGTTAGCAGATACACAGGCTGGCTCTCTTAATCTCCATTTGGATCTCTTTCAATTTGGAGTTTGAAAGCTAAAGTCTATATTGTCTAGGGTCCTTTGGAGCCTGGGTTTTGTATGTGAATTAATTTTTCCCAATTAGATATAGTCTTCATAGATTTGTTAATAAGTGAGGCAGAGGTCGTCTTCTTGCAACCATGGTAGCTGGCTAGCAGGTTCTGGCGGACGTAGGCTTTGGCATTAGGCAACTCCACTTTTATGTATGTGGTTACCCTCTTTATGTGTCAGGGATAGCAGTACCAATGGCAGCTTTCTGATCTGCAGATCACAGCCCAGGTGCTGTAAAACTGGAATGAAATAAAATCTTTGAAGGTCTACAACCATCCCCAAATTTGTAAGCACCTTTATTTCCTGTATAAAGTCCCCTTCTAGTTGATATGCTAAGAATATATCTGTTTTCTGTACTGAATACCAATTGTTACATGTAGTCAAAGAATATTGAAAGAGAAACGTATTAAGAGATAAATCACATTTAGTTTTTGAAATTATGAATTTGCAGTGTTTTTGCTATATCTAAATGAACACATCTATTTAGCAAAATTATATGTAGAGACCAAAAGAATGATCTAGTATAGGGCTGAACATGGTAGCTCACCCTCGTAATTCCACCACTTTGGGAGGGTTAGGTTGGAGGATCACTTGATGCCAGGAGTTTGAGACCAGCCTGAGCAACATAGTGAAACCCCATCTCTGAAAAAAAACCTTTAAATTAGCTCAGCATGGTGGCATGTGCCTGTAGTCCCAGCTACTCAGGAGACTAGGGTGGGAGGATTGCTTGAGCACAGGAGTTTAAAGCTGCTGTGAGCTATGATCACACCACTGCACTTCAGCCCGGGTAACAGAGACAGACCTTATCTCTAAAGAAAAGAAAAAAAGGAACTAGTAGGAAGACACATTTTCGTTGTAGTAGATAAACGCTGTGGGGGAAACTGTCAGCTGCTACTAGGATGGGAGGAAACAGGGCACTATAAACAGAATAATGAGGAACACATGTATTTTTGAGGCAAATGTGAGAAACAAAATAGGCAAAGGAGTGTGTGTCTTTTCAGTTTGTGGTTGTATGATAGGGAGTTGTATAATCAGATTAAGCTTGTGATTGTAATTTCATGCATCTTTCATCAGTCTTTCATAGTTTACATCATACAGATTCAACCCACATTCTGTTAGACTTGCACTTACATATTTACTTTTTTGATGTTATTGCATTTAGAACTGGTCCTTGGGCAGGGTGCAGTGGCTGACTGTATTAGTGTGTGTCTTTTCAGAAGAGGATACCAAAATGAGGTTAAGCATGCAAGATTTAACTAATAAAATAACTGTGAAGAAGAAAATGAGCCAGGACAAGCTAAAAGAAAAAAAAAAAAAAAAAACCTGTCAAATCATGAAATGAACCTACCCCTGAGTGGAGAGAGGGAAGAAAGGGTGGAGGGAGGTGTCCTAGACCTCCTATGAAGTCTAAGGAAGGTTGGCACAACTGCTGGGGAGCACTCAAGCTAAAGCTGGCTTTCAGATGGGTCCCATGTCTCCCTGTGATACACCTGATTTGGTGTCCCTGCTGTACAGTTGTTGGCTGGAAGCAGCTCGGGGGAGAATAAGTATGCTACTGTTGAACATTTCTCCCAGGATCTGGACTACAAGAGTAGTGGAAATAAGGAACAAAGAGTGTTTACGTAATTCCCTCCTGTCTTCCTTACTCTGGAATAATGTCATCTCAAATGGCAACTCCTTTTTTGCCTTCAGCATTTAGTGTTCTCTCCGCACAACTACCCTAGCCCAGCAGAGGACAATGAACGTTGCCTCAAGTCTTCTCCTCAGCACTGTATTATATGACTGTGCCATAATGATTACTCAATTGTTGCTTATATATCTGTCCTCCTGAAAGGCATATGACTTTTTCCAAGTCAAGGACCGGTTACTCTTCTTAGGATGTTTTCAGTAACCCACAGTGTTTTACAAAATTAAGAAAAGACAGGAGAAAAATAGAGTTTTCCAGCCTTGATCGATTATTGGATGGATGAATTATAATTTCTAATTTCTATATTTCTTTATCATATTTGAAAAAGTTATTTTGAAGTTGACCTACAGTAAGATTCAGTTTGTGATTATGATTTTATGCGTCTTTCATCAGTCTTTTATAGTTTACATCATACAGATTCTACCCACATTCTGATAGACTTGCACTTATATATTTACATTTTTGGTTTTACTGCATTTAGAACTGGTCCTTGGGCAGGGCGCGGTGGCTCACAGCCGTAATTCCAGCACTTTGAGAGGCCAAGGCAGGTGGATCACTTGAGGTCAGGAGTTCCATACTAGCCTGAGCAACGTGGTAAAACTTCATCTCTGCTAAAAAAAAAAAAAAATACAGATTTAGCCAGGCGTGGTGGTGCATGCCTATAATTCCAGCAACTTGGGAGGATGAGGCAGGAGAATCGCTTGAACGCGGGAGGCGGTTGTTGCAGTGAGCTGAGATCGCACCATTGCACTCCAGCTGGGCAACAAGAGCGAAACTAAAAATAAAAAAAAGAACTGGTCCGTGCGTTGTAGGTTTGACATTATTTCTTCATAAATATTGGCAGAATTCACCAGCGAAGACTTCTGGGTCTGGAGTTTCTGTTGTTGTTGTTGGAAAGCAGTTAAATATAAATTTAATGTATTTAATATGTAGGCGTCATACTATTCAGTTTATTTTTTTTCTTGAGTGAGTTTTGGTAGTTTCTGTCTTTTAGATAATTGATCTATATTATCTAAGATTTTGCTAAGATCATTCTTACTTTGTTAAATGATAACTACGTTATTGATGTTGACTTATTTATACTGACACAATTTTAATTTAGATAAGAGTTGAAAGATTTTCTAGACTGATTTTATTATTTTAAAAATAATTTGTTAAGTGCCAAAGAAATTATGTTAGTTGTCCCAGTTCACACTCCAAATGAATGTGAGAGTTAGAATTACAATACTCTTTCTGTGATTCCAGCTTTATTTCACTCCCTTTCGTTATACTGCACTCATATTAGTTCAGAGATCTGACTTACTAGTATATGAAATCAACCTGCAACAGTAGTCTAATCCTCCAAATTGTCAAGCCAGGTCCGAGTATCTCTGAATATCACAAATGAAAACCTCTTAAACAATGGAGCAAGGTGGAAAAAACTTTGAGGAAAAGAAACTTTCGATCAGGAGTACCTTGGAGAGATCAGCCCTTCTGCATAAACTCTTGGTTCTTTTCTGAAATCGGTGTGGGCACTGATTTTTGTGTGTGTCTGTTTTACTCACAGTACCATTACTGATCAAAATTGGACATACAAATATAGACATATAATTTCCACTAGATTAGCACATTCTCAGTAATCCTGATCACACTTTAAAATAACGTAGTGCTAGTTAGGTCTGTCAAAATAACTGTGTGTATGTATAGAAAGTTTTAAGTGATTGTCTCAGCTTCATCTCCACAATGTTAGGATAATAATAATCATCATCGCATCAAAGGGTTACTGTAAGAATTAAATGAGCTAATATGTATGAAGCAGTTTGACTTGTGCCTTGCACAGAGTAAATGTTATACAAGAAGTAGCTATATTTATTTATATTTTTCTAAAATATATATATGTGTGTGTGTATGTATACATATATATTAAATATACATATAATGTATATGTATACATATAATATATGTATATAATATATTATATGTATACATATATATTATATGTATATTTATATGTGTGTGTATATATATATGTTTTTTTTTTTGAGATGGAGTCTTGCTCTGTTGCCCACGCTGGAGTGCAGTGGCGTGATCTCGGCTCACTACAAGCTCTGCCTCCCGGGTTCACGCCATTCTCCTGCCTCAGCCTCCCGAGCAGCTGGGACTACAGGTGCCCGCCACTAAGCCCAGCTAATTTTTTGTATTTTCTAAAAATATTTTTATGCTACCAAATAGTTATCTGGAGTTTATCTGGGAATTGCATATTCTTTTCAGGATTCACCTTTTTTGGCACACTGAGATTATGGGAGCAGTTTTTAAAAATATTTTTGGTTATGAAATCCAATTTTTCATCCATGTAAGCACTGAAACAATTCCTCTTTATGTGCGAACACTCACTGATACTTCACATACCATTAAACTTCTATTCTCAGCACAGCTAGCTCGGGGTGGCACTCTTTAATCACTTTATGCTCAATAACATGTAGGTTTCAATTAGCCACCCAGTGGGCTTATTTGCTTATATATAAATGGAGTCTTGTACTCCAAATCTGGAGATGATTCCTCCTTTGTAAGGAACCTGATGTGGTCTTTGTACCAATTAGTCACTTTTGAGAAAACCTAGTTCTTGCTCTTTGATGGATTTTCCTTAAATATGGGGTGTGGGAAAAGAAGAGTAGGATATTTAAAATCTTTTCTTGCCTTGGTAGGGAAATACATTATGGTAGAGTGTCTTGTTTCATTAAGCTTTCTCCAGTAAATATTCAGAAAAACTAATATATACTTAAGGCCATAGGTTTCTATATGCAGTGAATACATTCTCAAAAGCTTTCTCATAAATCTAAACTTCAAAATTTTCATTCGGTTTTAATTGAGTCTTCTGCCGTTATCTACTACAACATTTATGTTAATAATCTGTGCTTAGACATTATAGGTAAATCTCTACGTAGATAAAACTATAACAAATTTATAATAAAACCTGGTATTTCTTCATTCCTGATTTTATAAATTTGGATTTCTTATATAGCCTGCCTCTGATCATGCCTGTGCTGTTTCACTGTTTTTGAATACATCTGGGGAAAAAGAGTTGATAGTTTTGTATGATAGCATACACCAGGCTCTTGGATTTTCCTGTGACTTGAAAAATAAGAGATTACACAAACTTTTTGCACTTTAATTGATGTTTTGTAATAGGAAAGAAGAAATAATGTTATCTCAGTGATTTCACAAAGTAAAATGTCCACAAATGCCTGCAGAATCTTTTGTGACGTCATATCCTGTAAATAGTGAGTTTTGCCATTTCATGGATTTGAGACTCCATCAGATGTCCTACAACATCTAACAAACACATCTTGAACTTTCTTTTATAAATTATTTGTATTCATGTTGCATTTGCATTTGGCAAGAAACTGTTCAATTTGTTTTTTAAAATATCAAAAGGGAAGTTAAGGATGTGTGATGTTTCTTCTCTTGTTTGAGCTCAGGACGTGTCTGACTGTGTATCCTTCACTGGAGAGAGAAGGTGGTATTGCTCCCATAATCCCTTAAACCAGGTGTTTGCCTGGATGAAAAGAAAAAAAAAGGTGAGTGTTTGGGTTTGTCTCAAGGTATGAGATGTCACAGATGACCACATCTGAGTTCGTGTGTGTGAGGCACCTGGAGACTGCAGATCATTGGGTCCTTACTGCCTCCCACATATTTTTTTCAAGCAAGCTATTTGGTAACAAGGAAGAATGAAGTCTACTCAAATTACTCAAGTGCGAGGGGTTAATTGTGAGGCTCTATTAAGGGTTGAACTTCTCTTCTAGGGACCAAGCACAACCTCTTCGATCTGTTCCACGTGATGCCATAGTTTTTTTCCTCTCCATTCTCCATTTTCATCTTTGATTTTTTCTGTCTAGGCTCCTTATCCTGCACGTCTACCTTCCATAGAAACTAACTTCCGCCTGCCCTGGGCTCCTCATGACCTCATCACTACCTTACAGAAACTGCATGTTCAGCGCCCACTGCTAACCTTTAAATTTATTCTGTGTTTCAGTTCAAATATCCGAGAGGGTATTGAAGGCCACAGCACATCACAGGCCACAAGCCAGCACACGGAGTAGCCCTTCTCATGTTAGGTATCATCTCCACATCCAGTCAGCTGTGATGGCCACAAGGGCAAAGTGATTCAACATGGGCAGGAATGGTGGTGGCCTGTATAGCCTCACGTAAAGGGGATGGTTGTTGGGGGCAGGTTCCATGGTTGGAGTTTAGTACACAGTCTCTGCTAGGCCCTCTTTTGGTCATTATGCAACTTGTTCAAAAGGCAAGAAAGGGAGTTTTGTCTCTCTTTGGGCTGTGATTTTAAATGAGAAATGGCTTCACCGTGGAAGTCCACTTAGCTGTCACAATGATAACCTGAGTGCAGGAACCACAGGGAAAGTTAAATCTCAGCAAGTTGTAGTGCAGGTGGCTAGGTCGCGCCCATCTTCCGACCTGCAGTTTCTTTTTCTTAGGGACCTTGGTTCCATATTATTTTTAAAAAACGTCTGTATACCTTCAGAGTGGATTGCTACTACAATTCCTTTCGACCTTTTACACTCTTGGATTCTGTTCATAAGAGCAAGCCAAAGTGTGGCCACAGATAATGTGAATGTTTTAATTGCCAACTCAGAGATGAAATAAGGCCTAAAATAGTGGTCTATTCCAGAATAACTGTTAAATCATATACTAATCCTAATCAAAATGGGGATCTTTAAAAATCAAAAATTTGATAATGAAATGTTCTATGTCTTCTTTCACCCCAAGAAGCAATATACTTTTGTGACAATTTTAAAGTAGTACATTTTATAACTCATTCCAAATATCTGTTAAATTGTTAGGACAGTATGTCCTTTAGCTTAAAATGTACACTGCAAACGTTTTATCATAGATACAATGTTTTCCATGCAAATTCAATTAAAGTGTTTTTTTTACTGGTATATCATTTGTTTGCAAAGATGGAAAATGTGGCCAATAATCTGGAAATAAAAACTAAGTCCTAAGATGTGGGCAGATTGGATTCTGAGAAAATATGGCATAAACCTGCTTGAAATCTTTTAGATGCAGAGTAGATATTCCCTCTACTCACACTTAGGATAGTCATCTTACAAGCAGTTTTAATAGATTCTTCTCTCCATCTGCGGACATCTTTCTACTTAGTGCATGTATGTCCTTGAAACAGATCTGCCTGGAAAAGTAATAATAATTGCACTTCTGAAGAGAATTTCCAGTTACGCAGTGTCTCAGCATTTTAGCAGAGTTTCAAACTATAGCATCAGAAGTACAAACGCTACAAACACACAAAAAATCATTTGAGAGGTTTAGATTTCTTTTATTCGTATTTCTTTAGTGAATTTTAAATCATTTTTTTCAATGTTTACCATCTTCAAAATTAATTAGAATGATTATTTTGTCCTGTTTACTAGAACATATTTGGATTATTCTAATAATTTTCATCTATTTTAAATTTAAAACATAACACTCTATTTTCTGATACTTTTAGTTAGGTATAGGAAAGCACAAATGATCTCAGGCAAAGATCTTTAAAATTTAGAGAAAAAAATTACATCTTTTATGGAGAATCAAAGGGAGAAAATAATAGCATATGCACTGCAATTATCTGTCTCTCCTCAAGCCATCTACCCATTCATTCATTTATTCATTTACTCACTATTTACTAAGTGTCTATGCTAGACTAGGCATTATGCTAGTACCCTTAAGAGAAACAAATAAGTTATAGTTTTTCTTTCAAGCTGTTTGTATAGTAGTATGAACAAGTAGGCCCCAATAAAATCATGTGGAAATTCAGACAAAGATACTTAGAGAGATATTAAGAGAGTACTGTGTGTGAATATGTAACCCAGCTCAGGAGGGATCACAGAGGGCTTCCCTAGGAGTTAACACCTGCACCAAATCTTAAACCTTAAGTAAGAATAAATAATGTGGAACAAAAGAAAGATGGGATTTCAGACCCTGGGAACAACTTTAGCAATGGTCAGTGGTATGGAAATAAGAAACAGCATGGCATGTAGTGGGCATGAATCACATAAGGAGTATTAGAATATAAAGTAAGAGTCAGAAAGTGGGAGGAGAGGGGAGTTAGGTTGGCATAAATGTTATAGAAGACTCTTCTGAAGATGTTTGGCTTTATTCTAAAAGGATAGATATAATTTAAAATGTTAGATGCTAGACAAGTAACAAGAACTTGATTATTGGTAATAGGACTGTAGATGAAAAGATATTTTTTCATATAGGTAGTGATATAATGAAATTTGCAACATGATGATTTATTGGATTTTAAGAGTAAATAGAGGGAAGGAGTCAGGAATAAGTTCATTTTCTATCTTGGCCTGCTATATGATTAGATATGCCATCACTCTACAGGGCTAACAATGTAAAAAAAGATTACTAATTCAGTTCCGGACATTATAAGTGTTATGCACAGACAGAGAAGGCCAAAAGCCAGTTAATTATATGTCTGTCAAGAGGTGACATCTGAACCATAGATTTGAGAGTCAATAGATTGGTGATTTTGCCTAAAGATTACATAAATTGAGAGAGCGAGCACACAGATAATGAAGCAGATAATGACATACTCATTTGTCTGCCATAATGTCTGCATCAAGGATATCCTGATACATGAACACATAGTTGCAGCTTATTTTGGAGACTTTAATTAGGCAATGCAGAAATTTCCCAGGTTAGCGGACAGAAGGCCAATCATGGTGATCTATGCTCCAAAGTTCCTGAGATCAAAACACAATATTGCTAGAGTATGTGGCATCATATATGCTTTGATTTTAAAAATACTTCAAAGCTGCATCCCAGCTTCAAAACTCAAAGGTGATCTCAAATAACCAAAGTTTTCTACCAGATTTTCATTTTTTCCTTCCTCCCCTCCCCTCCCCTCCCTTCCCCTGCCTTCCCCTCCCTTCCCCTCCCTTCCCCTGCCTTCCCCTCCCTTCCCTTGCCTTCCCCTCCGCTCCCCTCCCCTCCCCTCCCCTCCCCTCCCTTCCCCTGCCCTCCCCTCCCTTCTCCTCCCTTCTCCTGCCTTCCCCTCCCTTCCTCTCCCTTCCCTTCCCTTCCTCTCCCTTCCCTTCCCTTCCTCCCCCTTCCCTTCCCTTCCCTTTGTCTCTGTTGCTGATGCTGGACTATAGTGGCACAATCAGAACTCACTGCAGCCTCCAACTCCTGGGCTCAGGTGATCCTCTCTACTCAGCCTCCTCAGTAGGTAGACTTACAGGCACATGCCATCATTCCCAGATAATTAATTTTTTTTTGTAGTAATGGGATCTCATTCTGTTGCTCCGGCTGGTCTTGAACTCTGGGTCTCAAGTGGTCCTCCCAAAGTGCTGGGATTATAGGCATAAGCCACTGAGCCTGGCCCCATTCTTATAGATTGACTAGTCTAGCATATCCATTGAATATTGTACACATATTGCATCCACTGCCTTGATGCATTGACATTTCATATTTATATGCACCATCATTTTGCCTGTTGATATGATTATTAACTAATGAAATGAGAATAAACTAAGTATTTTTGAAAAATTAATGACAGTTGACTGTGTGGAATTATGGATGCAAAAAATTTATTGCATCGTTTTAGCTTTCAACGTCATATACAATTATATTTAATAGATGTTGAGCATTTGGATTCTTTAGTTAATAGAGAAAGACTTTTCTTATTTTAAAAATTATGTGAGAGAAAAAGAGCCTGTTTTTATTATTTAACTTTCCTTTGGTTTACTAACAGCCCCTTTTGGTATTAAAAGGCATACTAATTTTTGGATTAGTGCCTCAATTTAATTGTTCTTTGCAAATGTGACAAGCCACAATCTAACAAAGCAAGTACGTAGTTCTATTTATGGATTTTCTGTCTAGTGCAATTAGTGGGATATAGTTTTACCAAGATGACTATAACACTAGACTCAAGTCTATTTAACAAGATTAATAACAGATGTTAGTTCTCTGGCAATTAAATCATATCCTTTGGCTTCAGTTGCTCCTCACACTTCCCCAGTAAACAATGTCATTCAGTGTGAATTCTGTTACTCTAGGACGTGACTCTCATTTGGCTTTAAAGTTTTAGAACTTTGAAAACATATTTATCTGTAGCTGGTTTTGTAGCTAGCCATAGCTTTTATCTTGGGGAAGTTTCCTTACACAATATTTATTAACATTAAACGAGTTTGGCCTCTTTAAATGAACAGTATATTGAGTGATTATGTAAACATTAATATTTAATCTCTACATACTCATTGGATATAAAATCACCAAAAGTTTTTTTTTAACTCCAAAAGCATAAATATTCCCAAGTCATATTTTTATTGCAGCTCAATAGTCTTAGCCTTCCATTCCTCCAAAATTCCATAAACTTATTTATTTATGCATAATTGGGGAGACCAAATTTTCTACAAAAATTAAATTTAGTCACAGTACATTTGACTGCTGCTTAAAAGTCCAAGTAGTCAAGTACAATTACAGTTCTGATCTGATGTTTTCCATATCATAGCCTTTGCTTCTGTTTGGGTTCTAGTCATTTTAAATATAATGCCTGCTCCTGGATTAGGCAATAACATTTAATATAGGTAATATTCTGCTTTTATGATCATTGATGGATTGTGTCAGGATTACAATGTTTGGCATAGTTTCACAAATGTCATTTTAATATAATAAGAGGGGTAAAAGCTTTTAATTCAACATTAGAGAGACCACATAATATTTCATAATCATAGCTTGATTATTGCTGCATAATGAAATCTAACATTTGTAAAAAAATTACAATTTTTTCCTGAAATTCTTTGTGTGTGTGTTTTTTTCAATTCTGTCAATCAGAAAGTTCATTAAGTTTGTATATTTGTTTGCTAGGGCTGTTATAACAAAGTATTGCAGACTGGGTCACTTAAACAATATAAATTTATTTTCTCTCAGTTCTAGGCGCTAGAAGTCCAAGATCAAGGTGTCAGCAGGGTTAGTTTCTTGTGAGGATGCCCTCCTGGACTTGTGGATGGCTTGTCTTCTCGCTGTGTCTTCACATGATCTTCCCTCTGTGTGTGTCTGTGTCCTTATTTTCTTTTCTTATAAGGACATCAGTCATATTGCGTTAGGGATCACTTTAATAATATCATTTTGACTTAGTTACCTATTTGACAGCTCCGTCTTCAAACGCAATCACTTTTTTTTAGGACTTTGACATATGAATTCTGGGAGTTTACAATTGAGCCCATAACAGTATCTCTTCTGCCTTTGTCACTGGACTATAGATTAATAGTCAAATAGTCACTCTTTCATTCGACATATGTTTAGTAAGCCTAGGAATATTTTAGGTGCTGAGAATGTAATAGAGACCAAAACAGACAAGTAATATTCTAATGGAGAATGTAGAGAGGCTAAATGATTCAGTGATGCTGATAAGTTGCTGCTGCATTTTATATTAAACTTCAAAGGTATGGAAGTCAATATGAAAAGATTATGTCAGAACTTATAAGCAAATCAATATTTGATCCCAGTAAAGCATAGCCATCCCTGGCCAACTAGAAACTTCTGAATTTATTACTGTTTACTGGCAGTATAAACTATAGCAAAATAAGTTTGGAGTCAATGTAAAATAATTTATTAGAGTACCCTGATTTTTATTTGTATATTTGTAAGGTGTTAGGTATTTGACAGAACTTGAAAATGTAAACTGCAGCTTTATTAACGTGATATTTCGTTGAAATGTGTTTTGTTACTAATGAAAGGTTTATAGTATCTACTGCAAATCTGCTATAGTCACAGAGCCAACATTTGTAGTTCTGGATTTTTTGTTGTTGTTGTTCAATGAATAAGGATTTACATATTCAATATAAAAGTGCTAATGAAACAAGTGAATTTTAAGCTAAAGTTCCAATGTTCATATTTTTATCTATATTTCTATAACCCAATTATAGTTTTTTGTCATGAACTCACATATCTATTTATCATTGATAACACTGATAAGTTTTGCATAAATGAAAACAACATTTAAACAGTCGGCCCTACTCAAGGGTTTCCTTTATTTCTCAGGGTTATACGTAGTCATCTGTCTAGTCCTGACTCTACATCCTCTGCACTTATTCAGTTGTCATGCTGTATTACTGCAGCACAAATAGCCCTCTGTGGATCCTCATCTGGCCTGAGGCCTATGTTGACACCTGCTGCTGATACTGTGGTCCCACCAATTTCTCATCAGGAATGATGCTGGGTGCTCAGGCCAGCAGTTGACTGGGTAGCCTGTGGGCACTCATTATACTCCAAAGCAGCCCTCTTACATTGCATTGCTTGGTTGGCAAATCAAGCCATCTTTTGATGTCGCCCCATCTCCCTATTTTTGGACAACCTTCTGATAAACAAGTCTGTTCTTATTTACAGCTAACTTCTTTGCCTAACTGGATACACAATTTAATTCTTTTCTCATTCCAGTGATTCAATTTCTCTTCCTCTCTTGTGGTCTGCTGTGCATATAGCTTGGCGATGGCAAATGATAGCCAGACGGAGGGAAATAGGTGGTCTATTAGCAAGCTCTGGAAGGGTTGTGTGGCTCCCAGTGTTTGAAGCTTCCTGTAGAAAGTGCAATAATTGACCATTTTTCTTTCTTTTTTTTTTTTTGTCACCAGCATTTGGTCAAAGTTCTAGAGAAACAAGAAACGTTCAACTTAGTTTTGGTTACTTGGATACATTTCTGTGCTATTGGATTTTCTTTAAGATGTATAATTTGATGTACTTAAAATGTGTCAGAATCTGTGAATTTGTATCAACTCTGGAATAATTGTCAGCAGAAGAATAATGTTCCCTTGATCAAAGTGAGAGGCTTAAGTCTTTTGATCAGTGGTTTGAGGGAAAAATCCTTGATTATGTCTCATTATACAATATGACTTTAGTGAATAACTCAGTGACCTAGTCCGTGATTTTGTAATTCTTCAGGTATTTATTGACAGAGGCTAAATTGAAATGGAAATCGGAAATGACTAGCTGTGAAATCACTGAAAAAGGAGTATCTCTGTTAAAATTAAAAGACATATTTTTCTGTTACCAAGTGAGTTTTAAAGAAAAGTTTCAGTTACTGATGAGTAGGCACTTATCTTATTTTGGTCAGTATACTGGACTGCCCTTTGGTCAGAAAAAAATGAAATAAAGGAAGTTCTCTAGGGCTTATTTTTCAGATGTTGGTTTTAAGTAAGCAGAATTATAGCCTAATACTGTTTGTCTTAGGAGTCTCATAGATATTTATTGCTCAGAGGAATTCGTATCCTCAGTGTGCTATGAGGATGGCAAAAATGATTTAGCTGAAAAAGCAGAGTCTAAGAATTTACTGCAAATTGAAAATAAATCTACTTTTAAACCACCACAGCAACAGCTAGAAAAGTTATTTGCTTAACTGTCTGATATAAACACTGCTTCACAAGAGAAATGAAAATATATAGCTGGAAAAAAAAAATGGAATTATTCATTTTCTGCCCTTTGATCTTATTTTTTTTGGAGAGGGACTAAAATTAAGGTTTATCCTATCCCCAATATACACTGTAAGTATGAATAAATAAGCCAATTAAAATGTTTCCTCATAAAATACACTTGAATTATTAACCACTTAATAGAATGACATACTTAAATACATTTAAGCTAGCTTTTTATCTTTTTTGGTGGGGAGGAAAACATCTAATTATAGTAACAGGACTTGAATCATCAGTATTATCTGTTCTCTTAGATTTCCTCACCAGTTCATATATCTGTTTGGATATAATTAGTTAAGATCATTTTAAAGGCATCCTCTAACGATTCTAATTTCTGTTGTTTTCACTAAACTTATTTTGAGCCATGTATTCTCACTAGACTATGACAAAAATGGCTTCAGAAATTATGGTATTCATGGTTCCATGATTAAAAATTGAATGGCATTGGACAAGACAGTATTTATCTGATCCTTAGTTTCCCCATCAGTCAATTGAGAAGACGAATAATCCCTAACTTCGTCATTGAGGCTCAAAAATAGTGTATGTGACAATCTATTTTCAGCTACAAAGCACTCTACAAGTGATTGATTTTTCTAAGGTAAGTACAGTGTCTTGAAGAAGTAAGCAGTGTGTTGTCACCTGTCTTCATAAGGTCTGCCTTAAATCCATAACAAACCAGAGTCATTTCGAAACCAGACCTGGCAATTGATGTGACATTTTTTGTGGTATTTGGTCCCTAGATTTTTTTTTCCATGGTTAAGCCAACGTACTTTTACATCTGTCTACAACTGGAACACAAGTGGATAGTTTTTCAATTATATACTGAACCACATCAATGTAGGTAGTTGACCTGAATGCTTAGGCCTCAAAGTCTTACATTTCATATACTTTAACATTTTTATCTCAGTAATGGTTTCATCTTACTAGGCCTATCACTCTGCTTCTGACCTGATGAATTAATGAAAGAAGAACAACTACGTTTTAGCTCTATGAAAGCAGTCTTTTTATTTAGAAAGTTTTACCTGTTGAATGATTCAAGTTTGTTATTACATCTTTGGTTGTTGAAATGTTTTTTGTTTTGTTTTTTTTTTTTAAATAAGGAACTATTATAATCAGGGCCACCCAATGAAATATTTATTATGGGAGAAAATAAAAATAGTAAGAGAATAATCTTTTAGCCAAAAAGACCCAGGAAAGAAATAAAGATTTATAGTACACATCAAACTTTTTAGAATTAGCTCTTGAAAATATTTGAAATTATAAGGAAATCAAATTCAAATATGACCATTTCAATTTCATGAATTTTTAAACATGAAAAGGCCATAGTCTTAAGAGGTTGTCATCTTCAAGTACCAACACAGGGTATTAATTAGAATTTTATTTCATGCATCAGTGCAATAGGTGAATAAAAAAATAAGTTATCTGAATGTTTCCTTACTTTTGACAGTGTAACATAAATTTTAGGACTTACAAGTGCAAAGACATTTAAACTAAGCAAAAAGATTACTGTGTGTCTCCAACAGAAAACTGCATTATTTAGAGCATAGCTTTCTGCGCTGTCGGATTCTAGTTCTATGGAGGATATGAACTTTCATTGCGTTTTACAATTTTATGACTCTGTAAGTAGTTGATAAATAATAGTAATGCAAATAATTCTCAACTATAAACTGGCAAATATATTCTGTCAGAGGCTCAATTTATTTTTCTTCCTTTCATGGAAGAACAGTTTTGAGTCAATTTACAAATTCACTTCAGTGTTCCTAATCTACACATGTATCTGTTCTTTGGATTCCCCTTTGCATTGGTATTAACATACGCTTGGCTTCTTCAGAATAATGAATTAATAAAATCTTTAAAATGTGTTCATTTTATGTTTGCATGAAAATCATAATTTTATTTTTATTTGAAAATTTCCCATTGAACATTTTGTATGTATTCAATACAGACAAAAGCACTTAGCTATTCCTCATCTCATACCCTGCTTTGGAATTTGTTGTATAGAAAATTTTAAAAACTGAATTTAAAAATCTAATTAATTCATTTAAAAATTGAATTAAGGTTTTATTTAGTTTCGTTGGTAATTGCATGGATAACCAATAAACAGTGAACTTTCAGTTATAGGACATTTTCAAGACAACTTGGGCTATTAGAAAGTACTTTTCTTTATCAAGCCAAAATCTTGATGCAATATCTAACTATTGGTTCTAGTTCTATTTCTTATGGCTTCACAGACCAAATATAATCACCATTAACACATCACAGTACTTCAAAATAGTTACATTTACTATTAGCTTTTATCCTCGTCCCAGGATAAATCTCCTATGTTCTTTACCCATTCCTCATTTGAGATGGATTAAAATTCCACAATTATCTTAAACACTCTGATTTGACCCTACTTCATGTGTACACCCCATACTAATTCTATAAATATTCACTGAAGATTGCATTAGCAAATTTGGCAAGAACTTCACTATGGTTATTCATGTAGAGAGAAAACCATAGGATACACTGCTGCACGTCCATGTCTTCTGCACACTGCACTTCAACACATTTTTGCAGGTGTACATTATTACTCAAGTTCACCCTACTAAATTTAGCCCATTATTTTAGTCTCTTAACATTTTAAGTCATTATTCTTTTGTTTTTTCATTTTTCCAATATTTTATGCCTATTTTGTGTCTGACACCACCTTAACCCATGGGAATAACAAAGATAAGAATGTAAGAGGTCTCTTTTTTTCTTTTTTTCTTTCTTTCTTTCTTTTTTTTTTGAAGTCTAGTGAGGGAGGGAGACTGAATGATTAGAACCCAGACTCTTAAATGCTAAACAGATTAGTGTCGCCATGTGGAAATAGAAATGATCTTATTCTTCTCTTTGGGAGACAAAGATGACCATTTGATTTCCTGCCCAGCTTTGTGAAGATTAGCATATTTTATGCACAAGTTTAAGTGTAAATATATTTTTTTGAGGTACCCGCTGTGGTATGTTTAGAGATCTTAAAGTACGGACATGAATAAAACCAAGATAAATTAATTGCTTCTTCCTCCATTAAATTTCCTGATAGTAGTGACATTTTAAGAACTAGTGAAGTAAAACAAGGCAGATAACTAGTTCAATAAGATACAGCTTAATTAGGTATTTTAATCAATTTATTTGAACAAACGAGCTCAGAATATGCTTATATGACTTTGCATTTAAATACTGGGATTCTTCTAGTTCCATTTACAGTTGACCCTTGAACAACATGGGTTTGAACTGTGTAGATCCACTTACAAGCACATTTTTGTCAATATATATATTGGAGAGTTTTTTTTTTTTTTTTGGAGATTTGTGATCATTTGAAAAAACTCACAAGCCATATAACGTAGAAATATTTTTAAAATTAAGAAAAAGTTAGCTATAAATGCATATAATATGTGTAGATACTAGTTTATTTTTATTCCCTACCATAAAATATACAGTTGTTATAAAAAGTTAAAATTTATCAAATTATGCACACACTTATAGATTGTACATGGCACCATTTGGAGTTGAGAGAAGTGTAAATGAACATGAAGATGCAGCATTAAGTCATAACTGCATAAAATTAACTGTTTTGCCGTAGTCATCTCCTGTTGCTATTATGTATGTGAGCTCAAGTGTTGGGAGTATTCACTTAAAATGCCCTGTGAGGCCAATCATCTCTGGTGAGCAGTTCATCTTTCCAATAAATTGCATTTCACAGTAACAAGTGATCTCTTGAGGTTCTTGCATATTTTTCTCTGTGTTTTGTGCGATACTACAAACCTTGAATTATACCATGTACCTCTATGAAGTGCCACTAGTGATGCAGAAGTGTTCCCAAGAAGCAGAGAAAGGTCATGACATTACAAGAAAAAGGCAAACTGCTTCATATCTATCACAGATTGAAACCCGCAGCTGCAGCTGCCCACTATTTCAGAAAATTCATCTTATAAACAAATGACACAAACTATACCAAAAACTATATCAAATACAGTACAGTACTGCAAATGTATTTTTCTTCCTTATTATTTTCATAATACCATTTTCTTTTTTCTTTATTGTAAGAATACTGTGTATAATACATATACAAAATATGGGTTAGTCCACTGTATGTTATCAGTAAGGCCTTCAGTCAATAATAGGCTATTTGTAATTAGTTAAGTTTGGGGGAAGTTAAAAGTTATATGCAAATTTTTGACCGCACAAGGGTTGGCGCCCCTGACTCTCACGTTGTTCAAGAGTCAGCTGTACTTAGTCTTCCTCTTTGTAGGCTGCCAAAAGACTATCTAACTTGAGTTAAATAGAGAAGTTGATTTGAATAAGATCTCGCTTTATATGGCTTCAACTCTATGTGGATTAACAACTTAACAGCATGTTTCTCTAGAGAAAGGTGTGTGGTGCTAACCTTGAGTAGGTGATTTTTACACACTTTCCCTAATATAAACCAAAAGTTAACTTGAAAAAAAAAATGTGGCATTTTGTTGTAATATAGTCCAAATTTATTCATGCTACTTGGCTTTGAACACATTTATTTTTATCATTTCCCATTTTCTTCTACTAGAAAAAGCAATTAGCACCATATTTCTAAATGTTTTAATATTTAGATTTTCTATCTTAGTGTTTGTATCATCTTACAATGGTTTGTATTTTCCCCTTGCACCCCAATTAAAGGAATTGGAGATGCGTTAAATATTTTCATAACTCATGTGTCAGCTTAGGCTGCCATAACACGTTACTATGGACTAGGTGGCTTAAAAAACAAAAATTTAATGTGACCTTTCCTTGATGCTTATTTGTGGGGGGAGAGAGAGAGAGAGAGAGAGAGAGAGAGAAAGGGCTATTTTTCTCTCTGCCTTTTCTTCTCAAGCCACCAACCCTATGAGATTGGGAACCCACCCTTATGACCGCATTTAGCCTTAATTACCTCTTAACAATGATATCTTCAAATATAGTCACATGGTGGATTAGGGAGTCAACATATGAATTTGTGGGGATGGGGGAACACAGGCCCATCCATGGCACACATCACAGAATGAGAGTATGCACACATTGGATCATATGTCCCCAGCTCATTATCTCAACAACAACTTAACATTTTAATGTCAGGATTTGATTTTAAATGACTTCTAATCATTTTCCATGAAACAGAAAACAGTTATTATATCTGCTGCTGGTCTATTGCAACCTAGTATAGGGAAATGGAATAGTGTGGGACTAAGAGAACTCTCTAAATATATACATCTACTATGCATCCACAGAAATTAAAAATGTTTTAAAAGAGAACTCTGCCAGAATCTTTACTCTGCCACTTGCAAATTACATGACCTCTGCAAAGGTAGAACATTAAATCGGTTAATGTAAGTTAATATATGTTAATATAAGTCAAGAGCATTAAACAATATGTGAGATGTAGTAAATATTCTATAGGTGTTAGCTTCGCTATCATTAATATTAGTCTTATTATCAATTTTTGTAGGCAACCTTTCCTATTTCTCCACCATTTCCCATTTGAGAAGAATGAGAACCTTTTTCGCATTCTAGTCACTAACTTCTGGAAGCTTTGTAGTTTGTCTTTGATGCTTTCAGAAAACAGTGTCCCATAACTGAACTGGCAATAGTATATTTCATAATACAGTTAAAAATTCAGAATTGGCCAACCATGTACTAGATCAAAGTAATAGCTCATAGAAAAAGAAAAGTACTTACACAATCTTTTCCTGATTTCATTCAATTTTTCTAAACGATAACATTTCAGTAAAGTAAAATGGTAGTTTAAAAGTATTTCAAATATTAAAATATTGGTGTTTAAAATATATATTAAATATTTATATTTTTATACAAAATATTTTTATATTAAACATTTTAATGAGAAACAAGATATCACTTAGCTGAAAATGTTAGGAAAATCCAATCAATTGATAGATATTCACTACATAACTGTACATTCTGGATTTCCTAATAACTCACTATATGACTATTAAAGTGTTATTTCTGAGGATTCGTTAGAATATTAGCTCCATCAGAGCTAATATTTGTCTACATTTTTAACTTGTTTATTTTCACCACTTGTAAGAGTGCCTGGAACATATGAGGTCATTAAGTAGTTGCTGAATGAGTGAATGGTCAGTAGTTCACTGTAACTACTATTCATGTGCCAGAGCTTATGACTTGTTCTGTGGATATAAAGAGTACATGTGCCCATGGAGAGACAGTGCTATGGGAAGAAATAAGCACAATTCAAAGTAACTTGTGACAGAGACATACTAAGTGCAGGAAGACCACAAAAAAAGGCATCTCTACTTCTACCTGAAGTTGACAGAGAAGGTCAGGAAGTGATTCAATGAAGGGGTGATGGTTTAGAAGGGTACTGAAAGTTGTATGAAACTTTACCGTTGTGCAGGGGCACAGGAATGTGGTAATAATAATTCTGTATAAAAAAGAATAAATAATAAGTCTTGGAAGTAGAAAGCCAGTAGTCTCTGAAGAGCTTCATGTACCATACTAGAGTCTAAACTTTATCTCATTGATAAGACATTGAAGAATTTAAGCAAGATGTTTTTAGAAAGGTCACTCTAGCTGTGAAGCAGACAACACATTGAATAATGTAAGTCCCTGAGCTTTGCAACTGCTCAGAAGTATAATGGAATACTCGAGTCCCCAAATCCTATAGGTTTCAACTAGAGTGGCCAGAGGTAGGGGTGGAAGTGAAAGGTATTTTGTCATTCCAGAGACATTCAGAAGCTAGAATGGATAGGCTTGAATGAGGCAAGTGGGACAAAAGAAAGATTCTTGAATAATTCTGAGATTTCTGTTTTAGACAACGGAGTGGGTGGAGGTGTCAACAACTACCAATGAAGAAAGGGCAAATATGGCATAGAAATCGGGCGGTAATAAGCTTGGTTTTGATGAATTAAAGTTCAGGTGAAAAGCTAGACTATAATATTGGGGCACAGAAGAGAGATCAAGTTTGAATTTAAAATATGTATGTATCTGGTGAAGGCGTGTGTTTAGACAAGATTGTCCATGGAAAGTGGGAAGGGCTTTGGGTCAAAGGTGAAACCCTGTGAAAAATCAACACTTAGTTTTTCTAGATGTGGCACATGGGTAGAAGAATGTGTGAAGACTCTAGGGAGGCAGGAAGAGAATCAGGGACAAAGGCATCGTGAAGTATCAGATGTGAGAGCTGATGATGAGGTCAAATGTGCTGGAGAAAGCCCGTGATGAATCCTGCAAGGTGTCAGTTGTGCTGTACTTGCAGAATGCCACTGGGGACTTCGGCAAGAAGAATGTGATGGGCGTGGAAACCAACTGCAGTGTCCTGAGTGATGAGAATGATGAAGTGCAGGCAGAAAGACCGCACCTTAAAGAAGTGATGGGAAAGACAAGGGGAAATATACGCCTTGACAGTAGTCTCCAAATCATTGGGATCTACCCCTTCAGAAAGATTAATGCTAGTTTTAGATGATTTAGTTTTACAAACAAATACATTTTCTCTTTTGATTTTAGTCCGAGTTGAGCATAAGGAGTATTCACTGAGAAGAGCGGGAGTTGTTGAGATAAAAAGGAAAAAATAGGAGAAGCCAGAGTAAGAATGGCATGTATTGAGGCAAGGAATAGAAATTATGGAGATCCATGTGGAATCTGTGTGGACACCCAGGATGGGTTCAGGTTATAGAGGATCTTGAAAAAAGGGCAAAGCATTATAGGGGCAGGATATTTGTCTGTTTTGTCCACTCAATGATAGATACTTGACAAATGCTGGTGAGATGAACGTGGGATCTGGTGTGTTACAGTGTGGTGGGGGCGGGGGAAATAATTTTACTTTGTTAGAAGTGGAGTGATGAAAGTTTTAGCTTCAGATATGCTGAACTTGAGATCACTCTCTAACAACCGAGTGAAAAATCTAATACGCAGGTGGAAAACAACGGCTGGGTCTTAGGTGGGAAGATGTGACTTGAGAGAGACTGACCGCGATCAGCGTGCAGAAGAAAGATGAACCCACAGGTAGACGAGAACCTCCTTGTATAGAAATAGGGTTGTCAGGCCAGGTGCAGTGGCTCACGCCTGTAATCCCAGCACTTTTGGAGGCTGAGGTGGGCAGATCACGAGGTCAGGAGATCGAGACCATCCTGGCTAACACAGCGGAACCCCATCTCTACTAAAAATACAAAAAATTAGCTGGGCATGGTGACAGGCGCCTGCAGTCCCAGCTACTCGGGAGGCTGAGGCAGGAGAATCACTTGAACCCGAGAGGCAGAGGGTGCAGTGAGCCGAGATCATGCTGCTGCACTGCAGCCTGGGCAACAGAGCGAGACTCTGTCACCAAAAAAAAAAAAAAAAAAAAAAGAAAGAAATAGGGTTGCCAGCTTTACAAAACAAAAGTGTGTTGGATGCCCAGTTAATTTCAGGCAAACAATGATAATTTTTTATCATAAGTATGTTTCATGCAATATTTGGCAGCACCAGATAGAAAATATAAACAGAGCAGAAAGACCACATAATCTACTTTTATAAACTTTATCTTGGAGTTTGTGCGGTACTGGATCTGAGGGCTTTTCTTTCTAAATTCCTAAAAGTTCTTTACACAGAGATAAGGTATGGAAGTCCCAGGAATATCCAGACAATCCTTCTCTACTTTAGCAGGAGAAATTCTACTTTAGGGAAGATTTGGGGAAAGACAGGTTGGTAATTTAATTTTGAGAAACATTGCCTTTTGCTGAAACCTCTTGTCCTCTCTCTTGATCAAATATTGCAATCTTGCTTGAGCCATAAATTACAGGCCATGTGTGAATAAAACAAGTAATATAAGATCTTTCAGTTATCTAAAATATCTATGCCAACTGCATAGCTAATAAAGGAAGGAATATAACTGGACAACTTCAAAACTAGCAGTTAGGACTGAACACGCACATAAAAGTTGTCATAATTTCCAATGGCCTGGGATAAGCATGTGAGAGACATACCCAGTTTATTTTGTAAGGTTCTCGAGATTTACCCGTAACTGAACAGGGCATCTTTTGGATATGGAATAGAGAGGCTGTATTTTATACAAAAGAATACAAGTTTTTCTCCTTTTGCTCTAATGCTTTTTTATTTTTTAAGTTTTTAAACATAATTTCATAAGACATACTTTAAAGTAAATGTATAATGGTAATAAAGAGACTCCATTTTGGATGTTTGATCTCTGACAACTTTCATGTCCCCACTCTCCCTTTTACCCTTTACTTGATATCTGGGCAACCTGATTAGAAAGCCCAGCACCTCCATCCCTTGGCACTGGTGGAAATTTCAAATCAGGAAATCTCCACCTGGGTGGGTACCTCTATCTAGGCTCAACTCTCAGCCACAACAAAAATCCAAGCCACCACTCCCCTCCTCTCTTGTTTTACTCTGGATGAAACATGAGTTTTTCTTGAGGAGTCATTTTGCCGTTTGCTATATGAATAATAAGCTTTATAGCCTAAGCATTGGTGCCCGTGTGCCATTTGTCCTGACATCTATATGTGCCTGGGGAGGAGGAATGCTGACCAGCTTACGACAGGGGATGCTAGGCACCAAAATAAAACAGTGAACATGTACATCCTTGTTCTTAGTACGGTCATTCTGTGAAGTTTGTCCCTTCCTCTGTTCCTGCTTTCCTATGTTAGCGATCTCACATAAGGTACCTACCACCTTGGACTTCTAACACCATAGATTAGCTTTGGCAACTTTTTTTTTTTTTTTTTTTTTTGAGACGGAGTCTCACTCTGTCGCCCGGGCTGGAGTACAGTGGCGCGATCTCAGCTCACTGCAAGCTCCGCCTCCCGGGTTTACGTCATTCTCCTGCCTCAGCCTCCCGAGTAGCTGGGACTACAGGCGCCCGCCACCTCGCCCGGCTAGTTTTTTGTATTTTTTTTAGTAGAGACGGGGTTTCACTGTGTTAGCCAGGATGGTCTCGATCTCCTGGCCTCGTGATCCGCCCGTCTCGGCCTCCCAAAGTGCTGGGATTACAGGCTTGAGCCACCGCGCCCGGCCAGCTTTGGCAACTTTTAACTTATATATGTAGAATAACATAGTATACATTCTTGCTGATTTTGCTCAACATTGTTTATGAGATTTGTTAATATTGTTGTGTATTTAGTTCACTTTCACTGCTCCGTAGTATTCCAGTGAATATACCACGATTTGTTTGTCTGGGTTTTAGCTATTATGAATAGTGCTTCTACCAACATTTTTGTCTTTAACTTTTGGTGCACATTTGTGTTGCATATTACCTAGAAGTGGACTTACTGGATCATTGGTCATGTGTATGGGCTTTGATAGTGACCAAGAGTTCTCCCAGCAGGTTATGCCAATTTATATGTAGGATGAGGTTTAAAAGTTGTCATTTACACTTCTAAACAGAAGAAACTTTTTTTTTTTTTTGAGACGGAGTCTCACTCTGTCTCCCAGGTTGGAGTGCAGTGGCGTGATCTCGGCTTATTGGTAAGCTCCGCCTCGGTTCACTCCATTCTTCCTGCCTCAACCTCCCGAGTAGCTGGGGACTACAGGCGCCCCGCCACCTCGCCTACTAGTTTTGTATTTTAGTAGAGACGGGTTTCACTGTGGTCTCATCTCCTGACCTTTGGTGATCCGCCTCCGCCTCGGCCTCCCAAAGTGCTGGATGCAGGCGTGAGTCATCATGGCTCGGTCTAGAAGAAACTTTATATTTAGCCAATTAATGAGCATTTTCATGTATCTCTGTATCCTGAATTGTTTTAGTATTGGTTAGACTCAAAGTTTAGGTTTTTTTCCTTGAGTAGTGAATTCTAATAATTTTATGTTGTCTCAGCATCCATTTTGAATTCAGAGTTGGCTTTCTCATACCAGAAGCAGGGCTCGGTCAGCCTTTACACAGTTTCCAATTCTACACCACACTCAAATGGCTCAAGCTGGTGACTGAGACTGGGACTTAGAGGCATTTCCTCCACCCAGCAGATTGGACTCCCCATAGTACTGCTGTCTCCTTTAAAAGGACCACGAAGGAATTAGTCTGCAGCCTTAAGGTGACCCACATCCTGTTCCCTCTATGTCCTGCTAACTGCTAAATACTCTTCCCTCTCTCTGCCTGATTCTTCATTCCTGCGTTCTGTGGCTCAGGGCAGGAGAACTGCCCTCCCAGCTCATGACATCCTCCTTGCCTAGCATCTATAAATAAAAGTCTCTGAATTTGTTTTCCATTGTGGTGGTGTATTGAATTTGCATCTTCCTTCTGAAGAACCAGGGGCTTCCCCATGTTGAGTTTTCCCCAGAGCTCCTGGGAGAACACAACGTTGGCCTCCTTGCAACAGAGTGATGTTCAGGCAGGTGAAAAATGAATATGGGTCAGAAAAGAGCCACAAAGGTGTCTGCCAGTATAAACAAGTTTCCTGTGTGAGAGACCCTGGTAATGGGTAGGGCGAATAGGTAAAAGAAGGATCCTGTGAGAGATACTCTGTAAACACCCATGTCCAGCTCCCCTTCGTCTCCCATTTGAGTTGGTTGCTGGCAGCTCTGATAATGGAATCCCAGTTTAGCTGGGGGTTCCCAAAACACCTTGATAGACATAGAAAGTATACAGTAATAAGCAGTGCTTTGAGATGCTGACAGTGCCTCAATTACATTCTGATTATTTCTGTATAGCACAATTTTTATAGAAGAGTTTTAACTTTGCCTTAAGTCTACAGAATGGATTAGTTTCCAGTGAAGTGTTAAGAAGGGTTTGAAAATTCAACTAATCCTCATATATATCAGAAAATGTATTTCTTGTATTACATTGGCTCTTTAGTTAAACTCTATTTGCATATATTAAACATCACTTAGAATTAAAAAAGTTCTTTTAGAAGAAGCAGGGCACATTTTCGATTTCTTTTGCTGTAATGAGTGTCTGGCTTAGTCCTGCCACTTCATTTTCACCTCCTATCGGTTATGATGATTGCTTGTATATAAAGGTTTGAAACAGAGTATATGGCTCTTAAAATTAAGTGGCAATATCTGCATTAAGGTGTTTATTCTTGTGAGTTTTAAATGATGATGATAAAGTGATGATGCTGATGAAAATGTACCCTCAATTATATAAATTATTCAAATAAGCTTTATGAAAAAATAAAGCACAATAAATCAATGGAGAAAGAACTAATAATTCAATAAAATGTGCTGAGGAAACTGGCTATGAGGAAAGTGTTGAATTTTGCTCTTTTGGATCTTTGTTCACACTCTATTTCAAGATCAATTCAAGATGGATTAAGTAAAGCAAAAGGGGAAGAAAGACAAGGGGTAATGTCGCTAAAAGATGAATCTCTATATTATTTTGAGATAGGATAGTATTGCCAAGATCATTTTCTTTATACTTTTGTCCATTGAACTTATGTTTATATGCCTTTTTTTTCTAACCACATAAACATTCACATAAGTGAAAGGCCAAAAATTTTGTTAAAATTTTGAAACAGAAATGGCAGCTATATATATATGTCTTATTTAAACTAACAGAGCTAAAAAAGAAATATATGAAAGAGACTGAAAATAGAAAAAATTTCTGAAGGCATACTTAACCATGTTAATAAATAATGAAATATACCTTCAAGGAGTATTTTTGCTGATTGTTTTGGCAGTCAATGTGGGAAATATGAACGAGACACTGTTAAACTAACGAGGGAGTGGTGAGCTGAACCCTCTCACATTCTTTCCAAGGAAATATGAATTGGTCCAGTCTTTCTGAAAAGCAATGTGCAAGGTTATCAAGAATTAGGAGACTTTAACATGTTTTCAGTGTTTCTTTTTCTTTTTCTTTTTTATACATTTCTTCTGGGAAAATTACTTGATGATGAATAGTAATGAAATATACATTAATTAAAACCACAATTACTTTTATACCAACCTAATACCATTCTGGACATCAGCTTTCGCAAAGAATTTATGATGAAGTCTCCAAAAGCAGTTGTATGATGAAGGCTCCAAAACTGTTCATGGCAGTGTGATTTATAAATCCTGAGCTTGGTAAACTCCCAGTTGAGGAAATAATACATGATTGCATATACCTAGAATCAGATATTGTGAATCTACTGGGTTTGATTCCTTCAAAGAAAGCCTGCATATAACAAATCCACAGGCAACATCAATGGAACAGGGAAAAGCTGGAAGTATTTTCCTTGAAAACTGGAACAAGACAAGGATGCTCTCTCTCAGCCTTCCTGTTCAACATAGTATTCAAAGTCCTATCCAGAGCAATCAGGCATGAGAAAGGAATAAAAGGCATCCAACTAGGAAGAGAGAAAGGCAAACTCTCTCTCGGCAGATGATATGATTCTATATGTAGAAACCTCACAGGCTCTGCCAAAAGTCTCCTAGAACTGATAAACAGCTTCAGCAAAGTTTCAGAATACAAAATAAATGTAGAAAAATCAGCCTCATTTCTATACACCAACAACATTCAAAGTGAGAGCCAAATCAAGAACACAATCCCATTCACAGTAGCCACAAAATGAATAAAATACTTAGAAATACGGCTTACCAAGGAGGTGAAAGATCTCTACAATTAGAATTACAAAACACAGCTGAAAGAAAGCAGAGACAACACAAACAAATGGAAAAATATTCCACGTTCAGAGATAGGAAGAGTCGATGTTGCAAAAATGACCAAATTTCCATCTAGGGAAGCAACTTACAAATTCAATGCTATTTCTATCAAACTACCAATGTCATGTTTCAAAGAATCAGAAAAAAAAACTATTCTATAATTCACATGAAAGCAAAACAGAGCCAGAATGGTCAAAGCAATCCTAAGCAAAAAGAACAAACCCAGAAACATCACACTACCCGACTTTACGCTACAAGGCTACAGTAACCACAACAGCATGGTATTGATACAAAAACAGACACATAGATCAATGGAATAGGATAGAGAACCCAGACATAAAGCCAAACACCTACAGCCATCTGAGTTTTGACAAAGTTGACAATCATAAACAATGGGGAGAGGACTCCCTATTCAATAAGTGGTTCCGGAATAGCTGGCTAGCCATATGCAGAAGATTTAAACTGAACTCCTTCCTTTCACCATATACAAAAATTAACTCAAGATAAAGACTTAAATGTAAAACCTAAAACCAAAATCTAGAAGAAACCTAGGAAATATTAGGTTGGTGCAAAAGAAATTGTGGTTTTTGCCATTGCAAGTATTATAAAAACCTCAATTACTTTTGCACCAACCTAATACCATTCTGGACATCAGCTTTGGCAGAGTATTTATAATAAAGTCTCCGAAAGCAATTGTAACAAAACCAAAAATTGGCAAGTGGGACCTAATTAAACTAAAGAGCTTCTGAAGTGCAAAAGAAACTGTCAAAAGAGTAAACAGACAACCTACAGAATGGGAGAAAATGTTCACAATCTATGCATCTGACACAGGCATAATATCCAGAATCTATAAGGAACTTAAGCAATTCAAAAAACAAAAATCAAGCAACCTCATTAAAAAATGGGCAAATGACACGAATAGACACTTCTGAAAAGAAGACATACGTGCACCCAACAAGTATATGAAAAAATGCTCTTTATCACTAATCATTAGGTAAATGCAAATCAAAACCACAATAAGATACTATATCACACCAGTCAGAATGGCTATTATTAAAAAGTCACAATAGATGCTGGCAAGGCTTCAGAGAAAAGGAAACATTTATACATTGTTGGAAATGTAAATTATTCAAGCCACTGTGGAAAGCAATGTATAGATTTCTCAAAAAAACATAAAACAGAACTACCATTCAACCCAGCAATCCCGCTACCAAGTATACACCCAAAGGAATATAAATTGGTTTGCCAAAAACACACACGTAGTCATATGTTCATTGCAGCACTATTCACAATATCAAAGACATGGAATCAACCTAGATGCCCATCAACAGTGGACTAGATAAAGAAAATGTGGTATCTATACACCATGGAATGCTATGTAGCCTTAAAAAAAATGAATGAAATCACATCCTTTGTAGCAAAAGGGATGTAACTGGAGGCCATTATCCTAAGCGAACTAATGCAGGAAAAGAAAACCAACTACTGCGTGTTCTTACTTACAAGTGGGAGCTGAACATTGAGTGCACTTAGACACAAAGATGGGAGCAATAGACACTGGGGATGGCCTGAGCAGGGAGAGTGGAGTAGGGGCATGGGTTGGAAGGCTACCTATCAGGTACTATGCTCACTACCTGGGTGATGAGATCATTCATATGCCAAACCTCAGTGACAGGCAACTTATCCATGTAACAAACCTGCACGTGTACCCATGGAACCTGAAATAGAAGAAAAAACAAGAAAATTGGCCAAAATTATGACAAGTAGTAAAAACAAATAATAAATTTGCTATGGCATCAGCTGCCAAGTGTTAACTAAAACCAATTTCTTCTTTCTGACAACATGGCTAGCTAGAATTCATTTGTAGTTAGGTATAAACTTATGTCTGAACTATAATGGGATGTTTGTAAAAAATATGTGCTTATCCTAGCCCCTAAAAGCCTCTCATTATAGATCATCTATGCTTGTTCCCTTTCCATTGAGCAGATGGAGACAACCATGGTGACTTTAGAAAGAACGGGTTGATGGTGAAGAAGGCTTGTCCCTGAACAAACACTCCCCCCACCCTTACTGCCTGCAAACACACTCACACATGTGGCTGTTAAAGATGAGTAAAAATAGACTTCTATCAAATTTCAGCTATTAAAAGTTTGGGATGTGGATTAGTGAAGCAGATACTAGTGTTACCCTAAATGATACACCTGTAGGTAGTGTATGCAGTGTGTGGAGAGAGACAGGAGACTAGTAGAAAGTAGGAAGTGCCCTGATGCATTTAGAATAGTCTCACGTGTTTAGGGAACACAAGTTTCCCTAAGACGTATCAGGAGTACAGATGTGCAGGTAACATTAAGAGCAATAACGTAAGTATCATGGGCTGTTTCTGTATTTGCTCATGGAAAGTAGAATGCTGCTCACGTATTTTCTGGAGTCTCTAAGAATTGTCATCACATGTGTCCTATATTTAAGCTGATGCTTCGGCCATCTAGCCGCCTGTAGTCAGGCCCTTTTTGGGGATTTGGGGTTCTTCCCTCCATAATGCATTGCCTTGGCTACTAGGTATTACCGTCTCTCTTCGGGTATGTCTAAGGAGGAATCAGAGTCAACAAAACTAAAATTCCACTTTCAAGTATAAATCTTTTCATTTTGTTTTCTCAGATTCAGCACTGGGGAAAAACACAACACAACATTGCTTATTGTTTCAGAGATGTTATCTTTCTCTTTGGTGCACTGAGAGAGACAACGTGTTTCCTTTATTAAGGAATTCATTTTGTCAGAAAATTAATTGTGCTTAATTAAATTAGGCTGCTAAATTTAATATAGTGTGGTGATAACATTAGGACATGTCTAAGATTTCATTGTTTATTGGAATTAAGAGGGTTATTAAAAATAGCAGTTAACTAACAGTCCTTTTTCATTAAGTAGAGTGAAAAAATCTTATTGTATCAGTTTTATTCCTCAAATAATTGATTTCTATGCTTTATTACATTTTGCCACGCTTGATTCTTACAGTTAAAATTTGAAATTTATTATTTCTAATGATAATTTTAATAATGCTTTTAGCATTTTCAGATTTACTATAATCATATTCTTAAGTAGCACAATTACTCTTATTTTACATATTTTATAAACAACTGAGGTCAAATAATTTTTAACTTAACCAAGGGTATATAATTTTGACAAAGTCAGAATTTGGCTTGTATTTGCCAAAATCCCAAGAAGAAGTGGGTGGCATACTTGAGACAGGATAGAACAAAAAGATATTCAGGCTATATAATGGTTAATATTGAGTGTCAACTTGATTGGATCGAAGGATGCAAAGTATTGTTCCTGGGTGTGTCTGTGAGGGTGTTGCCAAAGGAGATTAACATTTGAGTTGGTGGACTGGGAGAGGAAGACCCACCCTCAATCTGGGTGGGCGCCATCTAATCAGCCGCCAGCGTGGCTAGGATAAAGCATGCAGAAGAATGTGGAAGGACTAGACTTGCTGAGTCTTTCCTCAGTCTTCCTCTTTCTCCCATGCTGGATGTTTCCTGCCCTCAAACATCAGATTCCACATTCTTTAGCTTTTGGACTCTTGGGCTGACTTACACCAGTGGTTTGCCAGGGGCTCTCAGGCCTTTAGCCACAGACTGAAGGCTGCACTGTCAGCTTCCCTACTTTTGAGGTTTTGGGACTCAGACTGATCCACCACTGGCTTCCTTGCTCCTCACCTTGCAGATGGTCTATTGTGAGACTTTACCCTGTGATTTTGTGAGTCAATTATCCTTTAAAAACTCCCTTTCATATATACATCTATCGTATTAGTTTTGTCCCTCTAAGGAACCGTGACTAATACAGGTTATTTACCAAGACATAGGTGTGGATAGTGCAGGAACAGAACTGTTACCTCCTGGAATATTGAAAGGAGAAGGTGAGGGGCAATTACTAGAACGTGGAGGGAAAGATTTCTGAAGAGTCAGCTGCCTTAAGAGATTCAGTGACCTTCAGTGGACGGAACGAGCCAGGTCAAGGCAGCCTTGCACGGAGGGAGATGAGGAATAAATATGTGGACTTCATTCTTTTCCCTCCCACCGATCTTCCACCAAGCTCCCCTTTCATCAAATTTAACCACCTGCCAAAGGAAACATTTGTATGGCACATATAAGTCAGCTCTGGGTGGGGGTAGGGGTGAGGGCAAAGAATGTTCAAGAAGTTTGGAAAGGCAGGGGATCTGCCACAGGACCCCGATCTCCATTTGATGAATGGGTGTCCCTTCTATTGCCTTCACATTCAAGAAGATCCTATCCCACTGGATGTCAGGAATTAAGTGATGATTCAGAAAGTCCCCATTCTTGTCCCTTTTCTCATCATGTTCTCATTGTACTACTATTGGTGAAGAGGATACAGAGATAAATTACTGTTCCATAAGAATTCATTGAAACCTGTGAGTTATAAATGATACTACATGATCAGAGATTAAAAATAACATTGTACTGTATATTTGTTATTTTTTGGCAGCTCACCTTCAAATTTCCTGGCTGTACAGATGATCTCTTATTAGGCAGTTACATGCTTTTCACCCAGACTTTGCATCTGGAAAAGGACATACACAAGGAAGAGACAAAGGAATTACTTGAAGCTGCCCCTGTGGAGCCAAGAGCTCTGCAACAGGAATTCTAGATATGAAAGGACGTTCACTTCTAGTGGCATCATCAGGGGATGACCAGAGGAGGCAGCATAGGCAGCTGTATCTCCACCAGACAATTACCATGGTAAGTTCTTGGCTTTCCTCTCTGCTACCCAGAAGACTATCTTAATTTCTGTTATTTCTTTGTTAATTCTGTGAGACGTCTGGTGTTCTACTCATAAATGTATTTTCTACTTGAATTAGCAAGAGTAGATATTATGGACGGATTGTATCCCCAACTCTCCCATGTTCATACGTTTAAGTCCTAATCCCCAATGTGACAGTACATGGAGATGGGACTTATAATTAGGTAATAAGGTTAAATGAGGTTGTAAAGTTAATCCGATAGGACTGGTGTCCTTATAAGAAAACGAAGAGACATCAGCAATTTCCCTCCTTCATTCTGCATGTGCACAGAAGAAAGGGCGTGCAAAGACAGAGAAAAGGTGGCTGTCAATAAGCCAGGGAGGGAGATGTCACCAGAAACCTACTCTTACAGCACCTTGATCTCAGACTACCAGCCTGTTCAACTGTGAGAAGATAAATGTCTGTAGTTTAAGTCACCCAGTCTGTGGTATTTTGTTATGTCAGCTTTAGATAACAGGAAATTCTGTTACTTTAGAAAGTACAGTGGTTTTCTGTTATTTTCAACAAGATCCTTAACAGAAATAAACCCTAACAATTAAACTGGAACATTATTTTTCAAACTTCGAGTTACAACCAGCAGTAGGCTGTCAAATCAATTTAATAGATAGCAACCAGATTTAAAATAATTGAATAGAATATAATAGATGAGAACATATTGTAATGCATCACCTCCAGTAAGATTAAGTACTGCTTCCTGAGAACTTTGTGTGTGTGTGTGTGGTTGCTTCTGTGTGCATATATATATACATACTGGACTCAATGTAAAATATATTTTGGAACATGGGAAATGGTTGAAGAAATTTAAAAAATATTATTCTAGAGCATATTACAATATTCTAGTTGTTCATTTTTCCTGCCATGACAGATTGAAGAATTTAGAGCCTCAGTGAAATATGGATTAAAAAATCATAATTGTGGGATGATTTTCAAGAAGTTGATATTAAGAGGGCATTGAAACTATGGTTCATTGTGAGTTGTACTGAAAACTTAGATTGTGTGATTTTTATTATGTAAAAATGTTGTGTTTTAAAGTTTTATGTGGCATGCTGAATTTCTCTCTGGCATCAAGGGCTTTGAAGATAGGAAGAGAGGCAAATATAAGTGTGTGAAGTTAAAGAGGAAATCAACAACTAATATTTGTATTGCAAGTTGCTTTCAATTTCACTTGATCACTTCCTTTAATCTTCAAAAGAAACTTGTGAATATTCGGTCTTTATGAATGAGAAAACTAAAGCTCAGAGGTGGTACTTTCTCCAAACTTGTATTTAACGTATATAGAAATCAGAAGTGACTTAGCCAGATTTCAAACCAAGGCTACCTGAATCTTCAACAAATAATTCCTGTCTTTGGATTTTAAGATTTATTCTTTCCATTATCATGTTAAATAACTAAAATAACAAACCAATTATTTATTTACGACAATCTCTTCTCTGAGTTAATCTGTAGTAAGTCAGAATATAATTGAACATTTCAATGTTATTACTTTGTTATATGTCCCTCAACATTCTGCCTCAAAATTTAGTTATATCTGGAAGTCCAGGAGATTTATTATATAGGGGATTTATTATTATAAGGCCGTGGAGTCTCTTAGAAAGTGATTTACTTAAAGTGCAGAGATAATCAAGGTACACAAACTTGATCCTAAGAAAATGAATTTATGTTGGAGGGAAATGGGGATTCTGACTATAATACCAAATGTGTCACTGAAGGTTTTGCTTTCTCCCAACCCATTTAGATCCATGTCTGAGTTCCACAGGGAAGGGGTTGCAATGATGGGTTCATTAAAGTCAATGACACTTCAAAATCTTTGCCTTGCCGTCTACAACATAGAACAACAGTCTCCAACCTTTTTGGTACCAGGGACAAGTTTCATGGAAGACAATTTTTCCATGGTGGATAGGGGTGATAATGGTGCAGGGAAAAGTGATGGTTTCGGGATGATTCAAGCACATTACATTTATTGTGCTCTTTATTTCTATTATTACTACATTGTAATATGTAATAATTATACAACTCACCATAATATAGAATCAGTGGGAGCTCTGAGCTGCTTTTCCTGCAGCTAGACAGTCCCATCTAGGGGTGATGGGAGACAGTGACAGATCATCAGGCATTAGATTCTCATAAGGAGTATACAACCTAGACCCCTCACATGTGTAGTTCACAGTAGGGTTCACAGTCCTCTGAGAATCTAATGCCACTGCTGATCTGATGAGAGGCAAAGCTTAAGTGGTAATGTGAGCCATGGGGAGCAGCTGTAAATACAGATGAAGTTTCATTTGCTCACCTCCTGCTCTGCAGCCTAGTTGCTAACAGGCCACAGACCAGTACTGGGGATTGGGAACCCCTGGTGTAGACAACAGATAGACTCCAGATAGTAGTGAAGGAACCCATTTTTTAATTGGAGTAATTCCTGGAACACTGATCAGGCATAATAGCTTAAGAATATACAGGAAGTAAAAATGAAGTAAGAGAAAATATAAAACATCAAGCTGTGGCCTGTAAGTTGAAGGTATTAACAATAACAAGGCTGCTGTTCCAGGTCAACAGCACAGGCAATTAACTAGGAAACGTCACTGAACAGCTAGAGTGACCAGGGTAAAAAAAGATGGGTGCCACATGTGTGGGGAGTATACATACACAAGAGACTTAGAAATGTAAGACCCTTGGTTTATGCGTAAATTCATTTATTCAACAAACATTTGTGAACAAAGTACAGTATTCGGTATAGGAATATAATAACTAGACATACACGACTCCCACACTGAGGCAGACTGGAGTCTAGTTAAAGAGACAGAAAGGTGAGCAAGAAATGTGACACTAGGGCTGTTTGTGGGTAATTGGTGGTTCAGAGACTAGATTGTTAGAGCACAGCCAGAAGAGAATAGTTTATTACTGATACTGTGTTGCTAGGACACTCTTCAGGTTGATTTGACCTGAGGAAAATTCATTACAAATTTATAAGTACCTTTATTGTAGTACTTACCACAGTCCTCATTTCACTAGGGGGACTCCTGTAGAGTGTGTTTTTCCTTCAAGTTCAAAGCTGTAGTTAAGGATAGAAAAAACATCGTTTGTTTATTTTTGTATTCCCCACAGCAAGATGCTTAGAATCACTTAGTGCAAAGCGGGTTTGTTTAATTACACTGAATAACTGATGCTACACATTGTGAGTATAGTTTCAAGAGTCTGTTTGATTGAGATTTGAAATTAACTTTGTTATAGAGTCATATTTAATTATTTAATACCAGGTAAAAGAGAATTACAGCAGAGGTAAAGAACCAGAACCCTTACCCTGGGCCAGCGTTCCGTAGTAAATGACTCACAGACATAACACTTTCATCTTCCTTCGGAGAAGCAAATTTTGCCATCATAGTGATAAAGAGGGACTGGTCTTAAATGAAATAATCAGAAAACACGTAGAACCCACGAGTTTAAGGTGGAGTTATCTGTGCTTTAGAAATGAGGAATTGAAATTCCTTGTAAATAAGTTATTACCAAATATTTACAATACATAGAATAATAAAAAATAGCACCTAGAATAGTCTTTGGTGTACTAGTGCAATAGAAAAATGAACTTTCCCTTTAAAATTTTTGGTCTGAAAATTGTTGGATGTATTTTGATTTGAATCATTAGAGTAGGTATTACACTTCAGTGAGCTATATTATTATTTATTTTTCTTTGGATTTACTTGTAACTCATAATTTTTCCCTTGAGAAAAATTTTGAATCATCTGGCAAAATTTATCATAGCTTTATTTTTGTAATTTCATTTGAAGCAATAGTTTTCCTGAAAATTGGCCATTATTTCTCAAATAACTCTCTTTTATTTAAATTATTAGATATTTTTTGTTAAAAATGCTTTTTTTTTTAACTTTAGGCAGTTTCAATTATGTTTTACTGGGCTTTGATTTTCAAGCAATATACAATATATTAATATATTACATTAACAGTATGTTATTGTTAATGCAGTGTTCTTAACCATGTGAGTAAATTAACTAATAAATATTTACTTTGAAATTAAGTAGATATATAATATTTTTTGATGACATGTTCAGTCATAAATCATACCAACCGCACTCTTGGACAAATGTGAAGTGAAAAATAGAGATCAATACTAAGAAGATCTCTCAAAACTACACAACTACACGGAAATTAAGCAAACTGTTCATGAATAACTTTGGGGTAAACAATAGAATTAAAGCAGTAAACAAGAAATTCTTTAAAATTAATAAAACAAAGGTAGAATATACCAGAATCTCTGGGACACAGCTATGTTGATGTATGCATAACATTTGGATGGATCAAATCAGAGTAATTGGAATATCCATCATTTCACACATTTATCACTTCTTTGTGTGTATTTTGAACATTCCAAATCTTCCCTTCTAGTGATTTTGAAATACACAATACATTATTGCTAAGTGTAGTCATCCCACTGTGCTATTGAACACTAGAATGTGTTTCTTTTATCCAACAATCATTTTGTACCTGTTAACCAACCTTTATTCATCTCCCATCTTCCTTATCCTTTCTAGCCTCTGGCAATAACCATTCTGCCATGTACCTTCATAAGATCAACTTTTTAAGATCCTACATATAAATGAGAGCATGCAGTATTTGACTTTCTGTGTCTGTCTTATTTCACTTAACATAATGTCCTCCTGGTTCATCTATATTGCTGCACATAATAGGATTTTATTATTTTTATGGCTGAATAATATTCCATTGCATATATATACTGCATTTTCTTCATCTCATCCATTAGTGGACATTTAAGCTGATTTCATATCTTAGCTATTGTAAACATGGGAGTGCAGGTGTCTCTTCCACATACTGATTTTCTTTCTTTGAGATATATACCCAGCAGTGGGATTCCTGGATGATATTGTATTTCTAGTTTTAGTTTTTTGAGACTTCTCTATAATAACGATACTAATTTTTATTCTGGCTGACAGTGTATGGGAGTTTCCTTTTCCACACAAGCTTACCACTATTTAAATTTCTTTTATGATAGCCATTTTAACTGGAGTGAGATAGTATCTTGTGGTTTTTATTGGCATTTTTTTTCTGACGATTAGTGATGTTGAGCACTTTTTCGCCTATTGGCTATTTGTATTTCCTGTTTTTAGAAATGTTTATTCAGGTTACAAGGTCATATTAAAATAGGATCATTTGGAGTTTTGCCATTGATATGAATTTGTCATATATTCTGGTTATTAATCCTTTGTCAGATAAGTAGTTTGCATATTTCCTCCCATTCTCTAGGTTGTCTCTTCACTCTGTTGTTTCCTTTACTGTGCAGAAGCTTTTTAGCTTGATATAATCCCATTTGTAAAGAATAATATGACTATTAAAATGTAACTACTTTTTAAAATACCTTCAAAAACACCTCATTTACTTCCTGGATAATGTTAAAGTTTCTTAGTTGGGAATCTATGGCCTTGCAAAAATATTTATTTGTGTTCTATTTCTGTGAATTTGATTTATAAATTTACTAAATTTTATTAAGCGTCTCCTATGTGCAATGCATTCTTGGCTTTCCTGTCCATAAGAAAATGTCAACATAACACATTCCACTCTCATGACTGGAAAACACTGTGAGGGAAGATCAAATAAAATGCTGTTGGATTTTAGAGGAACAGCTATTTATTGTAAGTTGGAAAGATTAAGGAAGGTTTTAGGAAATGGGAGATGTTTGATCTGGACCTTATGAAAGTGTTAGATTAAAACTGACACAGTGTAGGAAAGAGTGGGCCACTTTAGGAGAGAATAATATTCAGCTTTCTCACTGAATCAGCTGTCATTTCTCAAAGTACAATTTATATTCCGTGCAACCTGACTTGGGACATTAGCTGTTTCTCAAATGTATTTTAACTTTATAGGTTCTGCACTTCTGTTTATTTTGCCCTCTTCCTGTAATATTTTTCAGTATTTTTTTATTCTATAAAATTATCTACCTGTGATCACTTCTGCAGTTTCCCAACCTAGCTAGAATAGATATACTTTTTACTCTAATAGCACAATTAGTATCTATTTTATGGCATTTTACTTCATATGTGTTTTTTAATCCATTAAGAAGACCAAGTCTTAATTTAACTATAGATTGTAAATATTGGGACTTCATCTTTGTATTTCCTAATGTATCCAGTACAGTAGCTTGTATGCAGTACATACTCAATAAACACAATTTCATTTTAAATGGTTTACTCCCCAAACTATCAGAATGTTAGAATAGTTAGTTTCATCTCATACACAATGTCTGCCTTAAACATGGTGTCAAATGATTTAATATGACTGAAGAATACATGCAAAATTCTTCTTGGCCCAGTTCTTTTCTACTAACCTGATACAATGCATTAAAACAACCATTGGGATTTATTGTCACATCTAAGCATGATGATCAACTGTACAATGCTCGCTAACTATAACTGATGAAGAAGCTATAATTGAAGTGATACAACTCCAGGGGAATCATGTACTCTTTAGTAGGCCATGTGACAAGGAAACTATAAAAGCTGGAGGATTTTCAGAGCCAGTGGTCTAGTATCTAGAATATATAAAGAATTATTACAATGCACAACAAAAAGTCAAACAACCCAATTAGAACATTGGCAAAAAATGGAACAGACATTCCACCAAAAAGGTTGTACATATGGCCAGTAAACATATGAAAAGATGGTCAATATCATGAGTCATCAGGGAAATGAAAGTCAAAAGCACAATGAAATAGCACTTCCACTTGAATGACTATCATAACAATTAAAAAGCAGAAAATAAACGTTGTCATGTGTGTGGATAAATCATTGTTGGTGAGAATGTAAAATGGTGCAACTTCTGTGAAAAACAGTTTGGCCATTCCTCTAAAAGGGAAACATTTAATTATCATACGACCCAGAAATTCCACTCCTAACTTTACATCTAAGAAAATTGTAAACATGTTGTTAATCAAAAACCTGTATATGAATGTTCATAGCAGTACCATTTACAGTAGCCAAAAAGTAGAAACAACCTAAGTGCTTATTAATTAATAAGGAGATGAATGTGGTAAATCCATACAATGAAATATTATTCACCTATAAAGAGGAATATTGCAAACATTACGCAAAGTTAAAGAAGCCAGACACAGAAGTCCAAATGTTGTATGATCCCCCTTACATGCAATCTCCTTAATAAGCAAATTCACAGATACTGAAAACATATTATTAGTACCCAGGGGCTGAGTCAGAGAGAAATGACTGCTTAGTGAATATGTGGTTTTTGTTTTTTTTTTTGGTGTGATAAAAATGATGTAAAATTAGATCCTAGTGATGTTTGTGCAATATTTAAAATGTACCAAATGCAGCTGAATTATACACTTTGAAGTGAATTTTACTTTATGCATATTTTATCTCAATAAAGAAAATAAAAACATCAAAACATTTTGCCCTTTTACTTGGAAGAGGTATGGCATACTGAGACAAAAGTGTCCATCACATGAGATCTTGAGGCAATGTGTTGAATTTAAAGTTCCACGTGAATAACTGACTCAAAAGTGATCCCAAATGAGTACTTTCTCTTTGAGTGTCAGATTCAGATTCCTAACCTCTAAATATAATTAAACATAATAATCAATAGATACTGTGTATCAAAATGCATAAGCAATGTTATAATCAATGTAGTCAATATTTTTATATTAATTAAATGAGATACTACATGTAAAGAACATAGAAAAGCCAAACCCCTATTGAAAGTTCAAATAAAGATATTATTATTTTGTATATTATCTTAGTATTAATTACAAATCTCAATATTTTCTGAAAGTACATTTTTCATCTTAAGTTGTTCACCCCTTCAATCTGTGACATCACATTGATAGGAGGGAAAATTACAAAAATATTTCCAAACACTAATTCTAATTCTTCAATGATTTCTATACTTAACTATTAAGAAAATTGTTTTGTTTTACTCAGGCATGAAAGACCATGTTTTCGGAATAGGCTTTTCATTAAAAACTATAAGAAGTTCCAATTAGTAAAGCATAATTCAATCTTTTTCTTTTTTTCCTGCTTAAAATCAAGAACCTTGCACTTCTAGAAAGTATCAGGCTAAAGTTGAAACTTATTATCCAAATAAACTAATAGAAATATTTTATGAGGAGTTCATGGAAAATGCATAATATGAAAAAGCTATGCGTGGATTTCAAAATGTTTTGCACCAAAATTAACTTGTACTAACTTGTTACAGAATGAGCAGAATCCAGTTTGAGACACTAGGAAGGTTAAGACATCTATTTGAAAAGGACCCTTATCAGAGCCACATGAATTCTGCTGAAATTGAAGCAAAAAGAAACATCAAATTTATGGTGAAGGTTAAGGGGAAGAGTGGTGAAGCCATTGATGTTTTACAAAAAGTTATGGGGACAGTGCCCTAAATTAATCAGCAGTTTACAGGTAAATAACTCATTTTAAGAAGAGAGAAAATGATATTGAAGATGAAGCTCAGAACGGCAGATCTTCCACTTCAATTTGTGAGAAAAAAAATTAAGCTTGTTCCTGATCTAACTGAAGAGGACCCACCATTAACAGCACAAACCCTAGAGGAAAACCTAGGCAATACCATTCAGGACATAGTCATGGGCAAGGACTTCATGTCTAAAACACCAAAAGCAACAGCAACAAAAGCCAAAATTGACAAATGGGATCTAATTAAACTAAAGAGCTTCTGCACAGCAAAAGAAACTACCATCAGAGTGAACAGGCAACCTACAGAATGGGAGAAAATTTTTGCAATCTACTCATCTGACAAAGGGCTAATATCCAGAACCTACAGAGAACTCAATCAAATTTAAAAGAAAAAAACAACCCCATCAAAAAGTGGGCAAAGGATATGAACAGACACTTCTCAAAAGAAGACATTCATGCAGGCAACAGACACAGAAAAAATGCTCATCATCACTCGCCATCAGAGAAATGCAAATCAAAACCACAATGAGATAGCATCTCACACCACTTAGAATGGCAATCATTAAAAAATCAGGAAACAACAGGTGCTGGAGAGGATGTGGAGAAATAGGAACACTTTTCCACTGTTGGTGGGACTGTAAACTAGTTCAACCATTGTGGAAGACAGTGTGGCGATTCCTCAAGGATCTAGAACTAGAAATACCATTTGACCCAGCCATCCCATTACTGGGTATATACCCAAAGTATTATAAATCATGCTGCTATAAAGACACATGCACACGTATGTCTACTGCGGCACTATTCACAATAGCAAAGACTTGGAATCAACCCAAATGTCCATCAGTGACAGACCGGATTAAGAAAATGTGGCACATATACACCATGGAATACTATGCAGCCATAAAAAAGGATGAGTTTGTGTCCTTTGTAGGGACATGGATGCAGCTGGAAACCATCATCCTCAGCAAACTATCACAAGAACAGAAAACCAAATACCACATGTTCACACTCATAGGTGTGAATTGAACAATGAGATCACTTGGACACAGGAAGGGGATCATCACACACCAGGTCGTATTGTGGGGAGGGGGTAGGGATAGCATTAGGAGATATACCTAATGTAAATGACGAGTTAATGGGTGCAGCGCACCAACATGGCACGGCACATGTATACATATGTAACAAACCTGCACGTTGTGCACATGCACCCTAGAACTTAAAGCATAAAAAAAAGTGGAAAAAAAGCACAAACAATCGCCAACACCATACATATCACAATTGGTTCAGCTTACACAATTCTGACTAAAAATTTAAAATTAAGCAAAGTTTCTACTTAATGGATGACAAAACTATTGTGCACAGATCAGCTGCAGACAAAGCAGAGCTCTCAATGGAAAGTTTAAACAAGTGGGATCAAGATTCTAAAGCATGTTTTGAAGAATTGTAACAGAAGATGAAACATGGCTTTACTAGTACAATTATGAAGACAAAACACAATCAAAGCAAAAGATGCTAAGAGAAGTGGTCCAGTCAAAGCAAAAGCAAACCAGTCAAGAGCAAAACTCACGGCAACAGTCTTGTGGAATGCTGGAGGTGTTTTGCTTGTTGACTTTCTGGAGGGTGGAAGGATAGTAACATCTGCTTATTATCAGTGATTTGCGGTTAGCCAAAGCTTTAGCAAAATAAATCCCAAGAAAGTTTTATTCAAGAATCCCCTCTGCGAATGCAATGCTCCTGCCCATTCCTCTTATCAAACAAGGACAATTTTGTGAGAGTTTCGATGGGAAATCATTAGGCTTCCATCTTACAGTTCCGATTTAGCTACTTCTGACTTTTTTTTGTTCCTCAGGCCTGGGGGGCCTTGAGAGGAAATGGGGTTCCCTGAGGAAGTGGGGCTGAGGGGCATGCTGCCCACAGTGGACAGGCTGAAGCTCCACGTAGCATAGTCCTGAGAGCGAGAGTGGACTGTGATGTGCTCCCGCCACCGCAGCCGGACTCTCACCTGGGTGGGGGGCGGCTCTTACCTGGGAGGGGGGCACACAATCGAAGTTCTTCCAGCATCCTCTGCATGTGCTTCCACGCATGTGGGAGATGTGGGAGATTGGACTACAGGTGGGAGCTACCATGACCACGCGTGTGGGAGATGTGGGAGATTGGACTACAGGTGGAGCGCCACCACACTACTGCGGTGGAGATGTGGGAGATTGGACTACAGGTGGGAGCTACCATGACCTGATAATTTTTTTTTTTTTTTTTTTTTTTTTTTTAGAGACAAGGTACTGCAGGGTTTCACAGGCTGATCTCAAACTCCGAATCTCAAGCAATCCTCCACCTCTCCCAAAGTGCTGGGATTAAAGGCATGATCCACTGCCCCCAACCTACAGTGGATTTTTAAAAAATTAGTTTCTTTTTACTTTACTATAAATGACTCAGATACTGATTTTTTTTTCTACGTTTGATCTTTCTACTTGTTCATGTTGATTTCTTACACTATTGTAACCATGTATATATATGTATATTTAAAATATACAATGGTATATTTTGTGTGTGTATATATCTACACACACACTACATATATACTATATTTTATATAAACATACTAAATACTTAGTATTTAGTATATATTTAGTATATTAATATACTTAGTCTATAATACTAAGTATATGTAGTACATCATACTAAGTATATTATACATAGTATATAATATTAGGCATATTTAATATATACTTACTGTATTTGCATATAGTATATATATTTATATAGTATAGTATATGTATATATGTATACACTAAATATACCATCATATATCTTAAATATACGTAGTAAAATTCATCTCGAAAAAGACATTGATGAATATACCCTGATCTTCTGAGATCATATTGCCTCTTACAGGATTTGTTGTTTCAATTATATAACATGCTCATATAATTCTCTATTGATTACTAAAATAAGATGCTCAGACGTTCTCTATGGTAAATTGCCTAAAATACTTTCCTTGGTTTTAGGCAACTATACCTGACCCTCATCCTATACCAAATAAATTAAGTAATGGCAGATGGGGTCCAGGCATAGGTATTTGTTTTCTCAAAAGCTTTCAAGTGGGGCCAGGCGCAACGGCTCACACGTATAATCCTAGAGCACTTGGGAAGGCTGAGGCTGTTGGATTGCATTAACTCAGGAGTTCAAGGCCGGCCTGGGTGAAACCCCATCTCTACTAAAAATACAAAAATTAGCTAGGCGAGATGGCACGCATCTGTACTCCCAGCTCCTTGGGGAGCTGAGGCCAGAAGATCACTTGAACCTGGGAGGTCGAGAGTGCAATGACCTGAGATCACGCCACTGCACTCCAGCCTGGGGGACAAAGTGAGACCCTGTCTCAAAAAATAAATAAAAATAAAAAAATAAAAGAAATAGAAAAGACTTCAGGTGACTGCAATCTGCACCTAGGGTTAGGCTAAGCTTTTAAGTTTCCTTCCTATTTTTAGTAGGCTACTTGCTTCTATCTCATCTATGTGCCATCAGTCTAGAATACATGCTCTAGAATTCCCTCCTTCATGCCTTGATAAAACTTCCAGTGGCCCTCTTTCCAGGACCGAAAGCTAATATCTTAAGAGAGAAATTCTGGAAATATGGAGGACAGAATGAGACTGGTTTCCTCTCTACTCGTAAGTTATATATGTCTCTTGAGCTGAAAAAGGTCTCTAGTTTTGTTAACTAAAAATCTCTGTCTCTCTGAATATTGGCCCATGCTTCCTGCCCTTTTGTGTTTGGGTTAAATCCTGTGACTAGTTTCTGGCAAACAGTCATGAACCGAAGAGCTCCATGCAAATTCCAGATCAGAGCATTTCATTGCTTGTATGAGGCTCTGTGTGACTCAAAAATCAAGACATGGTTCACACTCATCTTAGGTTCCAGAGTCAGGGAAATTAGAACTCCCAGACAGCCTGCTATAGAGATGTATTCTGAGAAAGACAGATGCATTTAAGCCCCTGATATTTGGAAGCTGATTTTTAACACAGCATAATTTAGCCCATTGGGACTGAGGAATGAGGTGAAATAACGTCTGGGTCCTGTTGACAGCTAGATAAGAGTGAAGTGTTGGAATCTGTGGGGTACCCGAAGAGATAAAGAGCATGGGGCTTTTGCCTCCATAAGTCAGGCAAGTGTTTGGTGATTAGCATGAGAAACTGGAACAAAATCTGGGAAAATACATATCTTTGTGATGAGCTTATCTCTCTAAAAATCTGTGGACACTTTGGAGAAGTGTTAACTTCGGCTCTGTGAGTGTCTACCTTGTTTATCTTGTTTTCAGGTGGCTAAGAGAGTACTGAAAATGTGGGTTGAGTTTTCTCTGTCTCTGATGTAATATGAAAAGAAGCTTCACCAGGTGTTTAAGTAGGGAACAAGTAGCTTAGTTCTATCTTGATGGCCAGTGGGAGTAGAAATTTACTTATGAAAGAAAATGAATAAACTATCATGGGACTTTTTGTCTGCAATGTAGGTAGCTAGAAAACAACAGACTACAAAAAAGACTCAAAATCAATGTTACCATTAACTGGTCAGAATATGCAATAATATCTAGAAAATTTATCATTAATGTGTTTGATATGAGGTAGAAGAATCAACGGAAGTTTCTAAATAATCAATTCTAGCAGGTGAACTGCAGAGTGAACCTTGTTGTACTATCTTTAGGTCAATGTTTAAAGATGACTATTTGGAAATATCTAAAATAACTGCTAAATAGGGATGCAAAATAGAGGGAGATTTTGTGTGGAGAATTTAAATAATAAATTAAATCTGAAACTGCTTAACTAGTCAAGTTTCTAAGAGTTGGAAATAGGTATAAACATGGGAGTAAAAATCTTCCCAAGATTTCATCTGGTAGTAAAAAGGGAAGAGAGAAAGAGATAATTGTAAGTATTGTAAAGATTTCCTATTACTTGTATCAAGGAAATAAAGATAAATAGACTCTTTTAGTTAGAGGAATACATATTCTCATAAGAGGAATATTGAATAACATGTTTCTATAATGCAGGAGATCAGGGAACAAGAAACTACCCATATTGAGAATGGAAAATCATGGTGAAACTTCTAGATTGGGGGAAAATGCAATGAATAGCTCCTTTTTCTTAAAGCAAAAAATTTAAAAAAAGAAAATCACTGCAAAACAAATATTAAATAATAAAAGATGGAGAGACTAAAGCAATTTGTTTTAGTAATTAGGCTAAATGTAAACAGATGAGATTTTCCTTTTGAAAATTAGGGACTGTAACACTATGTTACAAAAACAAAATCCAACTTTGTTCACTTTATGAGAGATTCATTTAAAACACAACGATAGGAAAAGGTTGACCATAAAGGGGTGAATAAAGGGATACCATATAAATATAAACAAACTAAAGCAGAAGAGGAAACATCATTATCAGACTGATTAGAAGAAATTTGATGTTAGAAAGATTAAAAATCAGTTGATAAAAAGGCAAGTTTAGGAAGAAGGTATAGCTGCACATGTCTGCATACTCCAAACACAAGCCAGTTAAACCAAAAAATCTAAAAGAGAAATCTATGAAAGTTTTGTTATAATGACAAGAACTGATGCAGCTATCTCACAAGTAGAAAGGCCTTGCAGACAAAATTAAGGAGTAAGGTGGAGAAATCAATGACTACAATCAATAATCATGATTTAAATAGGTACCCATAAATTTAAATGGAAAATACTTTTAAGGTTCAAAAAACATTTGTAGAATTGGTGCCAAAATAAAACTTAACAAGTTAAAGTAATAGAGAAATTATAGACCACATCATCTAATCATGATCCAATACAATTAAATAATTAAAAAGTGATCGCAAACATTGAAACTACTTAGATACTGAGAATCATAGTCTCTTGGATCAAATAGGAAGTTACAAATTGGGAAATCACAAACCATCTAGAAAGCAATGAAATAAAGAACACATTATACCATAGAGCAAACCTGGAAAAACTCAGTAGAACATTTATAGTTTAAATGTCTTCATATTTTTTAAAAAAGGAGAGAAATAAAACCAAAACAGTATATACAACACAAACTTGGAAGCAAAGAACAGCAAATAAGATTTTTAAAAGTATGAAAGTAATAAAATAAAACTGAAATTAATTAACTTGAAAATAAAAACAGTTGAAAGTCTTATCCAAAAGGTGTAGTGTAAAAATACAGGTGCCAATGCCTTGTGAGTCAGATTGTAAAAAAGATGTAAAAGTACAAGATAGTGAGTGTTTAAGGAGATATAATGGCAAAAAAAAAAAAAAAAAAAAAAGATCTGGAGAATCATAAATGAAGACTGTGCAACTCTATGACAATATAATCAAAATATTAGAGAAAATGTTTTCTGTCAAAATATAACTTATCTAAATTGACATATACAGACATTTTAAAAGAGGCTGATCACCAAAGAAGATAACAGAAAGATGATTAAACCCATTAAAGCCAGATAGATTCTTTTGTAGATCAAACAATTAACTAAAAATGTTCACTTTCACCACAGTGAGATACCACTGATTAGAATGACTACTATAAAAATAGAAAAACCAAGTCTTCATAAGAACGGAAAATTGGAACTTTTGTGCACTGTTAGTGAAAATATAAAATGGTGCAACCCTGTGGAAAACAGTATAGCAGTTCCTTAAAAAACTAGGAATAAAATTACTATATAATCCAGCAATTATACTTTGGGGTGTATATCCCCAAAAGTTGAAAGCTAAAACTCAGATATTTGCACACTTATGTTTACAGCAGCATTATTTGTAACAGCTAAAATGCAGAAGCAAGCCAAGTGTCCATAGATTAATGACTGGATAAACAAAAAGTGCCATATATGTGCAGTGGAATAATATTCAGCTGTGTAAAGGAATTAAACCCTGATACATGGTGCAACATGAATTAACCTTGAAAGTATAATGTTAAGTGAAAGAAACCAGTCACAAAATGTTGAATACTGTATGATTCCACTTACATGAGTTTCCTAGAGTAGTCAAATTTATAGAGACAGAAAACAGAATGGTGGTTGCCAAGCACTGAGAAAAGGAGGAGATGGAGAGTTACTGATTAATGAGTGCGGAGTTTTTGTTTGTGCTGATGGAAAATTTCTGGGGAGAGATGATGGTGATAGCTACATATGTGAATGTACTTAATGCTACTGAACTGTACACTTAAAAATGATTAAGGTGGTAAATTCTACATTACATGTGTTAAACACAAAGCATTTTGCTGTCCCCTACTTCAGTAGGTGAATACACTCCTCCTACTTGGATTTGAGACTCAACAATGTGAATATTTTGTCCAATGGGTTATAGGCCAATATGCCGTAAGTAGACACTTAAAAGTGCTTGTTTGATGAGATTCTTCAGTTATTTCTCTGCCATTGTCATGAGAAGAATGTTCTTGGGCTGGTCTCTGGTGTAGAAATAAGATTAGAGACATGGAGCAGATCCAGATTATTTAGCTGATTAAACCTAGATCAATGAACCTCAGACCATCTTCAGTTTTGTGAAAGTAAACGGTTTAACTCAGCCTTTCTGATATTGTCTAAAACTGATTAAGACTCTGCTGGATTTTGTTTATTATTTAAAGAGCAGATTTTTAAGAGTTACTTGATCTTTCCATACAGAGAAAACAAAATATTCTAAATTTTAAATAGCTATTGGATCAAATAAGAAAGAATAATGGAAACGAAAATAATATTTATATTTGAACGATAATAAAAAGAAGACATGTCGAAGCTGTGGAGCGTTGTAAAAATGGTATTTGGAAATCTGTAATCTTGAACATGTATGTTAGAAAGGCTGAAAAGTAATGAGATGCCTCCAAATTAAGAATTTTACTTGTAAGAAAACAGAAAAATCACAAGAAGAGTAGAAGGAATGAAAAAATAAAAAAGAGAGTGTGATTGACAAAATAGAAAAAATATACTGTAAGTGGGACAATAAACAGAAATTTTGTTTTTTTTGGAAAAGCTAATTTAAAATTTGATAAAACTCTGATAATTGAGGGAAAGTCAAACAAGGAAACAGCATAATAGACAGTGTTACAAAGAAGCAATAACAAAGGATAAAAAATAATAGCAATAATGTTATGACAAATATGAAAACATAGAAAAACAATTTAACACAACTCTGGGAAAAATGCAATAATATAAATATTAAAATAATCGGTAGTTCAATGAGGCTCAAATGATTGTACATGTCACTTAGGTTTAAAGGAAGAGATCATTCAGCATGATCAATCTCTTCCAGAAAGTAGAAAATAGAATATGGTTTAATGCATTTTATGATTCCAGTGTAACCATAATATAAACCAGGTGAGTATAAAAAAGAAATAAATACATAAGTGCTAATAATTTTTGAAAATGGATATAAAATAATTTTAAAAGGTAATATCAAACAGAATTTGGCAGTGTATTAAAATTTAAATGCATTGTATATTGGTTATTGATACAGAACAAATTACTCAAAAACTTTTTAGCTTCAAACAACACGCGTTTATGATCTTACACGGTTTCAGAAGGTATCCAGGAGTGACTTAGAAAGGTAGTTCAGGCTCAGATCATGGTGTTAATCACCTCCTATTTACCCCATTGGGGAGAGAAGGATTTCAAACCTAGGGTTAGAGTGATGGCTGAACACACAGTACTCACACTGGACAGGTGAGCTTAATGACAGCTTATTAGTTACATGTACTCAACATCCCAGGTGAACAGGACAACGGGCCACTGGGGGTTTTGAACTTAGAGACAGAGTGAACAAGTGGGGGCTGTGGAAATCAGGCTTTGTAGTGTCAAGAGAGTGAGGTGACCCCTGGTTCTCACAGGAAGATGTGATGAGCTTGTTTGATTCTATAGGCTAGCAGGAAATTCCATCCCACCTCTAATGTGGGAACTGCATCTAGTCCCATGATAAGGGACAATAACACAATAAGATTATATGACTGGAATGTTTTATCCACAGGAGCAGAGTAGGGAGGGAAACTTGCAGTTAGGTCATTCTATGGCCTTTCTATTTCACCAGAGTCAAGACAGCATATAGTATTGAACCTTACTTTTAGGTCTTATACCACAGTCATTTATGAGGTTGTAGCCAAGACGGTGATTGCAGCAGCAATCATCTGAAAGCTTCACTAGGCCTGAAGGATCTGCTCACAAGGTTACTCGTATGACTACAGTTGTATTAGTCTGTTCTCACACTGCTATGAAGAAATACCCAAGACTAGGTAATATATAAACAAAAGAGGTTTAATTGGCTTATAGTTCTGCATGACTGGGGAGGCCGCAGGAAACTTACAATCATGGTGGAAGGCACGTCTTCACAGGGTGGCAGGAGAGAGAATGAGTGCAAGCAGAGGAAATGTCAGATGCTTACTAAACCATCAGATCTCGTGAGAACTCACTATCATGAAAACAGTATGGGGAAACCACCCCCATGATTCAGTTACCTCCCAGTGGGTCCCTCCCATGACATGTGGGAGTTATGGGAACTACAATTCAAGATGAGATTTGGCTGGGGTCACAGCCAAATCATATCAACAGTCATTAGCAAGAGTTCTCAGTTTCTAACTGGCTGGTGTTAGGAAATTTCCGTTCTTTACCACATTGACTTCTCTTTAAGGTTTCTCAAAGTGGCAGCTGGCTTCCCCCAAAGTAATGATCCAGGAAGGATGGAAAGTGGAAGATTGAAGCAGTGTCTTTTATAACCTAATCTCAGAAATGACACATCACTTCTGCCACCTTCTATTGGTCACAGAAATTAGACCTACAATGGTTATAGTAGTGGTAGTACAGTGGACGAAACAAAGAAGTTAATACCAGGAAACAGGTTTCATGGGGAGCCCACTTGTAACTAAGTTGGTTGGCTGACAGAAATGCAAGGAAGTTTACATTTCGGAAAATCTATTAATGTAATTCTTTGCACTAACAGATTGAAAAAATAAAAAACTAGAAATATTAATGTGGGAAAAGCATTTGATAAAATTTAATCTCCAAATATATCAAAAAAGATAAGAATTTTAGCAAAAGAAAACTTTCTTATCCTGAGAAAAAGTATCTAACAAAATTACAGCAATTATCATTTTAAATGGTGAAATTTAAAAAATATTCTTTAAGGAACTTGACAAAGATACCTACATTTACTACTTATATTCTTTTTTGTACTGAATATCTTTACAACTTTAGTAAAAAAAAAAAAAAAAAGAGAAATACATTGGCAAGTAAGAAACAGAACTGTTGTTACTCATAAGTGAAAGGATTTTGTACATAAAACACCCTAGAAAATCTACAGAAAAACCAACAGGAATAATAAGCTTTGAGCAATGTGGCTGAATATAACATCAAAATACAAAATTCAGTTCCATTTAGAAAACACATTACAACAGCATGAATGAACATGAAATATGTAGAAATAAAGACCTTTTAAATTTAAAATCTGATTGAAATTTAAATATCTGCATTCACTTGTATGTATCAAATATTACTCAACAAAATTTTTGAGCACCAAGAGCAAACTTTAATTTATGAAGAGCTAAGAATCTAATAAAGTAATCTATAGGGCATTATGCTGCCTTATATTCTATGAATTATGTAAGGCTTTTTAACAGTAAACTTTACCATTCATTGTTCTTACACTATGTGCTGACTTTAGATAATAATTTCTTTAAAGTGCCATTAAAGTGTGTCTTGGGGATGTTGGAAGGTGGTTTTGAATTTATGAAATGTTTTTAATATTGAGCAATTGTAAGTATATTTCACAAATGACAGAGAAATAGCATTTATTCTGGATGCAGAGGAAAAGTACATCAGGAAATTCACTAAATTGAGGTTCAAAATTTCCATTTTCTCCTGACTTACGTGCTTGAAGAAACCTGAACAAATAACAACTAATCCCAAGTTCTTTCTTAGTAATAATGATTCTTTCTTGGTAGTTATGTGACCAACTACCAAGCAAATTTCTGAGATAGGCCTTGATTCTGTGATTCTTTTGATGCTTTAAATACTGATTCTAGATGTTCCATGTCACAGGACTTTTCGAGGAGCCACTGCTGTAATACTTTTTCAATGATAATTTTATTTGGTGCTGTGCTAGTCTGTAACTAAAATGACGTAAATTGCTTTTCCTTCTAAACTTTAGTGTATGATGAAGTTTCAAAATTTGTAGTCAATGCAGTGTTAATTGGTATACTCAATTAAAAAACTGCAACTTTTAAAAAAGAAGAGCCATAGTAGACCTTGAGACCTCAAATATATTGTTAATTATTTCTTCCAACAAATATTTATTTAACGCCTACCTTGTGCCAGGAACTGTTCTGGCACTAAGAACATAGAAATTTCTTCAATTCATAAAATTTTTAGACTTTTTGAGAGAAACTAGTCCCCCTACTCTTGCTGGGGGAAAAAAATGTCCTGACAAATTGGGTGAATGCTTTGCAGCATGTACATTGTAATGCATATAGACCAAAGGTAGTTTTCAAGAGTATATGAAGAACTGCTACAAATAAACAAGACTAATAATGCTTTAGATAAATGGATAAAAGACATAATGAGATAATTCACAGAAAATGAAACCTTAATATCTAGTGAATATATGAAAAATACCCTCATAAGAAGATGGAGAAATGAAAATCAAAACTACAGTGAGATGCTGTTTTTACACACATCACATTGGCAAAGATTAAAGTAAAATGTATGTGATAAATGTTGGCTAGAAAGAGGAGAAATGGAAATGCTGATGGAAGTATAAAATGGTAACATGGCTCAAAATACTTTGAATAGCACTTTGCCAATATCTTTTCTTTTCTTTTATTTATTTATTTATTTATTTATTTATTTATTTATTTATTTACTTTTTTTAAGGCAGAGTGTCACTATATTGCCCAGGCTGGAGTGTAGTGGCACAATCTCTGCTCACTGCAACCTCTGCCTCCCGGTTCGAGTGATTCTCCTACCTCAGCCTCCCGAGTAGCTGGGACTACAGGTGCCTGCAACCACGCCCAGCTAATGTTTGTATTTTTAGTGGAGACAGGATTTCGTCATGTTGGCCAGGCTGGTCTTGAACTCCTGAACTCAGGTGATTCACCCACCTTGACCTCCCAAAGTGCTGCCAATATCTTTTCAAGTTGAAGGTAAAAATAGACTTAAATAAGGAGTTCCACATTTGCAGACATATCCTGACTCATGTGCATAAAAAGTCACATGTCAGATTTTACAGTAGAAACAAAAATCACTCTGAAACACTAACAATGAGATATGGACAAATATACAGTAATGTCTTCCTTCAATGGAACATTATACATCAACCAATAGAAAAAATGAGGGCCGAATATATTATCATGAATACATCTCCAAAACCTAATGTTGAATGAAAAAGGGTAAATCTCAGAAAACGTAATTTTGAATGAAAAAGTATTGCAGAAAGATAAGTACAATGTGATATTATTTATGATATGGAAAACAATGTATTTTTTAGCAATGTATATATTCATGGGAATGGTAAGTGTTCAATGCAGGATAGCAGTTCTGTGCGGGGAGGGAATGGAATTGATCGGTGAGGTGGACACGTAGTAGTAGTCACATTTTCAGTACTTTGTTAAACTGGGCTAGTGGAATATGTTCATTATGTTATTCTCTATACATTCACGTCTGTGAACTATCACTCACCAAAGTTGAAAAAGTGGTGTTCAGAGTATCTCTGTACTGACAGTATGTTTATATACCAGAAAACTCAAGAGTCTAGAAGGAAGCTATTATAATTACAAAATTGGTAAATTTGCCAAGGAATCAGATATGCTATATTCAACTCTAGCAATACATTTCTAGAAATAGAAATGGAATGAAAATGTTGACCAGGCATGGTGGCTGATGCCTGTAATCCCTGCACTTTGGGAGGCCAAGACAGGAGCATTGCTTGAAACCAGGAGTTTGGACCAGCCTTGGTATCAGAGTGAGACCTGATCTCTGCATAAAATTTTTTAAAAATTATTTGAGAAGTTGAGGTGGGAGAATTGCTTGAGCCCAGGAATTTGAGACCAGGCTAGAAAACATAGCAAGACTCTCTATAAAATACTAAAAAATTAGCTGAGTGTGCTAGTGCACACCTGTGGTCCCACCTACTCAGGGGACTATGGTGGAAGGATCGATTGAGGCCAGGAGGTAGAGGCTGCAGTGAGCCATGTTTATGTCACTCTGCTCCAGCTTGAGTGACAGAGTGAGACCCTGTCTCAAACAAACAAACACTAGAAAGAAAATGTCTATTCCCAATAGCAAAAAAAAAAAAAAAAAAAAAAAAACTGGAAAAGTGTAAGAAGGGATTTAACAAGACAAAGTCAAAGTTTTATGAAGCTACCAAATTGGAAAATTGGATGGATGAATATAAAATATTGTCTGAACAAAGGTAAAGGCATCCTGTGTTCTTTAATGAAAAGTTTTATTTTGTATTAAAATATTAATACTCCAAAATTAAGATATGAAATAATGTAATAATGTAATTGGGATTCTAATAGGAATCTCAATGTATTTTTTCATTGGAAAAAATGATCTTTCATTTCACAGTAATAAATGCTTTGAAATATCCAAGAAAATTCAGGAAACAAAATGGTGAGTGTATTCTATTTTAAATGAAAGATCGCAGCATAAAACCGGTGCAATTAGAATCTTTCTGGTCTTGGTCTTTGAGTAGACAAACTGAGTACAGGAAAGAATAAAGAACATCTAAGGATGGAAAATTAATATATGTAAAAATGGTGGTTCAATTTATTAACATTCAAATGTTCTAATCCATTGAATGGTGCTGATGCAGCTGGCTAGCCTTCTGGAATAATAAAAGAGCATGCCTGGTTATATCACGTATAAAAATAAATTATGGATGAAGTAAAGTCTTAATTGTTTAAAAAAATAGAAAATATATGACATAAAAGGTAATACCTATGAGTGAAAGACACCTTCTTTCTCCGAAGTAGCAATGTGGATACTATTAAGCAAAATTACATATATTTGAATTCCATAAGATTTTAAAAGTAATCTTGGGTATGGCAATGGAATATGTCATCTAAATCAACCAAGAAACAAGAGATTTAGAAAAACAAAATAACAAAAACATACAAATAGTTACTGCAAAATGGAAAGAAACAAATTCAAATACCCAGTAAAAAATGTGCAAAGAAGGTGAGAAGACAATTGGTGGAGGCGCAACTATAAAAAGGCAAGGATGCTCAAATTCTGTAGCAGTCAGAAAATGGCTCGTTAATTTGACAAATCAACTATTCTAAGATGACTTGAAGCTTGTGTGGAATGCTCCTGTTTGCCCTCCAGATCCCCTCTATACCCTTCTCCAGCGTGCCCTGTGCACTGGCAGCCTTATCTGTGTTGGTAGCTTCTTTGAGTCTATTGTTCTCTGACTTCCAAGTGGGTTTCTCCAGTAAGAAGCAGCAGCAGCCGGTTGTAGGGAGGTGGAAAGTGGGACTGGGTATTTGTTTTCCAGCTCCCTCCACAAAAGGTTAGGTTCTTGTCGCAAGACCTTCTCTGCTCTCCAGTTGGTTCTTTACCCCTAGAGGTGGTAAGACCACTCTGTTCTAACCAGTTTTGGTGATGATCTCTTGTGGATTCCCATTCCTCCTGCCAGCATCTCTGGAAATGTCCCTTTATTGCATTTTTCTCAAATTACTCTCCTCAAATTTGATAGTGGCATCTTCTTCCTGTGAGGCCCTTCACAGATGCATAGCTATAACACCTGTGGGTGGTATGAAGCTAAGAGAAAGGTCTTCTTTTAACTGACCTGATGAAGAAGTAAAATGTTGTGATCTTTGGAAGAATCTAGCAACGTCTATTATAATTAAAAATAACCATCATATCCATAAAGCTGCTTCTGGAATCCTATTTCACAGATAGCTAAAACACATGCTGATAAATATGTAAGTACAAGGACGTTTGTTGTAGCATTATTCTTAGTGCTCCACTTGGATACAGTAAATATCCATCAGTAGTATGAGAACGGCTGAAAAGAAAATGGCCTGTGAACACATTATGACAGTAATGCAAGCCTTACAAAAAAGTCGTACCCTCTTGATCCCCCCTCTCCCTAGTACCTTTCCCGGCTAGTAGTAACCATCATTGTACTCTCTGTTTCTATGATGGTTAGTGGGTATAAAAATGCAGTTAGATGTAAGGATCAAGATCTACTGTTAGATAGCATAGTAGGTCAACTGTAGCTAATAATGATTTATTGTTTATTCCAGAATAACTAAAACAGTGGGATTGAAATGTTTCTAACACAAAGAAATGATAAACACTTTAGGTAATGGATACCCTAATTATCCTGGTTACACATGGTTGCCCTTATTACACATTATATGTCTGTATCAAAATATCACATATACCCCATACATATGTATGACTATTATATATCTATAATAATTAAAAAATAATTATTAAAAATTAAGAACGTTATGGCCCTGTAGCAGTTGACTTAGTTGAGAGAAATCTTCATGAGTTATTGCTAAGTGAGAAAACATGCGAAGAAGTGTATATACTGGGATGCAGTATTTCACAAAAGTGTATATTGCAACAAAAATCATTGTGTGTGTAAATATATATGAATGTTTCTGTGATTTTATGAGCATGAAGAAAAATTTGGATGAATAAATGTTAGATGTGACAAGATTAAATCGAGGGGCAGGGATTGTGTCAGTGGAGGAGAGAGGTGAGGGAAAGGGTAAAAACAAAAAAGGTGTAAAAAACACACTTGCCTCTTAATATGCATTTGTTTATAAATATTTGATGATAGAACCTAGGCACATATAGCCAAGTTTGAGAATCACTGCTCTCGAAGAATAAATAATTCGAAGGTCCTTTGTTTATGTTTCCCAACTTGAATTTATTTCAATATGCTTTCCCAAAAGTGTCCATTTTGTTGTTTTGCATTGAAAATCAAAAACTCAAATGACAATTCTGTTTCTATATTTGATGTGGAAGAAGTAAATTATAAATAAAACAAATTACATTGTTTGCATAAAATATAGATTTATTTTATAAAATTATTTATAAATGCATGTTTTCAATGTACATATATTTGAATACCAAGAAAGTTCCCTGAAAATGTCAGTGACTTAAATTTCTTTTCTGATTACTGGCCTAGCATTCCAAACTGACTTTAGTCTTAATTTATGATGTCAGTCTTCACCTATTTGTTACCTTGTTCAGTCATTGGTTGGATTAAACTTCTTCATGCTTCTTAAACAACAAATTTCCGTGTTTTCTTGCTTTGGAATATTTACTCTTACTTTTACTGGATTCTACAACTTCATCTATCCAAATCTTTCCTAATGATTCCATCTAAAATCAAATATCATTGCTTTTATTATGTCTTCCCTAATTAAGCTAGCTTTAAAATTTAATGAATGCCTACTATGTTCCAGATGTCATACTGGATGCTAACCTTCAACTATTTTATGGTATCCTGTTTAATTTTCCACAAGGCATGAGTTATTTGCAATATTACTGAAAATACTGAGAAGTCAGCATGTTAGCGGAGCCTTGGCTTAAACTCAATTGCACAATCCTCCAATTCAGAACGCTTTGTAATAAAAACAGTCAGTCATGTCTGTCAAGTTTCTGAGTACCCATTGAAGTTTGTATTCAGTTTATGGCGCTATATATGTGTATATATATGCGTATATATGTATATATGTGTGCATATATATGATAAGAGTATGTATATATGTTACAAATTGATGTATATATATAGTTAAAATATATGCTGTATGTGTGTAAATATACAGTGTGCATGTTTATGTGTGCATAATTGTGTGTGTGTGCCTATGTATATATGCCTCACTCCTCATTTGATGTATTTGATGAGGGACAGGTGGTAGAGTATAATTCTTTAAATCTTCTCAGTATCTAGAACAGTGCCTTGAACACACACAGATCATTTCAAAACGATGAAGTGAAATAGAATAAGTAATTTATAATAAAACACACAAAGTGATCTGATCCAAAAACCAATGGAAAGAGACTTATTTTTACAAGAAAATTAAATATGGTCACTATTGGGAAAGCAAAGGTTATTTAAACCTTTTTCATCATCTGTGTTGGTTTTTCCTTGCTTTATTGGGCCTGAACACTATATTACACAGTTAAGCATATTTTGTTTTCTTTTACCTGATTACAGCTGTCTTAATGCTGGGTTTAAAATATTAATGCATCTGTGTTAAGTCATATAACCATTTTTTTTTTTTTAACAAACTAATAACCACATTCTGCTAAAAGTTTCTTCATTTAACTGACAATGTAGTGGATTGGTTTAAGTCACTATTTCTGGAAGCAGAACACCTAACTTCAAATCCCAGCTTTCCCATTGACTATGTGCACTTGAGCTAGTTACTTAATGCCAATGTGTGTTAATCTCTCTGTATGTAAAATTGTAAAAACAGTAGTACCTACCTCATGTCTACATTATGAGGATTTAAAAATGAATTAAGTTTTGTAAAGGACTCAGAATAGTGTCTTGCACATGATAAACTGTTTTAGTAAATCAATCTAATTTTACCAGGTTTTAGAGCTATTCAGCTTTTATTCTTAACTATATAATTACATAGTTCAATTTGTGACTATAACAAAAGAGTGCATCCATTGGACTTTTAAGTAGTAGAATTACTTAAAAGTCTGTGTTAGTTTCCTAGAGCTTCCATAACAAATAACCAAAAACTGAGTGGCTTAAAAAAACAGAAATTATTGCCTCCCAATCTGGAGGCCAGATGTCCAAAATCATGTCATCAGTGCTATGCTCTCTCACAAGATTCTAGGACAGAATCTGTTCCATGTCTTTCTCTTAGCTTCTGGTGTTGCTGACAATCTTTGGTGTTCCTTGACTCTAAGACACATCCTTCTAATCTCTGTCCCCATTGCTTAATGACAATCTTCCTGTGTGTCTCTGTGTCTATATGTCTGTTTTGCTTTTTCTTTCTTTAAATTTTTCTTCAGCTTTTGAGTGCTGGGGTGTGTGTGGAGGATGTGCAGGTTTGTTACATACGTAAACATGTGCCATGGTGGTTCGCTGCAGAGGTTGACCCATCACCTGGGTATCAAGCCCACATCCCTTAACTATTCTTCCTGGTGCTCTCTCTCAACGTACCCCCACTGACAGGCTCCAGTATAAGTTGTTCCCCCTATGTGTCCATATGTTCTCATCATTCAGTTACCACTTATAAGAGAGCATGTGGTATTTGGTTTTCTGTTCCTGCATTAGTCTGCTGTGGATAATGGCCTCCAACTCCATCCATGTGCCTGTGTAGGGCATGATTTTGTTCCTTTTATGTCTGCATAGTATTCCATGGTGTATATGTACCACATTTCTATCACTGATGGGCATTTGTGTTGATTCCATGTCCTTGCTATTGTAGTAGTGCTGCAATGAACATACGTGTGCATGTATCTTTATAATGGAATGATTTATATTCCTTCGGGTATATACTCAGTAATAGGATTGCTAGGTCAGATGGTATTTCTGCCTCTACGTCTGTGAAAAATCATCACACAGTCTACCACAATGGTTGAAGTAATTTACATTCCCACCAACAGTGTAAAAGTGTTCCTTTTTCTCCACAACCTCGCCAGCATCTGTTGTTTCTTGACTTTTTAATAATTGCCGTTCTGACTGGTGTGAGACAATACCTCATTGTGGTTCTGATTTGCATTTCTCTAATGATCAGTGATGTTGAGCTTTTTTTCATCTGTTTGTTGGCAACATGGATGTCTTCTTTTGAGAAGTGTCTGTTCATGTCCTTTGCCCACTTTTTATTGGGGTTGTTTGTTTTGTTCTTGTAAATTTGTTTAAGTTCCTTGTAGACACTGGATATTCAACCTTTGTCAGATGAATAGATTGCAAATAAATTTTCCCCTTCTGTAGATTGTGTGTTTACTTTGATGACAGTTTCTTTTGCTGTGTAGAAGCTCTTTAGTTGAATTAGATCTCATTTGCCAATTTTTGATTTTGTTACTATTCCTTTTGGAGATTTCATCATGAAATTTTTGCCTATGCATATGTCCTGAATGATATTGCCTATATTTTCTTCTAGTGTTTTTATAGCTTTAGGTTTTACATTTAAGTCTTTAATCCAACTTGAGTTAATTTTTGTATAAGCTGAAAGGAAGGAGTCCAATTTCAATTTTCTGCATATGGCTAGCCAGTTTTCCCAGCACCATTCATTAAATAGAGAATCCTTTCTCCATTGCTTGTTTTTTGTCAGATTTGTTGAAGATCAGATGATTGTAGGTGTGTGGTCTTATTTCTGAGTTTTCTGTCCTGTTTCATTGGTCTATGTGTCTGTTTTTGTACCAGTACCATGCTCTTTTGATTACTGCAGCCTTGTAGAATAGCTTGAAGTTGGAAGCATGATGCCTCCAGCTTGTTTCTTTTTACCTGGGATTGTCTTGGCTAGTCGGGCTCTTTTTTGATTCCATGTGAATTTTAAAATAGCTTCTTCTAATTCTGTGAAGAATGTCAATGGTAGTTTAATGGGAATAGCACTAAATCTATAAATTACTTTGGGCAGTATGGCCATTTACATGATACTGATTCTTCCCATCCATGAGCATGGAATGTTTCTCCATTTGTTTGTGTCCTCTATGATTTCCTTGAGAAGTGGCTTGTAGTTCTCCTCGAAGAGGTCCTTTATTACTTTGTTAGCTGTATTCCTAGGTATTTTATTCTCCTTATAGCAGTTGTGAATGGGAGTTCATTCATGATTTGGCTCTCTGCTTGTCTGTTGTTGGTATATAGAAATGCTTGTGATTTTGCCATTTTTTGTATCCTGAGACTTTGCTAAAGTTGCTTATCGACTTAAGAAGCTTTTGGGCTGAGATGATGGGGTTTTCTAGATATAGGATCATGTCATCTGCAAACAAAGACAATTCAACTTCCTCCAAATAAAAGGTATTTGAATACGTTTTCTTTCTTTCCTTTGTCTTCTTGCCTTGGCCCAAACTTCCAATACTGTATTGAATAGGAATGGTAAGAGAGGGCATCCTTGTCTTATGCTGGTTTTCAAGGGGAATGCTTCCAGCTTTTGCCCATTCCGTATGATATTGGCTATGGTTGTGTGTGTTTTTTGTTTTTTTTTTTTAGATGGAGTCACGCTCTAGTTGCCCAGTCTGGAGTGCAATGCAACCTCCACCTCTTGGGTTCAAGCAATTCTTCTACCTCAGCTTCCTGAGTAGCTGAGATTACAGATGCACGCCACCAGGCCCTGCTAATTTTTTTTGTAATTTTAGTAGAGACGGGATTTCACCGTGTTGGCCAGTCTGGTCTCGAACTCCTAACCTCAGGTTATCCTCCTTCCTCGGCCTCCCAAAGTGTTGGGATTACAGGCTTGAGCCACCATGCCCAGCGTTTTGGTTTTTTTTTTTTTAATTGTTTTTTAATAAATTATTTCTTCAATACCTAGTTTATAGTTAATTGTTTCTTCAATACCTTGCTTATTGTAAGTTTTTTTCATGAAGAGATGTTGAATTTTATTGAAGGCCTTTTCCGCATCTATTGAGATAATCATGTGACTTTTGTCTTTATTTCTATTTATGTGGTGAATTACATTTGTTGATTTGTGTATGTTGAACCGGCTTTGCATTCCAGGGCTGAAGACTACTTGATCCTGGTGGATAAGCTTTTTGATGTGCTGCTGAATTCAGTTTGCCGGTATTTCATTGAGAATTTTTGCATCAATGTTCATCTGGAATATTGGCCTGAAGTTTTCTTTTTTTGTTGTTGTATCTCTGCCAAGTTTTAGTATCAAAATGATGCTGGCTTCATAAAATGAGTTAGGGAAGAGTCCCTCCTTTTTAATTGTTTGGAATAGTTTGAGTAAAAATGGTTCCAGCTCTTTGTATCTCTGGTAGAATTCAGCTGTAAATCTGTCTGGTCTCGGGCTTTTTTTGGTTGGTAGGCTATTTATTACTGCCTCAATTTTAGAACTTGTTATTGTTTTATTCAGGGATTTAATTTATTCCTGGTTCAGTCTGGGGAGGGTGTCTGTGTCCAGGAATTTATCCATTTCTTCTAGATTTTCTTGTTTATGTATATAGAAGCATTTATAGTATTCTCTGATGGTCGTTTGCATTTCTGTGGGGTCACTGGTGATATGCCCCTTATCATTTCGGATTGTGTCTATTTGGTTCTTCTCTTTTCTCTGATTTATTAATCTAGCTAGCATTCTATCTATTTTATTTCATTTTTCAAAAAAGAAACTGCTGGATTTGTTGATTTTTTGAGGACAAGATTTTAAAAATTTTGATGTTTTGGTCTATACCTACTTCAGCTCCTCTCTGATCTTGTTTTTTTTTTCTTGTCTTCTGCTAGCTTTCGGGCTTGTTTGCTCTTGGTTCTCTAGTTCTTTTAGTTGCGATGCTAGGATGTAGAATTGAGATATTTATAGCTTTTTGATGTGGGCATTTAGTGCTATAAATTTCTGTCTTAACACTGATTTAGCTGCATCCCAAGGATTCAGGTATATTGTCTCCTTGTTCTCATAAGTTTCAAAGAACTTCTTGATTTCTGCCTCAATTTCATTATTTAACAAGGAGTCATTCAGGAGCAAGTTGTCAATTTTCCATGTAGTTGTGTGGTTTTGAGTGAGTTTCTTAATCTTGAGTTATAATTGATTGTGTTGTAGTCTGAGAGATTGTTATTTCAGTTCTTTTGCATTTGCTGAAGAGTGTTTTACTTCTGATTATGTGATCAATTTTGGAGTAAGTGCCATGTGGCAATAAGAAGAATGTATATTCTGGGTGGAGAGTTCTGTAGATATCTTTCAGGTCTGCTTGATCCAGAGCTGAGTTCAGGTACTGAATATCTTTGTTAATTTTCTCTCTCAGTGATCTGTCTAATATTGTCAGTGGGCTACTAAAGACTTCCACTGTTATATGTAGGGGTCTAAGTCTCTTTGTAGGTCTCTAAGAACTTGCTTTATGAATACTAGGTACTCCTTGTATTGGGTGCATATTTATCTAGGATAGTTAGCTCTTCTTGTTGATTTGAACGCTTTACCATTATGTAATGCCCTTCTTTGTCTTTTTTGATCTTTGTTGGTTTAAAGTCTGTTTTATGAGTAACTAGGATTATGACCCCTACTTTTTTCTGTTTTCCGTTTGCTTGGTAAATTTTCCTCCATTCCTTTATTTTAAGCCTCTGTGTGTCTTTTCATGTGAGATGGGTCTCCTGAAGACAGCATCCTAATGGGGCTTGACTCTTTATCCAGTTTGCTACTCTGTGTCTTTTAATTGGGGCATTTAGCCCATTTACATTTAAGGTTAATATTGCTATGTGAGAATTTGATCCTGCCATCATTGTGCTAGCTGGTTAATTTTCAGACTTGTTTATGTGATTGCTTCATAGTGTCATTGGTCTGTGTACTTCAGTGTGCTTTTGCAGTGGCTGGTAACTGTTTTTACTTTCCATATTTTGTGCTTCTTTCAGGAGTTCTTGCAAGGCAGGCCTGGTGCTGACATGTTCCCTCAGCATTTGTTTGTCTGAAAAGGATCTCGTTTTTCCTTTGCTTATGAAGCTTAGTTTGGCCAGATACTAAGTTCTGGGTTAGGAATTCTTCTTCTTAAGAATGTTGAATATTGGCCCCTAATCTCCTCTGGCTTATAGAGTTTCTGCTGAGAGGTCTGCTGTTAGTCTGATGGACTTACCTTTGTAGGTGACCTGGCCTTTTTCTCTGGCTGCCCTTACATTTTTTCTTTCATTTCAACCTTGGAGAATCTGATGATTATGTCTTGGGGTTGGTCTTCTCATGGAGTATCTTACTGGGGTTCTCTTTATTTCCTGACTTTGAACGTTGGCTTGTGTTGCTAGGTTGGGGAAGTTCTCCTGGATGATATCCTGAAGTATGTTTGCCAACTTGGTTTCATTCCCCCTGTGTTTTTCAGGTACTCCAATCAGTCATATGTTCAGTCTTTTTACATAATCCCATATTTCTCAGAGGTTTTGTTCATTCCTCTTCATTCTTTTTTCTCTATTCTTGTCTGCCTGTCTTACTTCAGAAAGATTGTCTTCAAGCTCTGAGATGCTTTCCTCTGCTTGTTCTATTTGGCTATATTCATACTTGTAATTGCATTGTGAAGTTCTCATGTGTATTTTTCAGCTCTATCATGTCAGTTATGTTTCTCTCTTAACTGGCTGTTCTGGTTATGAGCTCCTGTAATGTTTTATCATTATTCTTAGCTTATTTGCATTGGATTAGAACATGCTCCTTTAGTTCAGTGAGTTTCATTATTACCCACCTTTGGAAGACTACTTCTGTCAATTTATCCATCTCAGCCTTAGCCCAGTTCTGTGCCCTTGCTGGAAAGATGTTGTGGTCATTTGGAGGAGAAGAGGCACTCTAGCGTTTTGAGTTTTCAGTGTTTTTGCATTGATTCTTTCTCATCTTTGTAGGCTTAGCTATCTTTGATCTTTGGGGTTGCTGACCTTTGAATGGGGTTTTTGTGGGGTCTTTTCAGTTGATGTTGTTGCTGCTTTCTGGTTTTTTATAATTATTTATTATTATTATTATTTTAACAGTCAGGCCACTCTTCTGTAGGGCTCTTGTGGTTTGCTGGGGGTCACTTCAGACCCTAGTTACCTCAGTCCCTTCTGCACTTAGAGGTATCACCAGTGAAGGCTGTGAAACAACAAAGATGGAAGCCTGCTCCTTCCTCTGTGAGCTCTGTCCAAAGGGGGCATCAACCTGGTGCCAGCTGGAATGCTCCTAGTAGGAGGTGTCTGGAGACCCCTTTTAGGAGGTCTCATATAGTCAGGAGGAATGGAATCAAGGACTCGCTTAAAGAAGCAGTCTGGCTGCCCCTTGGCAGAGCAAGTGCCCTGCACTAGCTGCCCAGCCTCTCCAGAACCAGCCGCCTGGCAAGACTAAGTCTGCTGAACCACACAGACAGCAGCTGCCCCTCCCCCCAGGTACTCCATTCCAGGGAGAGATCACAGTTCTGTTCATATAACCATGGCTGGAGTTGCTGAAATTCCCATAGGGAGGCCTCACCCAGTGAGGAGGGATAGATCAGGTTCCCACTTCAAGAAACAGGCTGGCCACAATCAGCACAGCACTTGTGGTAGGTTGTGGGGAATTCCTTTTGGTCCCCGGTGCCAGTAGGCTAGAGTGGCTGACTCCAACTGCAGATCTGGTAACTGCCCCTCCCTCTGGGAACTCAGTCCCTCTCAGGCTGTCACCAGCCTGCCACTGCTTGCTGGGTAGAATTCTCAGCCAGTGGGTCTTGGGAGGTGCCATGAGAGTGGAGCCCCACAGGAAGATGCCTCCCTGTATTGAGCCCTCTTTTCAGGGGAATGCCTGGGACCTCTTCCTTGCCAGAATTCCCAGGACTGGAGAATGCAAAACCCCTGGGTTTTCCTGCATGCCCGAGTGAACAAGCGGCTGTTTCACCAAGACTCCACAAAGCTCTGTGCTTCGGACCAAGGCCCTGGTGACTTGGGCTCAGGAGGGCATCTCCTGATACACAGCTTGCGAAGATCCATAGGAAAGGTGTGGCTTCCTGGGCAGGGTCGCACAATTACTCGCCGCCTCCTTTGGCTGTGTGGGGGCTCTGTGACTTCCTGCTGCTCCCAGGTGAGCCATCACCCCACCCTGCTTTTCCTCAGTCTCTGTGCGTCAAGCCGTCTGCCTACTCAGTCCCGTTGTGAGAATCTGGATACCTCAGTCAAAGGTACAGTGTACACTCGCTGTTTTGTGAGAGCCGCGGACCACAGCTGCTTCTAATTAGCCATCCCCTCCCCTGTTATATTTTTCTTATTAGGACACCAGTCATGTTGGATGAGGTCCTACTCTAATTGGGTGTGACCCTTTCTTAGCTTGATTACATCTTTAAAGACCCTATTTCTAAATAAGGTCACTGTGTTAGCATGGGGCTGGGTAATTTACAGAGAGAATGTGTTTATTTTACTCATGGTTCTGTAGAGTGTATAGGAATCCTGGTGCCAGCATCTCCTTCTAGTGAGGCCTCAGGAAGCTTATAATCAGAAGGGAAAGGGGAGGAGTGTATCACATGGCAAGAAAGGAAGTAAGAGGGAGAGTGGGGAAGCACTACAGTCTTTTAAACAATCAGAGTTTGCATCAGCTCAGAGAATTCACTCATTACCAAGGGAATGATGTTGAACCATACATAAAGGATCCACCCCTGTGATCCAATCACCCCCCACCAGGTCCCACCCTCAATATTGGTGGTTACTTTTCAACATGAGATTTGGAGGGGACAAACATCCAAACCGTATCACTCTACCCCAGCTCCCTAAATCTCATGTCTTTCTCACATTGCAAAATACAAGCATGCCTTCCCAATAGTCCCTGAAAGTCCTAACTTGTTACAGCATCAAGTCAAAGTACTAATTCTCACCTGAGACACATCTCTTTCCAAATATGAGCCTGTAAAATAAAAAGACAAGTTGTTTACTTCCAAGGTACAGTATTGTGTAGGCATTGGCTAGACATTCCCATTCCAAAAGGGAGAAATTGGCCAAAAGAAAGGGGCAACGTGTCCCATGTGAGTCTGAAACCCAGACTAGAATAGGACAGTGATGCCCCAGGCCTGGCTCACGTGAGTCTGAAACCCAGACTAAAATAGGGCAGTGATGCCCCAGGCCTGGCTCAGAGGACCATTCTTTTCTCCCAGGCCTCTCGGCCTGTGATGGGAGGGGCAGCCTGGAGGACTTCTGAAATGCCTTTGAAGCCTCTTCCCCATTGTTTTGGATAGTAACACCTGGCTCCCTCTTAGTCCGGCAAATCTCTCTAGCAAGTGATTTTTCTGCAGCCTGCTTATATTCCTCTCCTGAAAAAGATTTTTCTTTTTCTGCCACATAGCCAAGCTGCAAATTTTCCAAACTTTTACATTATGCTTCCCTATTAATTATAAATTCTAACATTAAGTCATTTCTGTGCTGCCACCTCTGATTATAGGTTGTTAGATGCAACCACACCAAATTTTGAACACTTTGCTGCTTGGAAATTTCTTCTACCAGATACCTTAGGTCATCTTACGTTCAATGCTCCACAGATCCCTAGGGCGTGTACATGTGTCCAAGCTGTTTGCTAGGGCATAAACAGGTGACCTTTACTCCAGTTCCCAATAGCTTCCTAATTTCAATCTGAGACTTCATCAGCCTGGACTTCAGTCTCCATATCTCTATCAGCATTTTGGTCACAACCATTTAACCAGTGTCTAAGAAGTTATAAACTTTCCCTTGTCTTCCTACCTTCTTCTGAGCCCTTCAAACTCTTCCAGTCTCTGCCCATTACCCAGTTCCAAAGTTGCTTCCACATATTCAGTTATGTTTCCATCAACATCCCACTCCTAGATATCAATATTCTGTTAGTTTGTTCTTGTGTTGTTATAAAGAAACACCTGAAGTTGACTAATTTATGAAGAAAAGATGTTTATTTTGGTTCACAGTTCTGCAGGCTGTACAGGAAGTGTGGTGCCAGTATCTGCTTCTGGCGATGGCCTCACAGAGCTTCCAATAATGGCAGAAAGTGAAGGGGAGTAGTGTATTACATGACAAGAGAAGGAGTAAGAGAGAGAGGAAGGATATCTTTTTAATAGCCAGATCTTGTGTGAACTCAGAGTGAGAATTCAGTCATTACCAGGGTATGGCACTAAGCTATTCATGAAGAATCCTTCCCATGATCTAACACATCCCCCAGGCCTCACCTCCAACACTGGAGGACACATTTTAAGATGAGATTTGGAAGGGACAAACATCGAAAACATCTCAGTCACATAAACAGGAAATGAAGGTTGGGGCTCCAACATGTCTTTTTTGGGGGGCACAGAATTCATCCCACAACAAAAGCCTTTCATTTAATTTTTTTGTTTAGTTGAGAGTAATTCTTTTAAACCACTAATCCCTGTCATACTATCTGTCAGCCTTCAGTAATTTGAATAGCTCATATTGAATCTAGTAGCTCAGAGATAAAACAAAGAGGTTCTAAAAATAGTTATAACTGGTTCTTGGATATTGATTTTGGTCTATTAAGGTATTGTCACAATACCTTCATTTCTAATGTAAGTAGTCTGATTTTATTTGAGACATCAGTAAGGAATCATGTTGATTACACCAACATGGTAGATAAAAGATTTTGGTAGAAAATCTAACAATTATTTGTTAAATATGTTAAATTTGTTAAATATTAAATACCACCCTTATTCAATCTTAACCCTCAACCGTTTCATTTTCTATATTGCTGCTTCTAGAATTTATTCCTAAACAATTAACTAAAATGTATCTTAGGTTATCATCAGACTGATTTTTGTTTTGTTTTCTTAATATAGCTAGAATCAAATGCATGTATGTCTATCATCAGGTTGCTAGAACTCAGATTTTGAATGTGGTCAATAGATTTGTTTGAATGTTTTGTTACAGAAAATGTAAAGTGCTTGATGTAGAATAGGTGTAATATTTTAAATACATTCACCATGCATTTATCAAGGCCTTATTGTCTGCTAATCACTGTGCCAAGTTTTGGAGACATAAATATGCTAAGGCAAAAATTCCTTCTCTCAAGAAACAGTCTGTGGAGGACACAACTATGTAAATAGGTGTGTAACACTATAATAAATATGATAGTAGGAAAATATAATCAGTTATGGGTCCACACACTATTTCCTTTTGGAATGTGAGCCTGCTACCGGTTTTGTTTGTTTGTTTTACAGCCCACATGCTCAGAGGTAAGAATGGCATTCATATTTTAATTGTTTAAAATAATTCAAAAGAAGAATAATAGTTTATGACAAGTGAAACTGATATGAAACTAACATTTCAGTGTTCATAAATAAAATTTTATTGGCACACAGTTCTTCTCATTCTTGGTGTATTATCTATGGTTTTTCTTATGCTATATTTAGATAGTAGAATACTTACAACAGAGATGCTATGGTCCTTGAAGCCTAAAATGTTTATTATTTAGCCCTTTATAAAAAATGTTTAGCAACGCTTGTAAAAGGTGCTTTTGGAATAATGAAGAAAGGGTGACTATTATTTTTTGAAAAACTAACAGTGACATGACTATGAAGAAATTTGCATTTAACTTTTATTCACTTGAAAGTACTGAGAGAAAGAACTCAAGAAAACTGCAAGACTGTTTATTGATAAGTAGATCCTGAAATTTACCAGTTTATGGAGCAGCCAGAGTTAAGTGGTACCCAGGAAAGGATCATGTGTGAATAACACACATATTATTTGTCCTAGGACCTTTCAAGTTTAATCTGAGAGATATAGCGTTAATTTTAATTTTTCACATGCCCCATCTTCTTACTAATCTTTCTTTCTATCTAACACCTGTAATTTCTAGAGAATTATTTGAAAATGACTGTCCGTTCCTGAGGCTATTGTGTTTCAGTCCACTAGAACCCTCCAGCAGACCAACGGGAACCTCGAGAAGTACCTATAAACTCCACTTTCTTACCATTACCAGGGAGGCAGTGCAGAGTTGGGTTTTTTAGAAAAGCCAACCTTAAATCCTTTCTATTGAGGCTAATTGATCAATAACGAGTCACCACACTTACAAATGGTTTAATGTAAACAAATAGTTTTTTAATTTAAACGTTTCTGATATTTTAATTCAGTAACTGAGAATTCATCCAGAATGAATCATCTGAATGTACAAAAAGAGTCACTTAGAAAAGGAATAACTTTCCTTATCTTTCTTCCTGGACTGAACTAATTTTTTCTACATAAAATGTCTATTGTTTCCTTCTCTATTTCACAAAAGTAGCTTTATTTTTATGAAACTTTCCTCTTTTCCCTTTTCTTTTTCTTTCATTTTCTAATAGAACAAAGCAGAAAGTGATAATTTTCTCTTGGACTTGATTTGGAAGTGGAAAAGATTTTTTGTAGGCATAAAATGAATGACAGAAAGATAACATTTTGATATCTCTGAGATAATGCTGGATGATGTTAACTGTAGCTTAAATTTACTTCCCGGCTTGCCTTGGGTTGGAATATCACTTTCAGATCACTCAATACTAAGGATGTAAAGATGGTTCTATAAGTTACAATTGTATGTTACATCAATTGTACATTTCTTCAAAGATCATTCAAGGCTTTTTAAAAAATTGTTTTGAGGTATTTTCTAAGTATTCCCAGGCTGGAGGGCAAAGGAATTATATAAATTTAGCTTCTTTATACTGTAAGGCTATAATACACTTATCTGATCTCTTGAAACTCAAAGTAGACATTTTAAAGTGTCTATCATTGATATATTCCATATGTGTTTGATATCATAGGTCAACTATATTTTATTTTTATATTTGGGGAAAATATTCTTTAAATAGCAGTATATAGTTATAACCTGCAGTGTAGAACTTTTTAAAATCTTTATCAGTTACATTAGTATAATTCTATTGTGAATTTTTTTCATACTACAAACTGAAAGAAAACAGTTTTCAAAGAAATAGAAATTATTAAAAAATGAAAAATACAGATCATAAGCCTAGTATTATAATTTTCCATGTATTTTATTCATTGTCATAAGCTTATTGTCACTGCAATTCTACTTAAGAGTTGAGAAAAGTGGATACTAATTTTCCCAGGCAGGTCTATTTTTGGAGCACAAATATAATGCTGCTATAATTTGAAGATGACTAGTGTTCACACTGTGAATGCATCTGAAGTCACATTCTGCAGAATACCAGATACCTATGACTCAGAAAATGGGTGAGCTTTTCCCAGAAGTTCACGGATCAGTTAAAAGAATCTTTACAAGACATTTAATTAAAAGACAGATGAATACATAATCTCTTTCTTCTTATTCCTTATCTGAAAGGACATAGATACAGAATATTTTTAGTTATCTTCAATAATTATGAGTTAATCAAAACTTTAACTTTTCTGACAATACATAATTATGCAGTATTTCAAATTTTAGCTCTAAGGCAACTAGAAAATTTTCCAAAGATATTTTTGTATTAGGAGTGTATATATTTATATTGATATTTATATAATATGTGACATATAATATATGATAAAAATTCCAAGTGAAATTAACACAACTATTTTTATATATATCAAAGGCAAATATGTTAACTAGTACATTATTTTTCTCAGGATTTATTTCTTATATGTATATGAGACTACTTAGTTTAACCTATCTGTAAGTACAAATGGATTGTCTCAGTATTGCATATCTATTGCTTATGTTTTTGGGCTTATGTTTGCCCTAAAACCATAAGAATAATTAAATATATGTATACTATTTCGGCTTAAGAAATTATTTTAGATCAAGTTGGACTATAATCCTTGAAGTGGGTTTTTATCTTTACATGCAATAAACAGTACATATCTCACATAGGAAAGAGTAATTGAGCTCTGCCTTCATCCTCCTTAATAAACCAAACTGGACCCCATTTCTCCAACTCCAGTAAGTTTCATATTCCCTGGCAAAGCAGATTAAATCAAGCTGATAATGAAGAAGAAGAAGGAGCTAATAGTGGGAAGCAGAAGCATTGCATAATCAGTTATACCATACTGAGGTCGTCATCCTTCAGGTGCACTTTTTGAAACTGACTAGTAGGCTCCAGAGAACTTTTGAACTTCAAATAAACATTTGTAATTGTGTGTCAAAAACCTGTATCAACTACAAGCACAAACATGCACATCAATCGCAGTGCATATTAAGTAACAATTTTAAATTCAGAAAATTGTACTGGGAACAAAACAAGAAAGTTCACCTTGGACCTATAGCAAGAAGTGGCATGTGCAAGTGTGTCTGTTAGTAATTGGAGTGGGACATGGTTTTTAAAGTCTTAGTTGAAAATTTCTAAAAATGTTTAAGATAAGGTGCTTTTAGAATTTTTCAAATATCACTCATTTTACTCATCTATCTTGTAACAGTTCTTTTTTTTCATTTGCCTGCCAAATTGGTCATAATATAGAAATCAGGTATGGTTTAAATTATATTAATTTTGCTTATTAAAAATGTATGCAAATATGCTACTAGAAGTTAACTTCTCTTTCAAGGTATGTCAATTATACTTCAATAAATTTGTGTATATTACTTTCAAAAGCTATTATGTTGAATAGATTTGTATACTTTTAAAATTTTATGAAAATTATTTAATTGAGAAAGAGTAGTTGAATAGCCAAAAAAAGTGAAACTTGTATTTAATATAAAGTTCCTAAGAACTTTATATTTCCTAAGAACTTCCTGAGAAGGCACAGGGTTTAGAAAACTTACACAGGGATAGTATCTAATTTGGAGGTAAAGCCCTTCTTTTGATATAACAAGAAAGCAAATATGGGATATATTAGGATTGATGTAGAGATACAGATGGATTTGGGAAGTTAAGGAAGATCCGACCCTTTGTCTTCTCTGTTCTCAGTGGAATAGAAAGAGATTGTATTAGTCCATTTTCATGCTGCTGATAAAGACATACCCAAGACAGGGCAACTTACAAAAGAAAGAGGTTTAATGGGCTTAGAGTTCCACATGGCTGGGGAGACCTCATAGTCATGGCAGAAGAAAAGGAGGAGCAAGTCACATCTTATGTGGATGGTGGCAGGCAAAAAGATAGCTTGTGCAGGGAAACTCACCCTTTTTTATTTTATGTTTTTTGACATGGAGTCTCACTCTGTCATCCAGGCTGTGATGCAGTGGCAAAATCTCGGCTCACTGCAACCTCTGCCCCCTGAGGTCAAGTGATTCTCCCTCAGGCTCCCGAGTAGCCAGGAATACAGGCATGCACCACCACACCTGGCTAATTTTTGTATTTTTAGTAGAGATGAGGTTTCACCAAGTTGGCCAGGCTGGTCTTGAACTCCTGACCTCAGATGATCTGCCTGCCTCGGCCTCCCAAAGTGCTGAGATTGCAGGCATGAGCCACTGTGCCCAGCCCAGAAACTCCCATTTTTAAAACCATCAGATCTCATGAGACTTCTTAACTACCATGAGAATAGCATGGGAAAGGCATGCCACCATGATTCAGTTATCTCCCACTGGGTCCCTCCCATAACACATGGGAATTCAAGATGAGATTTGGGTGGAGACACAGCCAAACCATATCATTCTGCCCCTGCCCCCTCCCAAATCTCATGTTGTCACATTTCAAAAGCGATCATGCCTTCCCAACAGTCTCTCAAAGTCTTAACTCATTTCAGCGTTAACTAAAAAGTTCACAGTCCAAAGTCTCATCTGAGACAAGGCTGTAAAATTGAAAGCAAGTTAGTCAATTCCTAGATACAATGAGAGTACAGGCACTGGGTAAACGCAGCCATTCCAAATAGAAGAAATTGGTCAAAACAAAGGGGCTATAGTCCCCATACAAGTCCAAAATCCAGCGGGGCAGTCAAATCTTAAAGCTCCAAAATGGTTTCCTTTTATTCTCTCTCTCACATGTAGGTCATGTTGATGCAAGAGGTGAGCTCCCACGGCCTTGGGCAGCTCCGCCCCTATGGCTTTGCAGGGTATAGACCTCCTCTTGGCTGCTTTCATGGTATGGCACTGAGTGTCTTGGCTTTTCCAGGCACACAGTGCAAGCTGTTGTTGAATCTACCATTCTGGGGTCTGGAGGACCATGGCCCTCTTCTCACAGCTCCACTAGGCAGTGCCCCAGTAGGGATTCTGTGTGGCAGTTCTGACCCCACATTTCCCTTCTGCATTACCCTAGCAGATGTTCTCCTTGAGGGCCCCACCTCTGCATCAAACTTCTGCCTGGGCTTCCAGGTGTTTTCGTACATCATCTGAATCTAGGCAGAGGGTCCCAAACCACAATTCTTGACTTCTGTGCATCTGCAGACTCAACACCATGTGGAAGCTGTTAAGGCTTGGGGTTTCCACCCTCTGAAGCAACAGCCCAAGATGCACTTTAGCCCCTTTCAGTCATGGCTGGAATGACTGGGATGTAGGGCACCAAGTCCCTAAGCTGCACACAGCATGAGGACCCTGGGCCCAGCCCATGAAACCACTTTTTCCTCCTAGGCCTCCAGACCTATAATGGGAGGGACTGCTTATGAAGACCTCTGACATGCCCTTGAGACATTTTCTCCACTGTCTTGGGGATTAATATTTGGCTCCTCATTACTTATGCAGATTTCTGCAGCCTGCTTTAATTTCTCCTCAGAAATGGGATTTTCTTTTCTATTGGACTGTCAGACTGTGAATTTTCTGGAGTTTTATGCTGTTTCCCTTTTAAAACTGAATGACTTTAACAGCCCCCAAGTCACCTTTTGAATGCGTTGCTGCTTAGAAATTTCTTCTGCCAGATACCCTAAATCATCTCTCTCAAGTTCAAAGTTCCACAAATCTCTAGGGCAAATCTAGGGGAAATCTCAGGGGCAAAATACCTCCAGTCTCTTTGATAAAACAACAAGATTCACCTTAGTTCCAGTTCCCAACAGGTTTCTTATCTCTATCTGAGACCACCTCAGCCTGGATTTCATTGTCCATATCATTATAAGCACTTTTGACAAGCCATTCAACAAGTCTCTAGAAAGTTCCAGACTTTACCATATTTTTCTGTCTTCTTCTGAGCCCTTCAAAGTGTCCCAACCTCTGCCTTTTACCCAGTTCCAAAGTTTCTTCCACATTTTTGAATATGCCACAGCAGCGCCCCTCTACCTGGTACCAATTTACTGTGTTAGTCCGTTTTCATGCTACTTAATAAAGACATACCTGAGACTTGGCAATTTACAAAAGAAAGAGATTTAATGAACTTACAGTTCCACATGGCTGGAGAGGCATCACAATCACGGTGGAAGGCAAGGAGGAGCAAGTCAAATCTTATGTGGATGGTGGCAGGCAAAAAGAGAGTTTATGTGGGGAAACTCCCATTTTTAAAACCATCAGATCATATGAGACTTATTCACTATGATGAGAACAACACGGGAAAGATCTGCTGCCATGATTCAATTACCTCCCACTGGGTCTCTCCCACAACATTTGGAAATTCAAGATGAGACTTGGGTAGGGACACAGCTAAACCATATCAGGGATGTTGAGTTAAAATAGGAGTTGTAAGTCAAGGGAGCACACATTGAATAGAAAACGTATGTATTAAAAACTGAGCCAGATTTGAAGGTCTGTTTGGGGTAGAGGATTATTAAATGTTGCTCCATTTCTCAGTTGCGTATGTGGAATATCCATCATCAATGGATGGGGTTTTGACCTATAAAAATAATTGAAATAAGGTTGCAAGGGATATTGTTTCAAAAGTTTCAACATATGATACATCACAGAGTTTCACAGATAGGAGAAAGTAAAGGGCTAATAAACTGAGTGGAAGTAAGTCAGTGGACTAGGGCCTTGATGTTAAACAATAGTCAGAATACGTAGCTGAAGAAGCAACTAGAAGGAGAAGAAGTTGTGGTCAGAATCTGGGGTGTTTGGATTAGTGATGTTGGATGTGGAGCAATTTTGTAAAACAATTTGGTCAGGCTATGTTGTCATTAAAGAGTAAAGAGGAAGAAAGGAGAAGATCATAGACATGAGAAAAATAAAGTACTAAGAAGTAGGCTATTGTGTGGGCGTTCATGTTGAGTCACTTAAGACAGAACTTGGGAGAGAGAGGAAAATTTTGAGCCACCAGTCACTTCTTAAAAGAATCAGGGGATACAAACATGAGGATGGAAGAGGACAACAACAAGAGTGGATGGTGGTAAAGACAAACTGAGCAGTATTTTTTGTAAGGCAGTTTTAGGGAATTATCTGTTTATGAGTTGTGATTTATCTGGCGAAATAAAACAAAGAATACAAATCTTATCTCCTGATCTTGAGGCACAAGTTTCTGATGTGACCAAATTTTAGGGAAACTGTGATTTTAGATTCAATTAAGATAAGTATAAGGAGCAATCTCAGAAAGGCTGAGGACGTTTGTGGAGTTTGCTGATAATGGAGCTGTATATGCCAAGGCACAGTGAAAAATGTTCCAGGGAAATGGCCGAGTCAGGAGCAAAACTATGTGAAACTTATTGAGGATAAAGGTATGGCAAAGATCTAATGGCCAGGGATTTTGAATATAGGTGTCAGTTGGTGAAATCTGTGAGCTATGTGTGGTAGTCTAAAAGAAAATTGCTTTAAAGAGAGTGGGCTTCAACCCTGGACTAGGTTTAGATAAGAGGCATTTTGGGTGCTAAATTTAAGAACAGTCACTCTCAGGGTCATGCACACACAGGAATGCCTCTTGAACTACACTGAGAGGGTTCTTTTTTAAAGAGTTACAACCTTGACTTCACTTTAGCTTCACCCTTGTCCTGGTCCTTGTGTCTTCAGAATAATCATCTTACTATGCCTGTGGCTGGAATACTATTTATCCCAGGGGTTGCAGCCTCTGCACATGAATGCATGCTACATTATGAGCAAGTATGCTACTATATATCTTTTCTGTCTTGTGCCATTAACTGATTTTGTGCCAGAAATGCATTTTTTGGCTTTTGTAGACACATGGGTTAGTATAATTTTCTGTCCTTAATCATCAAAAAGTTTGTGATGAAGCTGATTCTTCCCAATGATCTTTAAAATAGCTTTGTGAAGTTCTCAGAGCTATACTATTGAGGGTATTGATTAGAATCATAATTAATTTATAAGCAACTCTGCAGAAAATTTTTATTGTGCCAAGTTTCCTCATCAGACATAATTGTTTTGTTTGCCATTTAGGTGGATGTTTTTATGCCTGTAGTAAAATGTAGTAATATATTTATATGGGTCCTGAGAATTTCTGTTTAAATTGAATTCTAGACATTTTATATAGTTTTTGCTTGTATTATAGAATAATATCTCTATATTTTGTACTTCTTGCTAGTATATGAACAAGTATTATTGATGCTTAATTATACAATTTCCCATTAATAAACATCCATACTAATAGTGATTCAATTGATTTTCTTGCATTTTCTATATAGACAATAACTTACATATAAAATGATAATTTATCTCACTTTCTTCTCAATAGTTGTATCAGATATGTAATTTTATTTACTTTTTACCTTTACCAAATGTCAGTAAAATGCTAAATAGTAATGGCAATAGAATTCATCCTTGTTTTTTCTTGATTTTATATGAAAACTTCTACTTACCTAAGTTATATGTATCTGCATCTTAATTTCTTTATCTGTAAAGATAATAATGGTACCTAATACACATGATTATATGAGGATTAAATGACATGATTACATATACAATGATGAAATACGTTTCTTGGCCTGCTTGGAATCCAAATAGTAGAGATATTTCTAGTATAAAACAAAGATTCAGCTGGGCGCAGTGGCTCACGCCTGTAATCCCAGCACTTTGGGAGGCCGAGGCGGGCGGATCATGAGGTCAGGAGATCCAGACCATCCTGGCTAACACGGTGAAACCCTGTCTCTACTAAAAATACAAAAAAATTAGCCGGGTGTGGTGGGCACCTGTAGTCCCAGCTACTAGGGAGGCTGAGGCAGGAGAATGGTGTGAACCCAGGAGGCAGAGCTTGCAGTGAGCCAAGATCGCACCACTGCACTCCAGCCTGGGTGATAGAGCGAGACTCCATCTCAAAAAACAAAACAAAACAAAACAAAAAAACACACAAAGATTCAAAGATATAAAACATCCTGGAAAAGATCAGAGCCTTGAAGAATAGATTCGGGAGACCTAACATACTGTGGTAGACAGGCTCTATGGTCACCACCATGATTCTTGCTTGCTCGTCTTCATGTCTTTTACTTTGTAAATCTATCACTTTGTATGTGAGTGAGATATTTGACTTGCTTCCAAGCAATTGAATACAGCAAAGGTGACAGGATGTACTTGATTCTGTGTATGTGATAATGTTAAGACTGCAACCTGTCTTGCTAGGAAACTCTTATCCATTGCTGGCTTCCAAAAATAAACTATCCTGTTGTGAGCAGCCATATAGATAAATACATATATCAAATAGCTGAGGAAGACTTCAGTCTGAAAATCCATTAGGAACACTGCCAAAAACCACATGATGTTGAAAGTCAGTCCTTCCTCAGTTAAGTCTCTGAGAAAACTGCACTCCTGGTCAATGTTTTAATCGCAGGCTTATGAGACCCTGGAGAACAGGATCTAGCTAAGCTGTGCTCTGATTTATTTCCCACAGGAGCTGTGTGCTAATGTATAATTCTTTAAGATGCTAATTTTATGGAAATTTACACAGCCATAGAAAACTAAAACACATGTGAAAAATAGGAATCCCAGAGAGGGAAAAAAAAGCAAAGAGAAGGAATAGTGAAAATAACATTGTTACTAGAAAAATATTTTCCTGAACTGCAATGTTGAATTAGCAGATGAAAAGGACTCATTGAGTTTTAGCACATTCTATGACGAATGTTGTGGTGAAATCTTAAAATCCAAAGAAAACAGGGACATGAAAAACCTCCATGAAAAAGGAATAAGTTACTTACAAAACAACAATCGATCCAAAAAATGAACACAACATGAAGGAAAATGCAAAGAAGTGGAAAGGAAATATTTATTAGTAAAGGAAATATGTATTGGAATATATTTTACATATTTAGTTAATTTAACTCCAATGGATAATGGTAGATTAACTAGGAATGCCGAAGTGTTTCTACAGGCCTCTTGAAATAGAACACCCTAGAAGAGGCTAATCCACTGCCTCCATCCCAACTCACCACAGGAGTGTTTAGAACAGTTTAAAATGTGAAGAAAAAAGTTCAAAAATATATGAATTCAAGCTGGGCACAGTGGCTCATGTCTCTAATTCTAGCAATTTGGGAGGCTGAAGCAGACTGTGTAACATGGTGAAACCCCATGTCTACAAAAAAAATACCAAAAAATTAGCGGGCATGGTGACATGTACCTGTAGTCCCAGCTACTCAGGAGGCCGAGGTGGAAGGATCGTCAAGGAGGTCAAGGCTGCCATAAGCAGAGCGATGGGGCTAGATTCTATCTTTAAAAAAAAAGTATATAAAGTCAGTCATAAAATATTTATATATAAATCATAGTTTTATTTGACTTACTCAAAATGTGACAATTGAAATTATGGAGAACTATGAAAATAGAGTCACATGCTCCAAACTTCTACCTACCAAAGATAGTATCTTACTACACGAACACATACATTTATGCCTGTGTGGATTTGCACATACGAAGTCTCACATATGAATTATAGTAATTTATGCCTCTAAAGCTACTACATATCACAAACATAAAGTATTTTATACACACAAATGCACACATACAGACATATAATTATCTTACATCCTTAAAGTATGTTCTATGTGAAAACAAGGCAACCTGATCTGAAATATCTATTTAATTGTTTCTTAAATATTGTTTCATCTTCAGCAATAAATGATAAAATCACTCTGGCCAAATTGGTAGCTATTAGCAGCTACTAAGGGCTGCTTGGGGTTCCTCAGATCACCTGCCTTAGATGCCTCTGCATAATCTAGCAGATCCCTGGTTGTATATTTGCCTTTAAGGATCAATGTGACAAGACTACAATTAAATGTTATGTATTTTTCCATTAGCATTTAATAGTAGAATCTTTGTGTTTACTGTCTGTGTTTTATTAGATTTTTGCTACCATAAGTTCTAGATTCAACCATAATAAAAATTAACTTATTAGAGTTAGTTATAGGTTAATATTAGGGTTAAAAAGGATTTAGAAGCCATATAGCCAAACATTCTCATTTTACAGATGAGAAAACTGAGTCAGAGACAGTAATTACATACAAAAGTCCACATTGGAACTAGAGGCCAAAAAAAGAAAAAAAAAAAAGAGGCTAAACCATGAGCTTCTAACTCTCAGTTCAATTTTATTTTCCATTATTCAAATTAGTATGTAATAATCAATGAAGAATTAGTGAACAAAATTATAAAAATGAAATTTATGGGATGTCAAATGAACTCAAAGTCAAAATTTCCTTTAAATAACTGTAGAGTGCCAAATCAATTCGTGTCTTAGGCATTCAGACGAAGTGTTTCTAAACTGCCTTCAAAAGATTCATTTGGAATGCTTATTAAATTCACAGATTTGGGTGGCCTAAATAAACACATTAAATCACAGTTTCCATGAAAATATTGATATTTCATGACTGATAATCTGCATATTTAGTCAATGCCCCAGCTTGTTCCTGTCATCAGATAAATTTGAAAACCCTGTGATAGACTGCAGCTATAGCCAAATAATAGTGTATTTCAGTAGCAACGAAGCCAAGGAGGATCTATGTTCATAGCTTTGCCATTGAGAGCAGGTAGAATTGATGTGATTGAGTGATCAATCACATTGCCCACATTAGGAGAGGCAGAATCACTGTATTTTTGTCATTATAAATTACTTTTCCATGATTTGTGCTGTGATTTCTTGACAATCCTATAACCACAGTGAACTCTAAGGAAGGTATTACTTAAAAATTGTTGTAGGCTTATGGTTGCTTAATAGAAGTAAACAAGATCGATGAACTCAAGAATCAACTCATTGGAAGTGCTATATCCTGAAGAATAATCTGTTAAATATTCTTGAAAACAAAACATGTTGAGGAGAAAAATCATTTTTAATAAGGTAAAAATAAGCGTGCTTTAGAACTCCCATACAAGCAAATAAATTTCAAGAAAAAAAGGTCAAAACAATTTTTGTTTTTTAAAAAAAGCTTTAGGTTGGATGTTGCCCCAGAGTTCATATATATATATTCTTCTGTCATTTGTATGCCCTCTGAAATTTATACATAATTTCTTTGTAACATGCATAGGGGCATTTTTTCCTCCATGTAGGAAAAACTCAACCTCAAAGGAGGTCATACCCCCAAATGGCTAAGAAATATTACAATAAAGGGGAAAAATTAACATAGTGCAGAAAAAAGTTCTAAGCAAAGGATAATGTTTTAGAAATGCAGTTAAATCCATTCAAACTATTGTTCGTGAAACATGTTCCAATATATTGACATTTCTTTCCTTAATGATGCGTGTCAGAAACCTGCAGTTCTAAGTGTTCTCATTACCTGAGAGCAATTGCTGTTGTCATACAGAATACATTGATGGTTAAGGAAAAAGAGAGCAATTTCTATCCATGTGAAGTATAAATTTATATGAATAAACATTACTATAACTAAATTGTATACATGGTTATAAATAAAAGTTGGAAATCTCAGAGTAAATAACTAATTTTCTGTTCTGTACATTCCTCATTGTATCACAAAAAATAGTTTTTTGATGTTAAAACTGCTTGGTCTATTTTGTCCAAGCTGATTGCTTCTATAAACAACATTTACTAGACAATAAGAAGCAAATAGTTTCATAAAAAAGAAAAATAAAATATTTTAAAAAGCAGGGACATAGTTAAACTTCTACAGTTTTCACACAACAAGGATAAAAATAAGTAAAATTGGATTTTCTTTCTGTTTTCATATGAATATAATATTGAGTAAATTATTGGTGTCTTAGTTCTTTACCACTCCCCCAGTTAGGAATAACTATCACAACTTGTGTGAACTTGTATACAAAAGTATAAAAGGAAATACAGATGTATTGTCATATTATTATAACACTCACCTTGAAAATACAAATGCATATTATGACATATGACTATGAATCAGTGATTCTACGGGAAAAAAATTATTTCTTAGCATCACTTTAGATTCCACTTTTTTTACTTCTCTGAAATTTAAGTAATATATCTTTTTCCATCCCTAAAAATAAATATTTTTTCAATAAATATTTATTGATGTTAATTATTATAAAGAAAAGAAGAATAAACACAAACTTTTTCTTGGCTCACAAAGAATCAGGGGAGAAAAAATATTGCTACTTCCTTCCCATATACCTACCACATTTTCTTCTCATGAAACATTTCTAATGCTACATGTAAGGCATATAGTCACTGCTAATACTATATGAAAAGTATGCAATCTGTTGAATTCAAAACTCAAACTGAGTTAAATAAACTTTGCCACCAAACACACAGATACAAATCCATTTGGGAACCTGACTGAGAGAAAAATAGGACAGTATCTTATTTAAAGAAAATATCCTTTTTAGTAAAGAATTTCTTTTGGTGGTCCAACAACAGATAATCTTTTATTCATTTATGTTTTATGAATGTATACTTTGCTTCCAGCTCATTTTTAAAAACATGGAATTCTTTGTTATGCTATGATAAATGTAGATTGTGAAAAAGTGATATTTACATGGAATTTAATGAGAAGTGGAATCCTACTGATACTCTAAATTGTAAAAATAAAACAAAGCTTAAGATATAAAATATTATCATTACTGAGGCCGGGCCTGGTGGCTCACACCTGTAATCCCAGCAGTTTGGGAGGCCGAGGCGGGCGGATCACGAGGTCAGGAGTTTGAGACCAGCCTGGCCAAGATGGTGAAACCCCATCTCTATTAAAAATACAAAACTTAGCCAGGCTTGGTGGCACATGCCTGTAATCCTAGCTACTCAGGAGGTTGAGGCAAGAGAATTGCTTGAGCCTGGGAGGTCGAGGTTGCAGTGAGCTGAGACTGCGCCACTGTACTGCAGCCTGGGTGACAGAGAGAGACTCTGTCTCAGAAAAAAAAAAAAAAAAAAAAAAAGTATATATATATATATATATCATTATTGGTATCACTAAAGTTTATTTTCATGTAAGTTAATCTTATTCTTTCTCCAGCAGTCTTCCCCCTATTTTGTCATTGTTAAACATTGTCTAGAAAATTTAGAGTGTCTTATTAGTTCTAATAGGTTGCCCACTGTTTTTCTTGAATTTTCTATACAATCATATTTTTGTGAATGAAAACAATATAATATTTTCCAATCTTTATATAATTGTCTTGAACGTCTAGTTTATTGTTGAATATTAAGAAATTCAGAGAGTACTTGTGTTTTTTTCCCAACCTAAGACAATGTTCAATGTTTTACCATTAGTATGCTTACTCATATTTTGTGATAGATTATTGTCTTCTACAGTGGTGATGCTAAGGAAGTTCTCTATTTGTAGTCTTCTCAGCATTGCTTTTTTCTTTTTATAAAATGAGAAATTTGGGATTAAAATTTTTGCTTTTTCCAGCCTCTGCCTTGAATCTACTGCAAGGCTATCTGCTTTCTCCCTCAATGCATTGACATGGTGTATTACATTAATTTATTTTTAAAGTATGATGATTTCACTTAATCATGATTATCATTTTCTGTTTGTAATACACTATGTAAAATATTTGTCTGTTATCATAAATAAGTTGAATGACAATAACTTTTGTAATATTTTTGACTATGGATTTGTTATAAAGGTTCTGGTATCTTCTCTACAGAATCAATTTTTCCCCCCTTTTCAATTATATAGATTAGATTTTGTTAGATAAAGGTTATCTTATTAAGGTTTTGTAAACAGTGTCCTACAAAATTATCTGAGTCTTGGGGCTTTTATCTAAGTAAATTTTTGACTAGTTAATTGATTTAATAATTTAAATATATTTTTATATTTATTCTTGTGATATTTTTGGAAATTTATATTTTAAAAATATTCATTTAGCAAATTTTTATCATTCCTGGACATAAATGTGTTGATTGCATTCTCATTTTTTTAAGTATTTCATTTTATATTTCATCTTCCATCATTTTTTATATTCCATTTTATATTCCATCTTCCATTTTATATTCATAGTTGCATTCCATTTTCTTTCTTCATATTGCTACATATGTCTTCCTAATTTTCTGGAGCAAGTTCACTAGTGATTTATTGTCTTTATTAAATTTTTACAAAACAACTTGTACTTTGTTGATAATCTATTAGCATTTTTTCTTTTATTTTTATATTTATTATCTATTCTTATCTATATAATTTCCTTTATTTTCTTTTTTTTAAATTTACATTTTTGTTTTTCTAACATCCTGAGTTGATTGCTTAGATTGGGGTTGGCAGACAATGGCCTGCCGGCCAAATCCAGCCCTCTGCCTGTTTTGTATGACTTGCATGTTAAGAATGAATTTTGCGGCCTGGCGCGGTGGCTCAAGCCTGTAATCCCAGCACTTTGGGAGGCCGAGATGGGCGGATCACGAGGTCAGGAGATCGAGGCCATCCTGGCTAACCCGGTGAAACCCCGTCTCTACTAAAAAATACAAAAAACTAGCCGGGCGAGGTGGTGGGCGCCTGTAGTCCCAGCTACTCGGGAGGCTGAGGCAGGAGAATGGTGTAAACCCGGGAGGCGGAGCTTGCAGTGAGCTGAGATCCGGCCACTGCACTCCAGCCTGGGCGACAGAGCGAGACTCCGTCTCAAAAAAAAAAAAAAAAAAAAAAAGAATGAATTTTGCATTTTTAAGGAGTTGAAAAAAAACTAAAAGAATAACAGTTGTGACATATGAAAACTATATGAAATTAAAATTTCAGCACTCATAAATAAAATTACATTGTAACACAGCTGTGTCATCCATTAATCAACTTTGGCTGTTTTCTTATTACAACAGCAGAGTTGAGTCATTACAACAGAGACTCCGTTTAGCATTCTCATTGCTTTGCATTACTCTTCAGTGCGCTATACACAGTGATGTAGCTGAAACATGACAGCATTTTGAGAAAATGTACACTGTTGTAACATTTTGTTTTATCTTTGCATACCCATCAAATCAAAATAAGTGAAGAAAATGTGGACATTGAATTTTGTGCATTTAAGGCACATTGGATTCTGCATTATCTTAGTATTAAATTAGATGGAAATATATTGTGTTTTACTATTTATTGGCACTACAGCTGTGCTTAAAAATGCAGTATACAGTAACATTACCAGAGTAAGCACTCATCATATTACTAACTCACAGGAAAGTAGCCTTCCTGTGAGAACTGAAAAATTAAAACTTACAAAAGAAACATCTCATCATAGCAGAATTTATTCACAAAGGTAAAAAATAAAAATGTAGCTGAAAACAAGATTATTGGCTCATTTGTTAGCTGAGAAGAAAAACTGTTGTTGGTGGCGAGTTAATTAAATTACTTTTGATTGCATCAGCTGAATAAATATGTTCAGAGAAATTGAACTGGCTAATGACAATCTTTTGTCAAGAATAATTTTTCACAGAGCTTAAAACATTGGGAGCAACAAGAATAATTAAAAAGCACAGTAGATAATTTGGAGTGATTTTTCTCAGTTCTTAATGATTTAACAGATATACTGATACTGTTCTGCTGTTAATTTGAACTCAGTGTTAATTTTAAAGTGACTGAAGAATTAGCTTCTATGAATAGTCTGCATGAAATAATTATAAAGGAACATATTTTCAGAGAAGCTTAAAAAATGGATTTCAATACAACCTGAAGTGGAATCCACTAAGAAGTGTTCAAACAGATGGTAGTAAAAATAGCTATGGAGCAGGAAAATGCTTAGTTGGACAAATTAAACAGTGTGTAATATTGTAAGCTGCTGAAACACTATGTCTATTAATTGTATTATTTATCAACAGATTTCTTGGCATAAATTTTTGAACTACAGTGTATTATTAAACCAGTATTGTCAATGGTGAATTTCCTTTTCTCTCATGGACTTGATGGTCATCGGTTTCACAAATTTTTATCAGAAATAGAAGCAGAATACCCTAACACATCCTGTCATGCCATGGTCGAATAGCTTAGCAGTAGGAAAGATTTTTGTTTTGTTTTGTTTTGTTTTTTGAGACCAAGTCTCGCTCAGTCACCCAGGTTAGAGTGCAGTGGTGCACGGTCTCTGCTCACTGCAAGCTCCGCCTCCTGGGCTCATGCCATTCTCCTGCCTCAGCCTCCCAAGTAGCTGGGACTGCAGGTGCCCGCCACCAAGCCTGGCTAATTTTTTGTATATTTTTTTAGTAGAGATGGAGTTTCACTGTGTTAGCCAGGATGGTCTCGAACTCCTGACCTCGTGATCTGCCCGCCTCAGCCTCCCAAAGTGCTGAAATTACAAGCGTGAACCACCATGCCTGGCCAATAGGAGTTTTATTGTGATATTATTTTGCTTTTAGCTTGGGCTTGAGATTGAATTTTTTTCTTCCTGCAAAATATTTCCCTCAGTCTTTATCACCAAATACTGACTGACTTTAGAAATTAGATTTTGCAACAGACTTAATTATCATAATTATCTTAGAAATTAGATTTTGCTACAGACTTAATTATCGTAATTAGGTATCTTAGTTATCTTAAGTACATAATTAAGATCTCACATTCTCATACAAATTGGTAGTAGATATATTTTTTGAGCCCAAACTACAGTTTTAGCAGCATTTTTCAGATTTTGATTTAGATAAAAAAGAAATGTTCAGACTTTGAAATCATTTTGTGCAATGGAGAAGTTTCCACCAAACTGTTGATTAATTTGCTATATAATCAAATGCTAAAAGGGAAATATCAAGAGAAGAATCTAATGAAATTTTGTAAATTCCTTTTAAGTGATGAGTGTGCCCAATTAAAATCACATGCTAGTGGAGTGATATCAGTATACTTTTCACACATAAGTATGTGTGAGAAGACATTTTCAAAGATGAAATACACAAAATCTCCTTATATATTATTATTTGATGAATATTTACAATTGATTGTGGAGATAGGAAACATTAAGGAGCTCAATTGATCAAACTGTTATGCCTCCCCAAAAGAATTTCATTCTTCACAGTGGTAGACCTTACTACAAAACATTATACTCAATTATGATTATTATATTATAAATTTTGTCAATTAAAGTTTGTAGAAATTTGTTTCCTCTTTTGTTATATAAGTACTTGTATAATATCCTTGGTTTTTACCTCTTAGTCTATAATGATACAAAATACTTCCTCTTTGGCTCTTTACAAAAATGTTAGATGATCCCATTATGTATATCTAATATACATAATAGATAATTTTAGGAACTTTCCTTTTAAAATTATCTTCCCTTTTAATTTCTGGCTGTGGTTCTACAGATATTTTTTCTGTTTATGGACAAATTTTCTGGCTTCTTTGTATGCCTAGTAACTTTTCTTTATATGCTAGATCTTCTGATTTTTGCATTTTGAAGTGCTGGTTTTTGTTATAGTCTTTTAAAGATTGTTTAATTTCATTATGTAATGCAGTTCAGTTTGATTCATTAATGGCTTTTTTTTTAAAGCTGTGTAAAAAGTTTAGGTTAATGATAGCTTTCGTTGTGGGCCTAATCTATTTTCCCTTCAGTGAACCATACACAGATTTCTTTGTACTCTGCCTGTGAACAGATTATTTCCATCCCTGTGTGAGTTGCACACATTGTTAGTATTTTTTTTTTTCCTGGTGGTTCTTTCTCCAGACCTCAAGGAGTTGCACTCCATGATCTTCATAGATGCAGACTAGCACTGAACCAAAGACTTGAGAACACTCTTTTGATGTTCTTTTGAATTCTCTGTTCAGCATTCTTTGCAGTTTCTCTGCTTCACAGACTTAAGTTGCCTTGGTTTCCTTGAACTCTAATTTCTATTTGCTGAACTCACAAAGGCCACAGGGTCCTGTTTCAGTTTTCTCACTCTGCTGCAGCTTGGAAACTGCCTCAAGGTGTTTTGCTTTTATTTCTGGTGTCACAATCTTGTCTGTTGTCCAATGTCCAAAAAAAGTGTTTTATATATTTTGACTAATATTCCAGTTGTGTATAGGAAAGGCAACTTCTGCAGCAGTTGACTCCTCATTTGCTGGACAGATATTTTTCATAGTTTTATTTTGACCGTACAAAAAAAAAGAAAATCTCAGAATTCTTGGGCACTTAAAGTGTCCAAAAGAATGTGATATTATTTTTCTTCTGCTGAACCCGTAGGGGATTCTATAATTGAGATCTAGTTTTTATATTAATCTCTCAATTTGGAAGCTTTACCACCACTCAAACAGTGCAAACTTGCAATTTCTTTCATGAATGATGTGGTTCCAAATTGCTTTTTGTAATTTTTTTTTTCTTCTTCATCAAAGAAAAGGAACAGCTTGCTTTCTTGTTTCTTCTCTGGGAAGATGGATGGCGTTTTTCTAATCCCTTTATCACATAGAAAGCAGCTTTTTGTGGCTCCAGGCTTTATTCTATAGATTCAATTCAGTCGTTTCGAACTTGAGTGGGAAAAGGCAATGCCTCTTTTCCTTAGGAGACTACTAAAACCCTTTCCCCCAAACTCTGATTGGCTCAGAACCCTTTAGATTTGTCCCTGGCTGCCGTGTGCTGATGTGGTTTCATTTTTTAGCTTAATTTTCTCTAGTCTTTTCTAACTCATGATAATTTTGCTTTTTAAATTCCCTGCTCACTTTTATCTAATCTGAATTTTGTCTCATATTTTAAGTGTATTTGTTACTGTTGTTTATTTTATCCAGCATTCCTGTACGATTTACATGTGTGAATATATGTAGCTAGAGGAATCTTCCAACAACTAGCTATGGACTGTGAATAGATTACATAATACCTCTTTTTCTTTTTTGTAAAATGATGAACTTGTAATAGATGACACCTGAAGCCCTTCTGGTTTTTAGATTGTGTCTATGAAGTTTTTTTTTTTTTTTTTGAGTTTGCCTGTTCAAAATGGCAGCAGTAACAATTTATTAATGAATACGTGTGTGTGTATATATATGTATTTAAATATGATTAAGTACAGATATATCATGTATGACCTCATTGGATCATGAAGCCAGACTTAATTGGATATTTGTCAGACAACAATTATGTAGCTACAGGCCCTGAAGCAACAAATTGAATATAGTGAATTATTTCAGGGAATCAAGTCCCAAAATTTTCACTTATATAAATGCTTCCTATAATCAATCATTTAAAAAACCCCCAACAACAAATAACTCATGTGTAAGAATGCATTATTTACAATAGCAAAATGTCCCAAAACACTGAAAATAAGTAATTTCCATGAAGTTGCGAGCAACTGTAATAGAACACATTTCTTAAGTCAAAGTAAAATTGTCTTCTTTAATTCATGAACTTTTTTTTTCATTAGAAAAGAAATGTAGTTATACCTGCTCAGTGAAAAAGAAGCTGTGAAATAACAAGAATTTATTACTTTTAGTGGTAGCATTAAGGTTAGTGAAGTGTAGAATTTGGGTACATGAAGCACTGGGCTCTGATGCTAAAATTTTTTAAATATTATTTTACAAACAACAAAGAGGGATAAAATGAAATTCAACAGGTAAATACGGATGCAGGCTCTCCTTTGCACTCTGTACAAAGTCAACTAACATGGTACAGGGATGGATCAATTGTAAGTTGTTTAATAATAGGCAGTTCACTATTTGTTTTCATATGAATCTGAAGGTATTTTCAAGCATGCTTTGTAAAGCAAAAGTAAAACAAGATTTCAGCTTGCATACTGGAAAAAAAAGTGGAGTTGAGTCAACCATTGATGATAAGGGATGAATGACACAGTTAAATGAAGGTACAAAATGCAATAGAATATTCCTTCCTTTGCAGTGTAATTGTACATTGTTTACCATAAAGGAACCAGTTTCTTGCTTTGAAGAAATTTATGATCTCAAGAGGTCAGTGAGAACAATGAGCATGTCTCTGTGATCTCCTTATGTGAAGTCATTACCAAAGTTACATGAACGTAGTGCATCATGATGGATGGGAGCAAAGTCTTCCTTAAAAACCTCTCTTTACTTACTTGGTAGAAGAATATGAGTATTTTGCCTTGTCTCTGAGTTAGCACTTCCCAGACATGCCTGACTTGAGACACAATATGCTAGAGCTGTGTATTTTGGCAAGGTGTTGACAATGACCTAATGTCTGTATTCAGACAAGGAAACTCTCATTGAACTATTTTGTGGGTTAAACAATTAAACATTTGAGTGTTTTGCGAAAGTACCAATGAAATGCACAGTATTACCTGTGTTTTCATTGAATACATATATAATAATATCATGAATTTTAATTATTGCCTTCTCCCTAAACACAAAATAGTAGTGAGAGCTGTCCATATTCTAATCACAGTAGCACTGGTTTATGGCACTTTTACAAATGTTTAGTATGGCAGAATCGCATACTGGACTACATTTCAGAAGTATTATAATCCAACATTTCACAAACTACAATATCCTTATTGGGTGGTAATGAATCATTAACTACTATTGGATTATTGTTTCAGGAAATGAATTGCTATACCAGTTTCCTGATTAATTGTTGAGATACTTCTAAGTAGCTAAGTCGAGTTTCTTACCTAGAAATGAAATAAGCCTCCTAAATTATTTTTCTCAGTTCCATCCTCTGGAGCCAGAATATACCTAAGCCCTTGTTTTCCATGAGAACCCTTTAAGTACTATAATTGAAAATCGCAGTTATGTCCCTCTTATCTGCAGGATAAAGACACACACACACACAGCACACCCATGCATTCTAGACAACAATACTGGTCTTTAGAAAAATACTGCATTTAATTTGTTCTGGACCTACTAATGTCACTGTTTCTGATCCATATGGAGTATAATGAAATACTAAATCAGTTACTCTGGACACTCAGTATCTATCTACTCAATGAAAAAATGTGTGTAAGACCATTGGTTTCTAGAGTCAGGAATCATATCTTTTTCATATAGATCTCAAATGTGCTCTATAATAAATAAATATTGTATGAATTAAAAATGATTTCCTGTGAAATGCTGACTTTTTAGGAGCTCATATGAATTTTATGCCCACATAAATTTTATGTTCACATAAATTTGTGTTAATTAGTACTGACAAGTTACTTTTTATGTTAGGGCACTGTTTGTTTCCATTGGTGACTATAATCCACTCAAGACTATGATAGGGCAAACAAATTTCCTGTCTTCTGTCATTGTAAACAGCCTTAGATAAAGTCTGCATCATCTGTAGATACAGCTGTTCCAAGAGTTCCAGTGATGTAAGTGGGCTCACAATTTCTCTCTCTATCTTTCTCTTAGGACTATTCAGCATAAAGTTAGTGGTCATCACTTTGTCTAATTGTCATTCCTTAGCTATGTCCTATCTCTCACTGATTTTTCATCCCTCTGACAAAGTCTTTGCCTTCCCTGCAGCCTGTGCAAAGAAAAATATGATGAAAAGAGGCATTAAAACACATTTTAAAGAAAGATTTAGTTCCATAAGGAAGTCAGTTTTAGTTGTCATGGTCTTAAGTCAAGTTGACTGGGCTATAGCATCCAGTTATTTAATCAAACACTAACCTAGTTGTTGCTGTGAATGTCTTTTGCAGATATAGTTAACATCTACAATCAGTTGACTGTTAAGTTAAGGGCCTCATCCCTTTGTGGGTGGCCCTCATCTGCTCAGCGGAAGCTTTTATGAGCAAAAACTGAGGTTCCCCAAAGAAGAAACTCTGCCTCAGGACTGCAACATTAATTTCTGCCTGAGTTTGTCCGGAGAACCCTGACTGATACAGAGGGGCTCAGTAGAGTTGTGGAAGAGAACTAGCCCAGGTAGTTCTTGATCATGTGACTTTTGATCAGTTTTGTCTAGAAAGCTATTTAAATAGACTTTGACAATTTAAAAACAGCCTCATCATCACTGGCCATTAGAGAAATGCAAATCAAAACCGCAATGAGTTACCATCTCACACCAGTCAGAATGGCGATTAGTAAAAAGTCAGAAAACGATGCTGGTGAGGATGTGGAGAAATAGGAACTCTTTTACACTTTTGGTGGGAGTGTAAATCAGTTCAACCATTGTGGAAGACAGTGTGGCAATTCCTCAAGGATCTAGAACTAGAAATACTGTTTGACCCCACAATCTCATTACTGGGTATATACCACAGATTATAAATCATTTTACTATCAAGACACATGTATACAAATGTTTACTGCAACACTATTTACAATAGTAAAGACTTGGAACCAACCCAAATGCCCATCAGTTATAGACTGGATAAAGAAAATGTGGCACATACACACTGTGGAACACTATGCAGCCACAGAAAAGAATGAGATCATGTCCTTTGCAGGGACATGGATGAAGCTGGAAGCCATCATTCTCAGCACACTAACACAGGAACAGAAAACCAAATACCACGTGTTCTCACTGATAAGTGGTGGCTGAATGATGAGTACACATGGACACAGGGAGGGGAACATCACACACCAGGGCTTGTTGGGGATGAGGGGCAAGAGGAGGGAGGGCATTAGGACAAATACCTAATGCACGTGGGGCTTAAAACCTAGATGACGGGTTGATAGGTGTAGCCAACCACCATGGCACATGTATAACTATGTAACAAACCTGCACATTCTGCACATGTATCCCAGAACTTAAAGTAAAATTAAAATTAAAACAAATCAGCCTATGATATTTATAAATGTATGTTAACAAAAAACTCCAGCACGTGAAAGCTCATAGCAGCTTTATTCATAACAGCTCCAAGCCGTAAACAACCTAGATGTCTTTCAAGGGAGGGATGGTTAAACAAATTATGGTGCATCCCTACAGTGGGAATACAACTCAGCAATGAACAGCGATGGGCTATTCATATACACAGCAACTGGATGAATCTCCAGGTAACTATGCTGAGTGAAAGAAGTTAGTTCCAAAAGGTATATATGATACCATCTATAAAGCATCCTTGAAATAATGTTATTAAATAAATGGAAAGTACATTAATGGTTGCCAGGTGTTGGGGCAAAAATGATGGAGTCGGGGAAGGGAAGTAGGTGTGGCTATATAATGGCAATAGGAAGAAACCTTGTGGTATGAAAATGCTCTGTAGCTGGACTGTATTAATGTCAATATCCTGGTTGGTATATTGTGCTAGAGTTATGCGAGATGTTACCATTGTGGGAAAAGTAAGTGAAAAAAATATGGGGCCTTTCTGTAGTATTTTTAACAAGTGTATATAAATTTATAATTATCTTAAAAATATTTTTAAAAAACAGCAGCTTGTGTACAGGTAACATAAGAGAGATTAAGGTATTTTATATCATAAAAAGGATCCTAAGTATGGAGCCAGGAAACCCTAGGGCTAGTTCAGATTTTTCCAAAATCCAGTTATCAGCATAATACATAGTGCACTGTGCTAGAGGCAGAAGATCTGGATTCTAAGCCTTGGTCCTCAATTTATTAGCTGCAAACCTTGGGTCAAGGCACACCACGACTCTGAATCTCACAGTTCTCATGGAATCAGAGAACTTTCCCATCTTCTTTCCTGAGGTAAGGATCAAGGAAATAAAAATATAAAGATGTAAAACATGAATATTACATATGAAAGGGATTCTTAGGTGACTGAATAAAATTACTCAGTTTGGATTTTAATATTGAGGCCATATCGAATAAGTTCTGCTACACTGGGATATTTACACTTTTATGATGACAATGAGATGTTGAAGACAATTCTACTAGTCTAAAGTAAAGACTGAAATGTGTTAAGATTGGGAAATCAGGACACACAGGAGACAGTCAAGAAGATGACTCTGTAAGACATCCCCTCTTTTAATTATTGGATTCTCTCATTAAGATCTGTCTGAGCTTGGACATGCTGTAGTTCACAAATTCAGTAAATCCCAGGCTACATCAAGAAAGGATTTAATTCAGAATTTAAAACAAATAAAGTCAAGAAATAATTATAATAGGAATAGTAGTGATAATATAAAATGAAAAAAGTTAAAAATAATTATGATAAAACACAATGCTACATATTTAAATATTAAGTCAAAAAAGAAAATGACATTTAAAATTTATTGATATGTAATATTTGTACATATATATGGGGTATATGTGATATTTTGCTATGTGCTTACAATGTGTAATGATCAAATCACTTTGAGTATTTATCATTTCTATGTGTTTGAAACATTCCAATCTTTTTTATAGCTACTTTGAAACATACAATACATTGTTGTTAACTACAGTCACCCTACTTTACTATTGATCATTAACACTTATTCCTTCTATATAATTCTATGTTTGTACCCATTAACCAGCTTCTCTTCCCTCCCTTCCTACCCACCCACACATTCTTCCCAGCCTGTGACATGTATCATTCTACTCTCTCCCTGCATGAGATCATCTTTTCTAGCTCCAACATAAGGGTGAGAACATACGATATTTGTCTTCCTGGGCCTGAGTTATTTCACTTAACCTAATGACCTCCAGTTCCATTAATGTTGCTGCAAATGACATAATTTCATTTTTTATGGCCTAATAATATTCCATTGTTTATATAATATTCCATTGTGTATATATTCATTTTCTTTATTCATTTTCTTTATTCACATTTTCCTTATCCATCCATTGATGAACACTTAGGTTGAGCCCATGTCTTTGCTATTGTGAATAGTGCTGCAATAAACATGGAAGTGCAGGTATCCCTTGAATATACCAACTTCCTTTTCTTTGGATATATACCCAGTAGTGAGATTGCTGGATCTTATGGTAATTCTATTTTTAGCTTTTTGAGAATTCTCCATACTGTTTTCCATAACAGCAGTACTAATTTGCATTCCCACCAACAGTGTATAAAAGTTTTCTTGTCCCTGTAACCTTGCCAGCATCTGTAATTTTTTTTGTCTTTTTAGTAATAGCCATTCTAACTGGGCTAAGTTGATATCTCAGTGTGGTTTTGATTTGCATTTACCTGATGATTAATGATATTGAGTGTTTTAAATATATCTGTTTGTATGTCCTCTTTTGAAAAATATCTATTCATGTCTTTTACCCATTTTTTAATGAGATTATTTGCTGGTGAGTTGTTTGAGTTCCTTGTAGATTCCAGACATTATTCCCTTGTTTGATTAATAGTTTGCACATATTTTTCCCATTCAGCAGGTTATTGCTTCACTCTGTGGATTATTTCCTTTGCTGTGTACAAGCTTTTTTGTTTAATATAGTAGCATTTGTTTATTTTTGTTTTTTATTGCTTATGCTTTTGAAGTCTTAGCCATAAAATATTTGCCTGGACCAATGTCCTGAAATGTTTTCCATTTTCTTCTAGTAGTTTTAAAGCTTCAAGTTTTATGTTTAAGTCTTAAATCCATTTTTGTGTAGATGGTGAGAGAGAGGAGAGCTAGTTTCATTGGTCTGCATATGGTTATCTACTTTTTCCAGCACCATTAATTGAAAAGGGCGCCATTTCCCCAATGTATGTTTTTGATGCCTTTGTAGAAGATCAGTTAGCTGTAAATACATGGATTTATTTCTGGGCTTTCTATTATGTTCCATGAGTCTAAGTGCCTGTTTTTGTACCAATATTATGCTGTTTTGGTTATTATAGCTTTGGAATACATTTGAAGTCAGGTAGGGTGATGCCTTTGGCTTTTTTCTTTTTTCTCGGGACTGTTTTGGCTATTCAGGTTGTTTTTGGATTTGATAAAAATTTTGAGATGTTTTTTCTCTCTCTTTGAAAAACAGCATTGGTATTTTAATAAGGATGGCATTCAATCTGTATATTACTTTACATAGTGTGGTTATTTTAATGATATTAATTCTTCTGACCCATGAGCATAGAATATCTTTGTATTTGTTGGTGTCCTCTTCAATTTCTTTCGTTACTGTTTTGTAGTTTTCTTTGTATAAGACTTTCCCATTTGGGGTTACTTTTATTCCTAGTTATGTTTGTTTGTAGTGATTATGAATGGGATTGCCTTCTTAATTATTTTTTCAGCTAGTTTGTTATTAGTGCATAGAAACACTACTGATTTTTGTATGTGGATTTTTTATTCTGAAATTTTGAATTTTTTCTCAGATCTAAAGTTCTTGATGAAGTCTTTAAAGATTTCTAAATATAAATTCATGCCCTTTGAAAATAGGGATAATTTGATTTCCTCTTTTTCAATTTGGATGTATATTTTCTTTCTTTCTTTGGTCTGATTGCTCTGGCTTGAACTTCCAGTACTATGTTGAATAGGAGTAGTAGGAGTGGCCATCCTTGTCTTGTGCCAAATCTTAGAGAAAAGGCTGTCATTTGTTTTTTGTTGTTGGTTTTTTTAAGCTAGAAGGAAAGTTTAAAGATTTTAATTCAAAATATTTTTCTAAATGTACAAATATACATTTAAGTGTCTTCAAATTCCTTTTGAACTAATAAAAGTAGGGGATTGTTAAGTTATTTGACTTTAAGGCCAGAACCTTTCATTTCCTGGTAGCTATGTTAACCTGCAGGCAATCTGAAAGGGGAACTTGTCCATTTCTTCCGATGACAGCACATTTATATGGCTTTTGATACAACAGGCATAGAAATTCCCTTCTCATTTTCACATTTGTAATTTTGTTTAGATGAAGAAGGTACATATAAATTTATTTGGGTCCAAATAAAATTATCAGGAAAATATTTTTTCTCATATTAATTTATCTCAGAGATGAATTAAATATTTTTTAGGCCGGACGCGGTGGCTCACGCCTGTAATCCCAGCACTTTGGGAGGCTGAGGGGGCGGATCACGAGATCAGGAGATCGATACCATCTGGCTAACACGGTGAAAACCCGTCTCTACTAAAAATAGAAAAAAAAATTAGCCGAATGTGGTGATGGGCGCCTGTCGTCCCAGCTACTCCGAAGCCTGAGGCAGGAGAATGGCGTGAACCCGGGAGGCTGAGCTTGCAGTGAGCCGAGATCGTGCCACCGCACTCCATCCTGGGCGACAGAGCAGACTCCGTCGCAAATAAAAATACAAATAAAAAAATTAAAAAGAAATATTTTTATACTACTGAAAGACCATAAAATATGCATATTTTATAACATTATGTAAGAGTTAATTGAGAAATCAGAAAGCCTTAAATTTGTTTTGCATTTAAACTATCCCTTGAAGCCCTACGAAGACATTATTTGGAAAAGTATTGCACTAAATTCAGACTCTTTTCAAAGACAAATTTAATTATAAAACAATAATACACTGGGAGCCTGGAAAACCTGAAGGGCAAAGTGCAAACCTTCTATGTTAAATTATGCTTCCTTGGTTCAAGCTGGAGTGTGGTAGTTCTGGAAGGAGAAAAGAAGGACACAAGAGAAGGAAGGGAGAGTACCATTCTGATTTGTCTTAGGACTGAACGTGATTAGTGGAGTAGAGAGGAGAAACAATTTTATTTTAGTTTACTTTACAAAAGATACAAGTTACCAAAAACTGAGAAAGACTTTGGTATTAATCTATTTTGTGTTACTACAAAGGAATATCTGAGACTGGGTAATTTATAAAGAAAGGTGGTTTATTTGGCTCATAGTTCTGTTGACTGTACACAGGGCACCAGCATCTGCTTGGCTTCTGATGAGGCCCAGGAAGCTTTTACTGATGGCTGAAAGCAAAAGGGGAGCAGGCTTGTGACAGGGCAAAAGGAGAGCGAGCAAGAGAGAGAGGAAAGAGGTTCCAATTCCAGTCTCTCTAACAACAGGATCTTGCGTGAACTCATTGCCATGGGAAGAGCACCACTTCATTCATGAAGAGTCTGCCCCCATGACCCCAGCACCTCCCACCTGGCCTCACCTCCAACACTGAGGGTCACATTTCAACGTAAAGTTTGTAGGGGACAAATACCCAAACTCTATCAGCTTCTTCTCTGGAAAGCTTAGAGAGGTATTTTCCAAGCCTAATAGAGTAAATGAATGCATTCTCTGAGTCTCACCACAGGGAATAGAAAATGCGAATTACAATTCAGCCACTTCAGGAAGCACCTAGGAATTCAGGAATTATTAATTTAGCAACATTTTTTTGTTTTTACAAATTATAGAAGTGAATTATCTAAGTTATTTAGTCATGTTTTATTAATCATTTTGATGCCCAAGGATACAAGCGGGAGTCAACTGTATCAAATGTGTAGTTTACTACATTTTTGTAGCTATTGCCTCAGATAATTTATCTACAAAATATGCATGAATAAAGGGAGGAAACTCTTGAATACATAGAGATTAGTTAAAGATGGGGGAAAAACCCAAGCCAGATATTGATAAGAGGACTTGTACTTTACTGAGGATCTAGACTGAGTTAAATAATGTGTTTGAATGAAAATATCCTATCTCTGTCTTTGGTTATCTGATAGTCAAACTGGTAAGTAACATTCAAAAATCTACTGTTCTATTTCTACAGTTACCCTGCTATCTTACCAACAGGAGTTAATTTTGCCACTTTTCTATTTCTGTAGTTGCTCTGATACCTTAGCAACAGGAGTTAATTTTATCACTGGGCACATTTGGACTCAAAGTAAATTCTCAAGACTTACAAGCTACGTTAAATACAGATATAAATATAGTGGTGCTTTATTCATGGAAAGACGTAATTCTTACCTCTGTGTAACATCTTCCTCTTTCTAGGCAAATTCAGGGCAAATAAAAGGAAACAAACTTTGCACAGCTGGGAGAAACTCTGATACCAAGAGTGAGTAAACACTGAAAATAGTATTTTTACAAAGGAGTTTGAATACATTCACGGATATTAGGTCCTACTGGGTTGTTAGAAGGAAGTATTTTAGTACACTCTTTTCTTTTTCTTTTTTCTTTTTTGAGACGAAATCTCGCTCTGTCGCCCAGGCTGAAGTGCGGGGGTGCGATCTCGGTTTACTGCGACCTCTGCCTCCCGGGTTCAAGCAATTCTCTGCCTCAGCCTCCCGAGTAGTTGGGATTACAGGCACCCGCCACAACGCCCGGCTAATTTTTGTATTTTTTAATAGAGATGAGGTTTCTCCATTTTGGCCAGGCTGGTCTTGAACTCTCACTCTTTTCTTTTTTACTTTGATCCCAGAAAAGCAATTTTTGCTGTACTTTAATCTTTAGATGATTCATTCTAAATCTCAGAAAATAAAAATGTTGATAAAAGATAAACTACCAGCCATATTTACTTTATTAAAACAATATCTTGTAAATGGGTATTTTGAATTTCTGAAAAAAAAAATAATTCTTTTGAAACCACATAGAAAAGACACTTGTTTTTATTATAGGTCATTATGAGAAATCTGTTTATTAGAGACATCAGTTTTAATGAATCAAAGACACATAAAGATATAACTATCTACTGAAACTTTTGATATTTAAATTACAAAAGTAAGATAAGAAGGCATCTTTTAACAAAAAGTATGTTGTAATATAGAAACATAACAGTTAAAGCTAAAGCTACTTCTTGTTTTACCTAGAGATAATTTCTGCTCTAAGTGTGTTTCACTTCAGAACTTTTTAATGAAGTAAGCATATGTTTTGATGAATTTACACGTGGAAATTTTTTGCAGTAGATTTAGGGGCACAGGTACTTTTGGGTACCTTGATGAATTGCATCGTGGTGAAGTCGGACTTTTTAAGTATACCCATCACCTGAATAGTATACATTGTATACGAATAAATAAATAGCTTTTCATCACTCACTCCTTTCCCATCCTCCTTCCTTCTGAGTCTCCAATGTTCATGATACTACTCTGTATGCCCCTGCATACCCAGAGCTTATCCCCCATTTGTAAGTGAGAACATGTGGTATTTGATTTTCTGTTTCTGAGTTATTTCACTTAGGATAATGGCTTCCAATTTCATCCAAGTTGCTGCAAAAGAAATTGTTTTGTTCTTTTCTGATGGATCAGTAGTATCCCATTATACATCACATTTTCTTTATCCACTCATCAGTTGATGGGCACTTAGGTTGATTCCATGTCTTTGCAATTGTGAATTGTGCTGTCATAAACATATGCATGCAGGTATCTTTCTGATGAAAGCACTTCATTTTCTTTGGGTGAATACCCAGTAGTGGGATTGCTTTATTGAATGGTAGATCAACTTTTAGATCTTTGAGAAATCTCCATGCTGTTTTCCATAGAGATTGTGCTAGTTTACATTCCCACCAACAGTGCATATGGGAACACTTTTTACTGCATCCATACCAACATCCACAGTTTTTTGACTTTTTAATAATGGCCATTCTGACTGGGGTAGGATGATATCTCACTGTGGTTTTAATATGCATTTCTCTGATGATTTTTGATGTTAAACATGTTCTTCATCAGTTTGTTGGTCATTTGTGTATCATCTTTTAAAAATATGTCTGTTCATGTCATCTGCCCACTTTTTAATGAGATTATTCATTTTTTCTTGCTGATTTGAGTTCCTTGTATAGGTTGGTGCGAAAGTAACTGTGGTTTTTGGCATTACTTTTAATGGCAAAAGCCACAATAACTTTTGCACCACACTACTAGATTGTGGAAATTAATCCTTTGTTGGATGCATAGTTTGCAAATATTTTCTCTAAATCTGTAGGTTGTCCATTTACTCTGTTGATTCTTTCTTTTGCTGTGCAGAAGCCTTTTAGTTTAATTAAGCCTCATTTATTTATTTTTGCTTTTGTTACATTTGCTGTGGGGTCTTAATCATAAATTTCTTGCCTAGGCCCATGGTCAAAAACATTTTTCCTAGGTTTTCTTCTGAAATTTCTGTGGTTTTTAGGTCTTAGTTTAAGTCTTTAATCAATCCTGAGTTAATTTTTATACATACACATAGAAATATTTTGTATGTGTACATTGTGTATGCTTGAACAAAATGATATTATATTGCAGGTGTTATTCAGAAACTTGCTTTTATTAAAAAGTATATTGGTGTTTTCTCCACATTGATAAATAGAATTAACTCCTTTGAAAAATTGTAGCATAATTGGGATTGCTAATAATTGCATAATTACAAAAAATTGCAGTAGTTCATGAAATGAAAACGCTAAAACTTTAATGTTTACTCTTCTTTTGAGATCTTTTAAAGCATATGTAGCCTGGGTGAGGTGGCTCATTCCTTTAATCCCAGCACTTTGGGAGGCCCAGCCAGGTGGATCACTTGAGGCCAGGAGTTGGAGACCAGCCTGGCCAACATGGTGAAACTCTGTCTTTACTGAAAATATAAAAATTAGCTCTGTATAGTGGTGCACGTCTATAATTCTGGCTACTTGGGAGGCTGAGGCATGAGACTCACTTGAACCCAGGAGACAGAGGTTGCATTGAGCCGAGATAATGCCACTGCACTCCAGTCTGAGTGACAGAGTGAGACTCTGTCTCAAAAAACAAAAAAGTAAAAGCATACGTATTCATTGATAATAATTTAGGATGGAGCCGTATTTTCAAAAGCAACTTACCAGTGACTATTGATTTTTCACTTCTTTAAAGGCTGTATTTGACAAGTCAACAATAAGCTGTACTTTTTAAAGTATTACCATATATGTGGCAAAACAAAGACAAAATTAAAATGTTTCCAGTAATTAATGATTAAAGTTGGGAGTAACTTTTCTGTAGAGTGAAACAAACAAAACTTTTAGGATCTTAAAACTGTGCTGTTACCACTTAAGGAGAAAACAGGAAAAAAAATTTATACAACCACTTAACTTCTATCTCTCTTTCAAAATCCAATCTTCTTATAGTACAAATAAACTAGTTATTTGCAAGGAGACTAAAATTACACACAAAAGCAAAGAGTGATTGGGCTGCCTGTTATTTTGTGCAATTTCATCTTGACAGCAGAACAGAGTGGCCTCTGAAGCTGCCCCAGGGCTGGTCATCTGTGAAAAGTAATATCAGAGATACATTTCTTTTTATCTCTTTTGAGAATGCTCACGTCCTTTCTCTCTCTGCCTCTCTCTGTCTCTGTGTGTCTCTCTCTGTCTCTTTCTCTCCCCTTCTCATAACATTTTTGACTATAAGCTTCTATTACTTACAGAGGAAATATTTCAAAGAAGATGATTTTGGTAGATTTTCTAGCTAGTTGTTAAAAAAGATAGTTATTTAGAAATGTGATGGCCATCCCTTATAAAATTATTTAACCATTCATTCTATTAGCTCAATTTTACTAAGATTAATTTTTTTGGAATAAGAATAGCCAACATTAAATTAGTGCTGTGTGCCAGTTGTTGTCACAGTAATCCCTTTAATGAGGTCATAATATTATTCCCAAACTATAGACTAAATAAGTGAAATCCAGCTTGGTTAAATGGCTTGTTGAAGACCACACAGCTAATAAGCAATAGAGCCAGAATTTAAAGTCATACTGTATTTGTCTCAGACCCCACACACTCAATCTTTCCATTTTATTAATTATATTGGGTAAAACTAATTAATTGAGTTATGGTTTCATAGAAACATTCCTTGGAAATATAGATGCATACATTTGTAAATGTTTTCTACATGAAAGGGCAGTTTGACACAGATCTAAATTTTTGTGAAGATAAAATGAAGGGCATCAATAACGCAAAATAACCACAAACAAAATAAAAGTAGTGATCTTAAATGCTTACCCCTATTTTATTCTACTCCCAAAGGGAACAACACCATATTCTATATCATTCAAATTTCTGATATCTGTGAGAAAAAAATCTGTACACAAACAACTAATAAATAAAATGTAATATGGTCATTTTCAAACAAAATTTAGACTGATATGCTTAAAATCAACTATGCTTTTTTGGCAGATGTATGAATTACAAGAACTAAAAATAAGATCCTCTTTAAAGTTCTGAAAGTAAATATGATTCTATTTCTCTCCATTATTTTCTTTAGGACCTCAGGTATATATTGAAATTACTATAAGCAGTCAATTTTCTCTGTAGCTCTTAAAATATTACATTTACTTTAGAAATATGAATGATTACTTCAACAATATGATTCAAACATGGACTTCTCAATTTTCAGATTACCTCTTTCCTTGTAACCCAAATATACTCATTTTTGCAATTATATTTGGGTCAGTCTCTTATATAAAGAATTTCAGTCCTCCAGCAGAATGGCTATCACCTGAGATGCTACTGCCACTCTTGCTGGAGTGCCATGACAGTCCAGCTACCCCAGCCAGAGAGCCTCCCACCAATGGTACCCTGGGCACCCGCACCAGAGCACCTACACCAGAGGCCCTGAAAGAAGACAGCCCAGGAGTCCAGAGCTGAGCCTTGCCCCCTGAAACTATCCAGCAATGAAGCCTTTCAACTACCCTAACTTGCACCACAGTAAAAGCCTCAAGGGCAGTGAAAAGCATAAAAACAAAAAGCCCCATGCAAAGGACAGCTACTACAAAGGATAAAGAATCATCAGCCCACAAAGTGAAAAACAAAAACAGAGCAAGAACTCTGCAACTCTAAAAGCCAGTGCGTCCACTTAGCTCTAAACCATCACACTTGTTTCTTAGCAATTGATCATAACCAATGTGAAATGGCTCCAATCTCAGACATAGAATTCAGAATCTGGATGGATAGGAAGCTCCTTGAGATACAAGAGAAGGAAGAAGCCCAATCCAAGGAAAACAGGAAAATGATCCAAGAGTTGAAAGACGACACAATCATTTTAAGAAAGAAAGAAATGGAACGTCTGGAAAGGAAAAATTTACTACAGGAATTTCCAATTGCAGTTGGAAGTATTAACTACAGAAGAAACCAAGTGAAAGAAAGGATCTCAGAGCTTGAAGACCACTCCTTTGAAGCAATGCAGGCAGAGAAAAATTTAAAAAATTCAAAATGAACAAAACCTCTCAGAAATGTGAGATTATATAAAGGGACCAAATCTATGACTCATTGGCATTCCAGAAACAGGAGGGAGATCAAGTAGCTTGGAAAGCATGTTTAAGGATATAGTCCCCCCAAATTTTCCCAGTCATGCTAGAGAGGTCAACCTCATGCAAATTTGGGAAATTCATAGAACACCTTTGTGTCACTACGCAAGACAAAACACTGTGGAGAAAAGGGAATACATATACACTGTTGGTATGAATGAAATTTGTTCAGCCACTGTGGAAAGCCATGTGAATATTTCCCAAAGACCTTGAAACAAAACTGCCATTCAACCCAGTAGTTCCACTATCTGGTATATACTGAAGTTAAAATAAATCTTTCTACCTGAAAGACACATGCACTAGTGAGATGGTTTGGCTCTGTGTCCCCACCCAAATCTCATCTTGAATGCAATCCCCATAATCTCTACGTGTGAAAGCCAGAAAGAAAACAGTGATTGCCGCAAACAAACGAAAACTCACAAACCAAACCAAGCCAAATGAAAGCAAAAACAGTATCAATTGGCTTGAGAGGTGTTAAAAAGCAAAATCACAGGCCAGAAACCTTTCTGTTTCTATTAATATGTGTTGCCACAGAGGATATCAATAAGAAAAAGTAAGATTCCTTTTTAAAAAGGAATAAGAAGGAAGATTTAAGAGGAAACTCATAGGAAAGGCTGTGAGAATAGTAAATATATGCAAAAATGAAAATGAGTTGACATTTCACACCCATAAGTCAATGGGTATGTCTGACCATACCACGTGTTGAGGAGTGTATGGGGCAAGTGGAACTCTCATATACTTTAATGGCGGTGCAGATTCATACAAACACATAATAAGCAATTTTTTTTGATAGCTGGAGATTGAAGATCTTAATACCTTTTTGGCTCATCCATTCTACTGAAAATATACTTCAAATTATTATTGTTAGAGCCTGGAAATTAGGAGACTTCAGTTTTAGAGGTGTTGAAATATTTTTTAAAAATTGCATTTTAGAATGGATGCAATACATAGAAGAAGTTTTCACACATGTGGACAAAATTGTATACTAGAGTATTCACAGTGATACTGTTTCTACTAGGGAATATCTGGAAATTACCAGTGTCAATCAGCAGGAACATGGAAAAATAAATTAGGGCGTGGTAATAGAGTGAAGTGACATGTTCGGTGAAATGAACAAACTAAAGGTACTAAATCACACAAACGCAATATTGAATAAATAATAAATCAGCTGTTTGAGGATATACATGGTAAGATATTTTTTACATATAATTTTAAATGATATAAAACAATACTGCTTATTGTTGCATTTACATATAATAAAGATATAAAGTTGCATTACCAAAATCAAGACTCTGGTTGTGAGTGATGGAAATGCTACCAGAGATTAACTCCAAAGTCTTTATTATATTTGTACAGCTTTATCTTTCAAGGTTTACGGTAGGTACACAATTGTTAACAGTTTTCTTTTTAGATTTTATGCTTCTGATATATTTCATAATGTAGCATTATTTAAATGCAATCTGGTACAACAATTTTTTTAAGTAAAAACTAAGGAAAATATATTCCATTCTCTTTAGTACAGACAGTTCCTGACTTACAGTGTTTCAATTTTAAATTTTTTGACTTTACAATGATGCAAAAGCAATAAGCGTTCAGTAGAAAACACAGTTTTGAAGTATAGGCTAGCTTTTCCTGGGCTAGCAATGTGTAGTAGGATATTCTCTCACCATGCTTGGCAGCTGCAAGGAACTACAGCTTCCAATCAGCTACATGATCAAGAGAATACAAGTACTCTACTGTATACCACGTTGCCAAATGACTCTGCCCAATTGTAGACTAATGAAATTGTTCTGAGAACATTTTTGTAGGTTAGATGTATTAAGTGCGATTTCAAATGAACGATATTTTCAACTTGCAGTGAATTTATTGGCACAGAACATAACCCCATTAAAAGTTGAGAAACATTTGTTCTTTAACCCCATGACATGGTGACAGGAGGTTGGGGGGATGTCAAAGGCGCAATGAAAGGGTTTGATGAAACAGGGTCCCAAAATATTCTGAAATGAATGTGACTCAGGTATTCTCTAAAGCCGCAAAGGGCTATCTGTTTAAATTACAGAAGGAGGTCCTTGTTTCATATTATAAATCGATTTCACTGGACCGTCAATCACAAATGGGGTGTTCTAATTTTTCATGCTGTTTAGCAGAGAGTGGTGAGAACCTTCCCATGTAACTACTAGTCATTTGTTTAATTCAGGAATAACTATGAAGTTTTAAGTTAATAAGGACTCTACTTAGCCTTGATCTCTTGAGCTTTTATCTTGAGACCTAATTATAATTATTATTACATTAGTAAGAAGCCACTTCTCTTATTCATAGATCATAGTGAAATATGTACTTTATTTAAAACATCCCTATTAGGTAGATCAAAGGATTTTGTTACATTTTATTTCATAATCACTCAGACTGAGAAGAGACCACTCTTTATATAAAAGCAGATGTTGATGAACAGCAAAGGTTTTACTTGTTTTAGTCCTAAATTAATAGACTCAGAATATTATATATTATATATGTGCATTTTCTATCATTTTCTGTTGTATTTAGTCTTTATAGAAAATGATGCATAAAATAAAAATAGAATATTTTTTCTAATAATAAGAATGGTATTCTATAATTAAAAATGACATTCTCTTCTCTTAAGCCAGTAATTATTTAGAAATTTTAATATACAGATGAATATTACTGACTCTAACTGTTCTACCTGTAAGAGGAAAAAAAAAAGGTTGGAATTTCATTAGTTTGACACAGTAAAGTGACGTAGCACTGATTCCTATTTACCCCCTTTCCAAACTGATCACTTGTAAAAGTTGATACTTCTTTATTAAGATTCAAAAGTTGCACGGCTGGGCTCTCGGGCTCATTCCTGTAATCCTAGCACTTTGGGAGGCCAAGGCGGGCAGATCACTTGAGCTTAGGAGTTCGAGACCAGCCTGGACAACATGGCAAAACCCTGTCTTTACCAAAAATACAAAAACTAACTGGGCGTTATGATGTACATCTATGGTCCCAGCTATTTGGGAGGCTGAGGCCTGAGAATCGCTTGAGCCTGGGAGGTAGAGGTTGTAGTGAGCCTGGGCAACAGAGCAAGACCCCATCTATAAAAGAAAAAAAAAGATTCAAAAGTTGCAGTTTGTCATCCCACTCAAAACTGGTCTTCCACTCATCTCATATAGGTTCCAAGAAAGGTCTACACTTCTCAGTGGTTCCTCTTATTTATACAGGATATCCAGGATTTACAGCTAAAGAAAGCCTTGACAAAAACTACTTCCCTCATAATCACTAAAATATTTTAAATGGCAATGGAGAAACCACAGGGCATCTTGATTTTCTAAACCAGACAGCCAGAGACCAAAATGGCTTGAATCTACAGTGGGGAACATTCCTTGGCAAATTCAGCTTGTTCCTGTAACCTAATCTCTCCTGCATATGTTTGCAGGTTAATCTTCTTTAAATACCACTTCTGGTATGCCACTTGTCTGGCTAAATACCACCTGCCTCTTCAGCTGGAATGATTTATATTTCAGTTTGAATTTTCAATATTATAATATGGAAACAAAATATCACACATATGTTTCAAAATGCTGCAAGGATCTGAATACTGACTGGGTAATACATCGGGATATGGTTGAAGCTCTAACCCTGAGTCATTAGTAAAGAAAAATGCTGCTTTTCTTTTTTTTTTTCTTTTGAGATGGAATCTCACTCTGCCTCCCAGGCTGGAGTGCAGTGGTGCGATCTTGGCTCACTACAACCTCCGTCTCCCGGGTTCAAGCAGTTCTCTGCCTCAGCCTCCCAAGTAGCTGGGATCACAGGCAACAGCCGCCACGCCCGGCTATGTTTTTGTATTTTTAATAGAGACAGAATTTCACCATCTTGGTCAGGCTGGTCTTGAACTCCTGACCTCGTGACCAACCCTCCTCGGCCTCCCAAAGTGCTGGGATTACAGGCGTAAGCCACTGCGCCCGACCCAAAGATGCTGGTTTTAAGATCTAAAAAGTATCAGACAACAGCAGACAATACCTCAGGCAGAAAGAAGGAGAGAAAAAATATTATGGATTTAAGAGATCAAGAGACCAGAAGAACAAAGTATAGTGGCTTAGGAAATGTTCAGAAAATGCTGATTGTGTGGAAGCAAAACCTCTTTCTCCCCATACTTGGGGAATACCACTACCGAAAAGAAAACAAAAACAAAAAAGCTATCCTTAGTGAAATGTCGACGAACCACAAAAGCAGTAGTTGAAACTCCTGGAGGTTCTTGGGGAAATAGAATAATGAGGAGGTTCAGGCTAGTGCAGGCTCTCCCCAGTGCTCATCTTCTTCTGTTACCTTCTGTCTGCTCCTGTGTCCTGGGCCTTCCCTGGTGTATCTTACGCTTTGGAAGAAAGGGAAGTCAATAGAAAAGCAACAGCAAGGTTTGTTTCTCACTAAAATAACAATTTTCTTATTAGTAATAATAACAGTAGTGATAATAGCCAATATTTATAGAATGTGTAAGCCAGAATACAAACTCTGATACTTGAGTTTCAGCCTCAAGATCATTTCTTTACAACTGTATTTTCTGGTGGCAATATTTTGTTGCACTACCTCAACTTGTGATCCACAGATTCTGACTGGTAAGCCAATTTTGTCTCCTATAACACATAAGCAAGCTTAGCATTTGCTCTCTTTTTCTCACCTTCCAAGTTTAGATGAGAAAGTAAAAGCAAACAGATCTTTAAGGAGTCTATGATACTTACGATCAAGTACTTGTGATTATTTTTGAATGAGAATGCATTTTGCACAGTAATTCCACATTGGGGATTAAAAGACTTATATTTTAGTCTTGCTTGTACATTTCATAAGCTGTGTGACTCAGAGTAAGTCGCTTGGTTTAGAACTGGCGCTATTAAAACAGCTAGAGGTGAGTCTTTAGAGAATACATACATACATATTGTTATTTGAAACAGAAGTGAATGCATGTAAGTACTTGATTGTTTTTTTTGGGTACATGGTTTGGTATGGTCATTTTCACAATAGTGATTCTACCCATCCATGAGGATGGGATGTGTTTTTATTTGTGTTATCTACGACTTCTTTATCTTTCTGAAAGATGATTCAAATATATACAGATGTGTGTGTGTGTCTGTATTCCAATTTTAGAAATGTATGCCAAAAATATCTGACAAGTGCATGAGATTCACATCTGAGGTTGTCTATTATAAAGCTTATATAAGTTGTCTATTATACCCACAAGGGTATAAGTCTTCACTCTCTTGACTTCCGTGGAATCACCAACACCTAACAGAGTGCCTGGCATAACAAAATAAACATTAGGGAATTTTGTTGCATATTTCATTAAAGTGAAACTGTCCTTACGGGGTTAACGTGAATTTACCGTGGAATTACCAACATCTAACAAAGTGCCTGGCATAACAGAATAAGCATTAGGGTCTTTTGTTGCATATTTCATTAAAGTGAAACTGTCCTTGCAGGGTTAACATGAATTACATACCAGGTTCTGAACAGAAGTATGGTTATAATTAAGCATTAATCAGGCCACATTTTGACCCACTTTCCTGTAACCTAAACTCAATAGCATTAGATACTGACCATTTACATCTCCACTGTTCCTATGGATAGGTTCTCTAATGTTAGAGTTATAATGCTTTTGTTTAAGAATTGCTTAAGAGGTTTTTCAGATCTTGAGTTCCAGTGGAAGGGCTGATACCAACCAGTTTGAAGACCCGTGCCGAGGAATCGAATCAGCATGAGAATGCAACTTTTTCATCTGCCATTCCATGACCTCTGCACTCTGTTTGATCCAGGATTCCAACACCTCAGCTTACTCCAGGCCCTCAGAAATCTCTAGTCCCAAACTCCTTAGGGAGATGAATTAGAGTTTTCCTCCCACTTCCTGGTTCAGTGGCCTTACAATTAAAACTACTTTCTGCTGCAACCTTCGTGTTGGCATATTGACTTACCACACATCAGGCAATGGACCTATTAGGATCACCAAAGAACAATATATGTCACTTGTAACTCCTTAAATAATAAGTGTATTTAAATAATCATGGTAAATCTATTTAAATAAAATAGAAGGCAGGTGTTTAAAAATGATGTATATTTCTACTTACTAGCAGAGAAAGTGCTCATTAGATACAGTAAAACAATAAAGCAACTGGTAAAACAGCACATACAGTATAAGACCTGCCTTATAAAGAATATATCCATGTTCTAAGAATGTATGTGTTGGATATGGTATGGTAAAGTTGGTGCAGCCACAGGAGGAGACAAGAGTGAGACTTTGTGAGGTAGGAAGTATATTACAATGAGAGGCCCCAGAGAGAGGAATCACTAAATGCCATACAGGACCACAGCGGAAAACACCAATGTGGTCAGAAGAGAGAGCAGCAAGAGGAAAGTCTAGGCCAGAGGCTTATTTGGAGTTTCTGTGGGAAAGGCAAGGCTGGCCAGAGTGCACAGTTTAAGACCGGCTGCTCTGAATAATTCTGGTGGGCTTTGGGATGTAGGAGCAGTCACTGGTTGCCTAGTACCTGATCCTGGGATAACAGCAGGGGAAACATTGACTTGGTGTGTGACAATTCAATAAGGCAGTGGTTAGGGCTATAGATTTGGAATGGGTTTGTTTGCCTAGGAAAGGCGTGCTTCAGCTGTGCCCTTTAGTGTCTCTAAGAACTCACTAACCCTGGGTAGGGCAGCTTCTCCCTCGGCTGAGAGGCTACAAGCACCAGAACATCAAGAATACAGAAAATAAGAAAATGTAGCTACTACCGTTGGCTCTCTGATAAATGGAAGCCACACAGACAAATATAAAAATCTGAGAAAACAGAGCAGAAATATGGATATCACTATATCTATATTTGTATCCAAAGATTTAATTATAGAAATCCCCAAATATTAATGGTAACTATCAATGAATGTGGGATTAACTATCATGTTTTTAGACAGCTAACATTCATTGATTATTATTTTACCTGATAATCTGATAATCACCTCTCATTTAGCCCTCTCAACAACCATATTTGTTAGGCTCTGTCATTATTTGTATTATAGTGAGAAAAGACTAAAAGAGGTTGAGTGACTTTTTACAAGTCATGCACAGCTAGTGAAGTTCACAGCAGGGGCTCTACAGTCAGTCAGATTCCAAAGAGTATTTTGTTAATGAACAAATTACATTATGTTTTCTGAACTGCACACTTGATGATGTGTTACTTTTTTAAATGAAAGGAAATACTTGTAGGCATATATTTGAAAAATTGCATGTGTAATTAGTCTATTCTCACATTGCAATAAATAACTACCCGAGGCTGGGTAATTTATAAAGAGAAGAAGTTTAATTGGCTCACAGTTTCGTAGGCTGTACAGGAAGCATGGCTGGGGAGACCTCAGGAAACTTACAATCATGGTAGAAGACGAAGGGGAAGCAGGCACATTGTACATGACTGGAGTAGGAGGAAGAGAGCAAAGGGGTAGGTGCTTACACTTTTAAACAACCAGTTATCATGAGAACTCACTATCAAGAAAACAGCAAGAGGGAAATCCATCCATGATTTAGTCACCTCCCACTTGGCCCCCCCACTAAAACTGGAGATTACAATTTGATATGACATTTGAGTGGGGACACAAATCCAAACATGTCAGTACACAAATTATGTATAAATAATATATAAACATACACACAAAAACCTGTGTGTATATGTATGTATGTATGTGAGTATATATGTATTATATATGTGTGTGTGTAAAAACAATAATGTCTTAAAAGTTCTCAGCACAAGTGATGTAAAGTATAAACATGGGCAAGAGAATAGGATATAAGGATAATAAAGTGAATATTGTCCACTCTTCCTTACTTGCTCTCTTTATGTAAGTGTATATGTGTGTGTCTATAACAGACTTTAACAGTTGTATGTGCATTTGAAAGTTTTTAAAATATATTTTCCAAGGCTATTTTAGGTACACTTTTTTTTTATAGTATTTTGGTGATTTTTAGTTAAAGTAAAACAATGTTTTCCAAGGGCAAAAAAGTGAACTGGAGGTCGGAAGGTAGCTGGGTGTGGACTTCTTACGAGCTCTTGCTCCAAAACCTGGAAACGAGGAAAGAGGGCCCTCCCAGGAACCCTGAGAAAAATTGGCACAGCAGAGGGAATCCTTTGGTGGGGTGGGTGGAGCTGCCTGCCCACTGTGTGACTGTATTGTTTTGAGTGGGCTCTAAGGTAATTTCTCTGTGCCACTCCATTGACTTAATTAACATTATTAATCTTGGAGGGCATTAAATTAACGAATGATACAAGGACCAAAAGAGTGATTTATTCCCTTGGATTCTGAATCACAATCAGGAGATAGTCTTTATCTGGTGCAACCATTGTTTCATTCTTCATGGAGCAGATTCGAAGGAAGGTAAGGTCATTCTAGGGATCGATTTCATTCATGGTACTCTGTGCCTTCCAAGGAGGTTATGCCTGAGGTTGGCATACTGTGTGGTGGTGGGATTGCCTGTGGTACTTTTGAAGGGAATGCCTTTAAGGAGTAAAACAACTGGATCACTAGGGCTGCTGTTGGGTTCTAGATGGCAACTGTGTGCACATCAGGGCCCCATTAGGCCTGGCTCTATATCTGTATCTTCCTGAGTATGGTAGCATTAGCTGTGTATTTTTTATAACCCATCCCCTATGGGGGTGATGGCTGAGTGGGAGCCAGTCACTTCTGTGTTCAGTATGATGATTCCCTGCACTGCCTTCTGGGTCTGAAGTCATTTCAGGTGTCTCCTTCACCTCTGCCATTTTGGACCAATCTGGTAGCTCCACGTCGCCAGCACTCAGCCCAGTCCCATGCCTTTCTGCTACAATAGTTTTTGAATAACAGACAAGGGAGCAAACCTCTATTGGATCAGTGACAACTTGGTGCTTTCAAGAACAATCAGACACAAGACAGATAGAGTGCTGTTTAACAGCAGCTGAGCTTCAAGTATCTCCAACATTAAAGAATCAAAATTATTGAAGTAGCCTGCAAATGTTAGAAAAAAATTGAAGCATATATTTAGTTTCTAAGCAGATGAAAAGAAAGCTTTGAGAAAAACTCATCTTGTGCAACATCGTCCTAATGTAATATTCACGTTATTTGAAATTATATTGACCCCATTCATTCCGAATGGAAAGCCAGTAGTAGTACTTGCTGTAAAATGACTACACTGAGGGGAAAAAAGGCAAGTTTTCCAACTTTGGAGAACAGGAATTCACACCTCCACACAGAGTTTGACATTTGCTAAGATAACAAACTTTTTCCTGCTTAAAGTATCTGAAACATCAAATTTGAGCTAACTTCAAAGCCAGCAAGGGGGAATTCAGTGATGTTGGTAGGAAATCCCTTCCTTGATTCATGTGAGTACCCTTTCCATTTGCATTCAAAAAACAGGAATCACAAATGTGGCTGGGAACTGTTTTGTGACCTACTAGATCTCTCTGACTTTCTTTCCCAATCTCCTCACTGTAATTTCTCAGTTTTTTTTCTGAACTGCCTTAGCTGTCTCTTGACTACCTTATCAGAATAAGAAATTAATTTTCAAAATTCTCAGTTTTCTTGTCCAGGTTTCTACATGCTTCTCAACTCATACAGAATCACAGATGTTTCTATGTGTGGTAATACCCATTCCTGGCTCATGAGAGTCAGAATGATAGATAATAATGTACCAGTGTCTTGAACTTGTAAAGTCTTATGAGATAATAGCATAGCATTTTGGATAAATGTAGCAAAGTTCTGAAAAGTTAAATGCTACTATTAATGTTTATTTTGGTTGAGTACTGTGCTAAGGAGTGAATATGGATGAGCTCCTTTAAGTCCAACAAAGTCCTGGGTAGCATTTTTTATACACATTTAAATATGAATTCGCTGAAACTTCAACAGGTTTAAATACTTCAAACGGGAAATTTAATAATTAGTGAGTCAAGGTTTAAAATGCAGTGGTTCTGTGCAAGAGCTTTGGCTGTAGAAAGAACTTGGTGTATAGGAAAAGACTACTGTCTCACTGTAATCCTAAGCAAATTGTTTACCTTCTAATTCTTAAGTTTCATCATCTTTAAAATGGGTACAAGGCATGATAGTATTTACTTCACATGGCTTTGTGAGAATTAAATGTGTTTATATGTGTACAGTAATTAGTGTAGGGTTAGCATCGAAAGATGCCTTCATATATAATAGCTCTTATCACTATCTATAAGTTACAGCAGCAGCCACAGCACCATTATTATAATACTCTCTCCAATGTTTAGAAATGCTGTATGATAATTAGAAAATTAAAGAAATAACAATCTATGGTAAGACAGGCAGTATGGACAGCCAGTGAATACGTAATTGAGAGAGAGTTGACTACTCTTCTTATTTTATCTAGAGTAAAGGGAAATTCAGAAACTAGAATATTGGATAGACCGGAAGCCCTCCATTCTGTTGCTGATCATAGCAATCTTTTGTAAGAACCTATTTAGTGCATCTACCAAGCCTTGAATTTAAAAATTTTAAGGACAAAGGACTATTAGAAGTATAGGCCAAGATGCAATCTGCATAAGACCAAAGGATTTGCTGATATTTCATAGATTCCCCAATGGATAACAGGAGAGAACAGAAGCCTTTAATCTGTACTTTATTAACATCTTATCTTCTCCATCAAGAAACTTCTTCATGTGTCAAGGAAAATTCTGCTAGATGGGGTTAAACAAGCAAGGAAGACTTCGTTCAAGACTGTTGAAATAAAGAAGAGAGATTTAACTCAATTCTGCTGAAACAGAAGGCAGGAGGATTTTTAAATGCTGGGGTGAGCTAATAGAAAAGCAATGAAGTGTGGGCCCGGTGTGGTGGCTCACGCCTGTAATCCCAGCACTTTCGTAGGCTGAGGCGGGTGGATCACAAGGTCAGGAGATCGAGACCATCCTGGCCAACGTGGCGAAACCCCATTTCTACTAAAAATGCAAAAATTAGCTGGGCATGGTAGTGCACACCTGTAGTCCCATGTGCTCAAGAGGTTGAGGCAAGAGAGTCCCTTGAACCCGGGAGGCGGAGGTTGCAGTGAGCCGAGATCACGCCACCGCGCTCCAGCCTGGCAACAGAGCAAGACTCCATCATTTTTTAGAAAAAGAAAAAGATAAAAAAGTAGTGAACTGTGTAAGGTGGAGGTTGGTCAATGAGGTGGCAACCTATATTTGCTAGGCTCCTACCCTTCCACAGAGACTGGAAAGTAGAGGCTCTTTCTTGATTGCTTTATACTTGAAAGAGAAGTCTCTTAGGTATTTGAGAAAGACATTTTTTGGGTGTTTAAAATGGTAAGAGACTGAGAGGAGCTTTACTTTTTCAAGTGTCAGTGAAAGAATTAATCATTGAAAATTTTCTAAAGTAAATACTCTAAGAAAAAGATAGGTCAGGGACCTAGCGTCAGGATAAAACCTGTCTAAGGCTGTTAACCTGGGGGAAACACAAAGGCAATCCTGGTCCCAGGCAAAGAAGGGAAAACAAACACTGAAAAGGAGAAAGTAGAGATCAAAATAGGAGCAGGATTGTAAGAAAGGATATTATTGCTCCAAATAAATGTAAAAGTCAGGCCCTAGATAAATTATATTGGATAATGATTGACATATTTTACATATGAGCTTTCCTAACTTTTGTCGGTGGTTTCTGTTGAGCTGCTGACAATAAGAAAAGAATCCAGACAAAAAAAATTCGAAAATATAATTTTAGGCCAGGCACTGTGACTCATGCCTGTAATACTAGCACTTTGGGAGGCTGAGGCGGGTGAATCACCTGAGGTCAGGAGTTTGAGACCAGCCTGGCCAACATGGTGAACTCCCATCTCTACTAAAAATACAAAAATTAGCCTGGCATGGTGGTGCTCGCCTGTAATCCCAGCTATTCGGGAGGCTGAGGTGGGACAACCCGGGAGGTGGAGGTTGCAGTGAGCAGACATCACGTCACTGCATTCAGCCTGGGCGACAGAAAAAATATATATGTATGATTTATTAAGGTAATAATATCATTTGTAAAAACAATGATGTCATTTTAAAGTCAAAGTTAATATATTTATAGGTCTGAAAATTAGCATATCAATAACCCAATTTATAATCTTTCCAAACCCCAAGACTTATTCCTCTCCCATGCTTTCCAAGCTCGAGCATCTCTACCATTTAGATCCCACACTTAGGAAGCCAACACTATGCATCTCTTTCTGTCACATGTCATATCCAATATATCAAAAATCCGTAATGCTTACCTTTCATACACATCTATGATGTCACCATTTCTACTGTTACCATTCTGCACCCTGGTGCTGTCATCTCTTGCCTACATTGTTGCAATAATCTCCCATCTGGCCTTTCTGTTTCTTCCCATGCTCTGTTCTTATACAACAATCAAGATATCCCTTTCAAATGTAAGTTAGATCTTGTTTCTCTCCTGCTCAAAAACTACCCAATGGCTGCCCTTTGCCTTCAGATCAATTGCCAAATTTGTCATGGTAGCTCATCAGGCCCACTCATTACTTTTCCGACTTCAGCGTTCACCACTCTTCCTTTGACTCACTCTCTCAAATTCACAGGGATTCTAGGTTGGATCAGGGCCTTTCACTCACTGTTGCTTCTTCTTCAATGTTCCTCATCTAAATATCTGCATGCCAGGGTTCTTCACCTCTTTCAGTTTCCTCTTCGAATATCACATTATCAGTCAGACTTTATCCAACTAGCAATGTTTTTGTTCTCTATTTATCTCCAATGTACCTACCATTGTTTGATATATTTCATTCTGTCAATCTATCTATTTATTCTTTTCATCCATCCATCCATCCATCCATCCATCCATCCATCCATCCATCCCTGAGTGAGGGAAGAATGTCCTTGGTGGAAGAGTCTTTTGCTTTGTTTATTATGTATCCCTAACATAGGCAAACAGATATTTGCCTGTATCTGGCAAATAATGAGCACATCAATGAATGGTAATTCAATGTTCGTTCCGTTTTCATAAAAACTTTCATACATGCTTGGTGACCTGGAAATCATTTCAGGGGCTGAGCATTAGAAGATAGTTTCCATCAGGCTTATGTATGTGTGAGTGTGCACTTTGAAATAAAACCATTAGAAACTTTGGTGGCTTCAGGACTATTTACATCTGGATAATTTTGCAGGGCTGTGGCAGAGGGTAACAAAACCAGTGTTGGTGTAAGTATAACTCTGAAAATAGAAGCAGACTTCGGAAGTATGAAACTTCATTTTTAATATTGCATCCTTTATTATTATTATTTGTGTATGTTGTAGCAGGAGACTTAGTGCTATTGCAGAAAGAAGTCCATAAAGCATCATTTGTTTTGGAGAACTTCTATAACATACTGCATGGTGTCCTGGCTAGAAAATGTATTTGGAAAAGTTGGCACTTGTTACATCAGTGAATATAGTCAGCCTGAATATGTGGCAGCCCTGTACCCAGTTTTACTACTGAGGAAAGAGCCACTAGTGCCTGGAAGCTAAGGAAGGGAAGAGCTCCCAAAGAGGTGTGATATCATAACACCTTTTTGCAGGCATGATTACTTGGAAATGGTGAAAGGGGAAGTACATACGGTTTTACTTTTATAACCAAAACTTAAATACGCTATAACATTTGTTTTTTATTTTCACAGAAAGTCTTGTGTTTATTTTGAAATTTATTTGATGACTATCTTCTCTGTTCATATAAATATTGAATAACAGTGAAGTCATACAATCAGAAAGTGATTTTGCAACATGTAAATTATTCACAATTCTCTTTTGTTATCTCTATTCTTATTATCTACTTTTATTTCATTCATGGAACCTTTGGTTAAAATATACCATGGGCACTGCCAAGACAGTGAAGGTATAAATCGAAAGAGCCCACAGAGAGATCTGCAAGGATGATCACTCGTGGATTTATTTCTTCCCATAGGTAACACAGGATCTTTTCATAAAGTATAAAAGCAAGTTATTTCTTATTGTGTATTAATAACTTTCACCAAGTATTTGTGACAGCTTACACAAGGATACACACATTAAAATATAACTATTAACAGAAACAGAATCAGGGTGAGGGTAGAAAATAAAGTTTTGGAAAATAAACACAAATAGGCTGCTCTGAAGGTTATATGGATGCTGCAGTGAGCTTCAGATTTATTTTTGAAGCAATAGAGACCCTGTTATTTAAGCAATTCTGATTATCGGGGAAGAAAACACGTACCAGTTCATCGGATGCTGTAAATTATATTGAAAGTACTCTGAGTCACTGAAACCTTTGGCTGAATGTTAAATTGACAAGATAGCACGCACTGTGCAGGGACATTTTGGAATTAACAACTGGAAGGTTTTGTCATTCAGCTGGCAGCTAAGCCAGGACAAACTCTTCTGCATATCACAGATGCATTCTGGTATTTTCCTTAATAAGTATGATAATAGCATTACAATACCAATAACAAAATCAATAGTTCTTTTAGAGAACTTAGTATTTGAATGCATTGTTCTAAGCACTTCACTTTTTAAAAATGTATTAAATTTCTTCAATAAGTATTATTAGATTTCCCATTTTATAGATAAGAAAACTGAGGTACAGAGTGATTGAGTACCTTGCAAGAGAGATTACTCAGCTAGAAAAATGACAGAGCTGAGGCGGGGCATGGTGGCTCACGCCTGTAATCCCAGCACTTTGGGAGGCCGAGGCAGGCGGATCACGAGGTCAGGAGATCGAGACCATCCTAGCTAACACGGTGAAACCCCATCTCTACTAAAAATACAAAAAATTAGCCGGGCGTGGTGTCAGGCGCCTGTAGTCCCAGCTACTCGGGAGACTGAGGCACGAGAATGGCGTGAACCCGGGAGGCGGAGCTTGCAGTGAGCCGAGATCCCACCACTGCACTCTAGCCTGGGAAACAGAGTAAGACTCTGTCTCAAAAAAAAAAAAAGAGCTGAGTGATATGTTAATATATATTGCATCTATAACTTCATAAAGCTACCCTTCTAAAGATGTTTGACTTTTAGAGAATGGAGAATAAAATAGGATATGAAAATGTATATTATTGTTAATGTTATTTTATTTTATTTTATTTTTACTAATTTGTAGAACGAAATCTGAGGGAAGAAAGGTAAAGTGTAGGCCACCAGAAAGCTCAGCTGGCTACAGCAACATCCCCAAAACTGATATCTCAATTACGGGATCTATATTTGTTTGGACAGGTTAGATTTGTTTTATTTTCCAAACTGCCCAGGAAGGGGATTGTATAGAGCTGGTAGATACCAGTGTGAATTGAGCTATCACGATTAAATAAAATGTCACTCAAACCGCAGACATCTCTATAAGAAAACAGCATTTTTCTTACCTCTAAAGCAGCACATCTTATGACATTAGGTGACTAGTAGGTCTGAGCAATAGTGCTAAGACGGGAGACTTTATGGAAATTAGAATCTGGGATGAGCTAATGTACTTGTACCAGAATATGAGGATCATTCTATTAGCTAGCTTCCAGGTGGCTCTTTAAAATTAAGTGAGATCCATAATAAAAAGCATTGGGCGTTCTGCTTCGTTATATCAATAGATTTATTCCTCTTAGGGAAATGAGGTTGTGGGTCACTTCACTTACTACTCTATCACCAAGCATTGTCTAAATTATACCTAATACTTCACATTTACTTTGAAATTCTTATTTTTTCATCTTTTAACACTCTTCTATTTAGAATACACATGTGTTCATGGAATATAATATCACTACTAAATATTCATGATTTTGCTTCTTAGCCTGTAATTACATTTTTTTTGAAAGTAGTAATATCTGGTAAGAAATTGTTTAAATTATGCATTTTTAGCTAAATCCTTTAACCTTGTTTTTTACTTAGCAGAAACAAGATAGAGCGCAATGAATTAAAAAGTATCAAATGGATAAAGTAAAATGGAGGAGAAAGAAGCAGCAAACATGCTGTGTAAGTGATGTTGCTGCTGTAATTGGGCGCAGAACTTAGCTCTTATCTTCCTGCAGCTAAGGCAGAAATGGAAATGTAATTACTTACAGAACTTATCTTCTTGCTTCCATAGCAACCTATGTATATTTCTAGCACTGGATTTATTGCATTGTTTTAAAATTAACTTTCTTCGAGTCTGTGGCCACTAAATTGATTTCCTTGAAGTTAGAGGCATTGCTTGCGCAAAATTGTTTCTCATAAAACCCCACATTTTCCCCACCCCCAAACTAAGATTTATTGACTTGGGAGAAATAATCCACATTTCTTGGAACATATAGATTTTCTATTTATTAAATACAAGGGAAATTGTCTTGGTTGGGATCTTATAAAATGTCCATTGGGTGATTACCTCAGACAGTTTCAAAAACAGTTTTATCACAAGTGCAAAAGTGAAATGCAAATGTGTGTTTTCATGGTGAAGTCTGATGTAATTTGAGGCTGTAACATCAGTGCACCTGTTAGGGTAGTGATCTTGTAAGGAAAATACTCAGGTGCTGTATACATTCAGGCTTCTGATGATCTCAGTTAACTTGAAGCTGAAACACGACACCTAAAATCATGGACTATGGATTTGCGATTGTGTTCCATGGACCCTGCGGATTCCGGATGGTCTCAGAATCTACTAAGGAGTAAGAAAGAGGTGAAAGCTTTTGATGCTCTGGATCACAAATCATTTTTTAACCATAGTAAGTGTTTAACCTGACTTACATATTGTTTCAGCATAAACCCATCTAGAAAAAAACTGCATTGCTAAACAAACAAATCAATAAGCATTGAAAATCGCAGACCTAGATGATTAGGTGAATATGGTGTGCCTTGGACTCAAGATGCCCAAACCTGACTGGTCAATTGATTCACCTGGGGTTCTTTTCATAGGCACAGATATGAGGATAATACTCCTTATTCTGATCTATTAAGTGTGAGTCTGAGTGCAGATATCTGTACCTCAAAAAAAAACAAACACACAAACAAACAAACAAATAAACCCCCCCCTTAGGGATTCTGATACTTTCTCAGTGTAGGAACACACTGGTTTGATTTCCCAAATAAAATTTATTTCTGGTAAAGTTCTTCAGTGAGAGCCTGGGTGGTATTCATTAATATCTTCCTAAAATACGACATATATAGGGCATTTGGTGTTAATTCTCAGGGATGAAAAAAATGTACTTTAACCCATATGAAGATCATTTCCAAAAGACAAATTGCATGTGAAACACTATCAACTGCCACTTGAATAAGTGAAATGAGTAGAGTACATTATGATCATTTTTTCTCATGACAAAGTTGTTTACTTGCCTCATATTGAAATAAGATAAAACATCAGTTGGCATGCATTTAGTCTGAAAAAAATGTAAATCAGCAAAATAAAAGATGAGAAGGTAGTAAAACTTCACTAAAAGTGGAAAGGATTTTCATCTATAATGTGATTTTTATTTTCGACCTAATATGTTATAGTATTTGTCATTACACTGCATAATTAAAAGGCCCAAGCAAATATTTTAAATGCATTGGCACAACAAAGTCTAACCCAGGGATCAGTGGGTGAGATAATATCCAAACACTCCCAACACTGATATGTGTGGCAGATGTGAGCATCTGTTGTGAGAAGCAAATGCAAGTTGGCAGATGTACATTGCTTTATAAAGGCATGTAGGAAATTAAAAATTGAAGAATATTATCCTCTGACTCCTGGGAACCCAATGATTGCATGTCAATGGCCTGTAATGAACTACCTGAAAACATAGAGTTAATGTTGTAGTAACATTTTATTATGTAATTATGGTTTACATATACTGAGCTCTTACCTTAGGACAAACACTGTATTAAATGCTTTACATATACTCTACTCTTAATGCGCACAATTACCCTGTGACATAGATGTATTATTCTCCCCAATTTAATAATTAAAAAGTTGCCCTTTATAGAAGCTAATAGCAAGGTTCAGATTTGAACTCATGAGGTGACTTATTAAGTCTTTCATCAACTCATGGGCAAAAACCAAACAACTGAGTTGAAACTTTGAACACAGCTATGGTTAGAAAATATTCATGAAAATGTCTAAGATATTGTTGAAGCCAGTAAAATAATACTAAGTGCAATAACAGTAATGAGTTGAGAGAAATTTATTGTATTTTAAAAGGATAATTCTGCAATATCTATGTAATACTGAGCATTTCAATAGTTCATGAAGTGTTGCTTACAATTTAATTGAGGGTTTTTTCAAGAACTTTGGAGAAATAAACAGATTTTCTCATCCTGAAAAACCTTTAGATGTCAAGTTTCTTTAAAATAAAATTAATGGTTTGTTTTTAGCGTTTGATCTTAAATTTTAAAATGACTTTGGAGTAAAGGTAGGACAACTTACAGTAGACAACACACGGTTGATTGACTTTAATCTGTTTTTTAAATTATTCATTTAATAAAGGGAGAACTAATTTAACCAAAGTGGCCCAAATTAGTGTTGAGATAACCTTTAATCTTTAATAGATTGAGATAAATGTACTGATGAACAAATGACACAATGTATAGGTATAAAACCATTTATAAAGTAGGCATTAGACACTGCATATATAGAGAATTTATCTGATCAAGTAAATTAGCAAGTGAATAGTAATAAACAATTTAGCTTACAGTAAATGTTTAATAAATATTTGTTGAGTTCTGGCTTAATTATTTCACAAACATGGCTCAGATGTTGATTTCAAATTTTTCTCTACAAGAGTCATTCTGTCAACATAATACTGTTACTCTTTTGGGTCATGATAATATAACATGGGAAATAATTGGAAATTGTTAGTGTAGAACAATTGAAAAAAGTAAAGGGATAGAAAATAGAGACCACTAGACTTAAAAGGAGCTCAGAACATTTGGCGTGTGTGAAGGTAAAACGTCATGTGCTCTAAACATGAAGAGTTCATACCAGGAGGAAAAGGTGGACAATTTATATATGGTGAAAGAGTGCAGTACATGGGTGGGTAAGTAGGGTAGGAAAGATTAAAAAGTGGCAGCTACCTTTACATCGTTGCTCACGAGAGCCCTGCAAATGATGAAGTAATAGGATTAGTTATAGGATTCCCTGACTGTACTACCTTCCTAAGTAACAAGGAATCATTGGAGAGTCTTTCAGCATATAATGTGTTTCAATTGCCTCTTATTTATGCCACTGTTGAAGTAAGCATTCCTGCCATAGGGTTCTGGGGGTTATCCAACACATGTCATCCAACATGGGTCAGATGAGGCCAACAGCAGTTTATTAATTACAGACATTCACAGCCTGGGAAGGAGGACATGGCAAGCTATACAGGCCACATTGGGCTTCCATTTGGGTACAGACAGTACAACCAGGGGCTCTGGGAAGCAGACTTTGAAGTATTCAAAAAATGGTTTTTTGAATACTGATCCCTGGTTTCCCAGGAGGGTGTAATTGGCTTGTTTAAACAACTCCACGGACTGGCAGAGAACTGAAACCTGCTACTCTGGGATAAAGCAGGAACTGCCCTGGTCCCTTTGGTAAGGAGGGTAGTTAGGGGACCTCATTCTTGGGAGCAGAGTCAGGAGGAGAACTTGTGTTTATGCTGTTAGAGACCCTCCCAACTTCAGCACATATCAAGATAGCACATATTAAGGGGCCTTGAATTTAGGACTTACACCACATGATGACATAAAACATTGCCAAAAATGGAACATTTTATTTCACAAAGGCCTAATAAAGTTAAAATACAAAGTCGCCCTCAGTTGGTTAGGAAACAGTTCTTTTCCTTGGAGCAGAGGTGAGGTGAAGGGAAATAAAATTTCCTTTGGGGTAAAGAAGAGACTGTTTTCTTTTGGTCCTTTATACTCAATAGACACACAGACAGTGCCTGGGCCTTGCAGAAGGATGTTGGTGAACAGACAGGCAAGAAATACCTTCTAATATTTTCCTTGACTACTATGTCATCTTCTTTGTTCTCATAGAAAAGTTATCCCAACTAGACGAATGACAGCAAGAATTCTTCATTATTTTTGTTGTGGAGTTTACACAATAGCTGTAGGTCCAATTTCAGCAATACAGAGAAGGAAGAAGAAATAATCTCTAGTTCTCTTCCACATCCTATCTCTGGGCCCCTTTGACATGTTATCATCTTCTTGAATTATGTTCTCCCACATCTTCTTTCTTTGCATACCTAGAAGGACTATCTTTAATCAGATCATTATCTTTCACCCAAATAAAGATGCATTTTTCATGCTCATCAAAACTTGCAATATTGTCAGAGTCAGTATTTTCTACTTATGTGCTCTGATGTATGGGAATTTAGATTTTGAAAAAATAGATACCAAACTGATATCAGATCTGCTACGAACTGTGCGACCTTAAACTTTCTTCATTTCTCTGGACGTGAGAGATTTCATTTGTCAAAATGATCAGATCGTGATCCCTGAGGTACCTTTCAGTTCTTTCATCTTGTGCTTCTGGATCTTTTTAACAGAAGCCTGAACTTTCAGGCCTGATTGGTGCCTGTTCTACAAGAGCGAGCCTACGAGGCTTCCTTCCTGAGTTGAGCCTGACTCTGGTTTTGAAGTCCATGCTTCTGGTGGGCATGTCTGCTTCTGCCGACTACTTGACCCGCATCTCGGGTTTCATTCCTGATTTTCCTCTCTGCCTTTGACAGACATCTGGCTTTAGTTTTCTTCTGGAATCATTCCCTACCTTCCCCCAATTAAATATCAGTTATCTTGCCTGCTGGCTCAGGTTTTCAATCCAGGAGTTTAATTGGAGCCTGTGTCTGGAAAAGCAACTGTGTTAAGTTTAAGTAGTTGCTATGAGGAAAGTCTCTAATTAAGCCTTGTAAGAATTAAAAGATTGTAAACTGGGTATCATTTGAACTCGCACCACAAAGGTGATTGTCTGCTTTGCTCACTAATAAATTCATTTGTACTGGCAGTCATTGTAGGGAACCAATTTTCTCTTTCTTTATTTTTCACAATTACCATTCCTAAAAGATGCCATAAAAAAGTCCTTCTTGCACATAATAAGTCAATATTTGGTGTCTTTTATCACTGGTTGCTGAGTTTTACTCTGCCTTTGCTTCAAAGAAAGTGATTTTAAAGAGGCCTGAACTTCTAAAGGAACCAGTCTTATCTGCTGTCTTTTTATTTCGTATTGATCTAGAAAGGAAGCTCCGCAAGGGAAAAAAACTAGATGTGATTAAATCATGGGAAGCAATTCTTTGAAAGGACTATTCTTGATAAGTCATTGAGATTTAATTGTATGTCTATTAAATATTAGATCATTATATTGGCATATTGTGATGATTAATTCGATGTAACTAATTTGATTTAAGATCTAACATCGTTATTCTTATTATTTAATAAATAATAAAGATTTAATAAAATGAATAAAACAATAAAGTGATTGAATAATCATTGTAATCACAAGTTAAACCCTTAGTGGAAAATTAATCTTTGACCTCTAATTTAATGTGAGATCTCTGTTTAAAATTTAAAACTAAAGAGAAAAGCTAAGTTTTCATTTTCAAGGGCAATAAAAAGTTTTGGAAGTACAGATCATTCTTCTAATTAGTACAACTTACAAATTTCTGTTCCAAGAGGAACCCCTGAGCAGCATTACATGAGCAGCCTGAGCACTTGGTAAGCCATTTCAGGTGAACCACAGTCAAGGGGTATGATCAGGTTTAAAATCATGGAAAGGGTTTCGTATTAGATCATTTTCATTTGCCTATCAGACACTGGATTGGCTGGTGAAAAAAATACATATATGTTTATTTCAGAACTATTCAGAATAATGCAATTCATGCTTTTCAGGACTTGACTATCCCCAAGGTAGCTCTGAAGTTCATTGCTTGTCTGCATTCTGTTGTGGTAGCCTCCAGAAGTCATAAGAGCTTTCTGCACTCCGCTTTTCCTAGACTCCTGAGTACAGAATATACAGCACCACCATTACCAGACACCAGCCCAGTAACACAGAGTACAAGCTTTGCAGTTGAACAGATGGGCATGAATTCTGCCTTCTCTATTTACTAACTCTATGCCTTTGGGAATGCCACCTGGCCTCTCTGAGTTCTAGTTATCTCATTACAAAACAGGGATAATAATACATAGCTTCATCATAAGGTTGTTGTGTATTTCAAATCAGATAAAATACAGTGTCTAGTATGTTTCCAGGCCTCTAAAAGTGATAGCTAATACTATTTTATTCTTGGAAATGCTGACAATAGTACTCTACATGGAAAACTCAGTCTAATTATCCCGTATCATGAGAATGATCCTAGCCTGCTGTGAAGCAATAATCTGAGCATGAAACCCAGCAGAGTTGATCATCATTGCTAGATGATTTTCTTTCTTATTAGAAATTCTATCCCTAGATCACCTGGGAGGCCTCTACAACAAAATCTGTGAAAGTGACTCATAATTTGGTTTGATTTTGAAAATGGTCAAGTGAAATTTATAAGGAAACACAAAGAAATTTAAAAATACAATCGTGTTTACTTCCCTGATCTTTATTATAATTTTCAAACTATATTGTTGACAACAAAACAAACTATGTCTTATATAGAGAGTTCTTGTTAAACTACTGTTTTTCTAAATAGTCCAATCATTAATACAGTATTAGGAGGTGAAGAAATTCATAATGATAATCATCATTCACTTCCACTCACACACACCTTGAGAAGAGACATTTCCTTGTTAGAATATTTTGTAAATTGTGTTATGGAATAGAGTCATTTCTGAAAAGTTTGCTGTTTTTCCTTTAAATGCTACCGTGCCAGGCCTGACACCAACATATAACTATTTTCTACAGTTGATTTATATGCAAGGAGGAGTTAGGAGTCTTGAGCAAAAAATACTAAGTTTTCTCTTCATCTCCTTTTCAGTTTCTGATGGCCTTGGCATGTGCTTCTGTATTAGCTAGTCCAAATTCATTAAAAACATTCATTCTCACATAGAAAAAAATAAATTATGTGGGGAAAATAATTTACAATAAACTGTCTTTAAAATGTTTGTTTATAAAATTTGTAAGATGCCCTAGTGCAATAAAATGCACTGACAACCCAGGTTATCCCAGATGCGTCCTTTGTTTTATCTTTTCCTTGTGGTAGGAGATTGTGTTTTTAAGCTAAATATTAGAGCACGTGAGCAGATATTGAATTTTTGTGGTATAATCTCAGTTTGAGAGATTTGTAAGCATAATTTGGATGCAGAAATATTGATATCTCTATTATATTTATAGAATACACGGTTATAGAATAAATACTATAGAAAATTTTTGAACACTTGTGGTAGCTCACACTGTAATCCCAGCACTTTGGGAGGCCGAGGCGGGTGATCACGAGGTCAAGAGATCGAGACCATCCTGGCCAACATGGTGACACCCTGTCTCTACTAAAAATACAATTAGCCAGGTGTGGTGGTGTGCGCCTGTAATCCCAGCTACTTAGGAGGCTAAAGCAGGAGAATTGCTTGAAACCAGGAGAGGTTCCAGTGAGCTGAGATCACGCCACTATACTGCAGCATAGGCAACAAGAGCAAAACTCCATCTCAAAATAAATAAATAAAATTTTTGTATGAAGATTGTCCCAGAAAATTCGGGACATATTTATTGCCATTTCTGTTGTAAGTCATACAAATTTCATGCTCGTGTGGATATCCTTTCTGCATACATTCTTTGCCCTTTTGAAATGTAGGTCTTATTTTTTACGGAAAGTCAATACAATCAGTGGCTGAGAGAACAGTGATGAAGGTCATAAATTTTCAGTAGGTGCTAATATCCATGCATAATGTATTTCAAATGAAATATCTTTTTATATAACTTCAAGTCACATATATGACTAAATTACATATGCATATGGTTAGTATATACAAATTGCATATATGATTAATATATGCATATACACATTTATATATAATTTAGTTTTTAAGGTAAAACAAAGAATAAGTATTAGAAAGTTTCAGGTAGCCGATACTTTTCATACTTGTTTATTATATAATTTCATAAAATGCTCTCTATAGATTCAGAATACTAATTGATTTGTGTTCAGTAGTCACCAAAACAGAATTACTGGAATAAATATTAGAGAATGTTATCACTCAGTTATGGCCAGCACATAGGGAAATCATTGTCATCAGCTGTTGGTCAAAGTATAGATAAAGTACAACTTTTTTTCAAAAGCAATTTAGCAGTATGTATCAAGAGCTTTACATGGATGAACTGCTTGTGGTTACTTTTTAAAAATATATTCCAACAAAGCACATAGTTGGATTAGGCAGAGTGTTATATACAAGGTTGTTCAAACAGTATTGCACACACAAAAATTTGAAAAACATTAGAAAATATTCGAATGCTTAAAGTATAACAGAGTAATTCAAGGAAATACTTGTGGCAATTTAAAGTATGAAGTAGATGCATATTGATATAAAAATGCTCATTCTAAATTTTAAGATAAAATGGTCACAAAGAGGTGGCTCCCATTTTAAAAAATATTATCATAGTAGAAGCGACAATTATTTCTTTGTGATGGGGTTGGCTACAGAGGATGGTGAGAGTTAAGTGTAATGAGAAATACTCTAATTCCAATGTTAGACAATACATCTCTCAGTCAATAATGATCAATCTCACTTTAAATTCACCATTCCTCCCTCAAATAGTCTCTGTAATCCTCTTTGAGCTCCCCGACTCACTCTTCCACTTTTCTACACTGCCTCTCATCAAACCTTCACTAGTTCCTTTTTCTTTTCCCCATACTCTGCTGATAACCTTCTTAACTCACTAGAAAATGTAAGCAATTGGAAAACGGCGTCCATCTGCTTCATCTTCCAAATCCACTCTCCTTACCTGCATCTGTACTCATATGTTCTGCCCTGCCTCGTAATTTTTATTTTTTTATTTTTTAGATGTAGTTTTGCTCTTGCTGCCCAGGCTGAAGTGCAATGGCGCACAATCTTGGCTCACCACAAGCTCCGCCTCCCGGGTTCAAGCGATTCTCCTGCCTCAGCCTCCTGAGCAGCTGGTATTTCAATGGAGAAACTGTGTGTGCTGCTATGCAAGACCAGCCTCTTCATGGGTCTACTTTGTAACTGTCTTCTCTTTCTTATCAATGTGAATTTTTCCATAAAGATTTCAACTTGCAGTTTTTTGATTGCACATCACCTCACAGCTACCGTTCCACTTCTCTGTCACTCTTGACTACAAAACATCTTCAAATTGTCATCTATCTCATTGTCTCTTATTCTTATTTTCCTATATGCTCTGGAATACCCCTCAATCAGGCTTTTATCACTATAGCTATTCTTGTCAAGGTCACCAGTGGCTGTCCTCCTCCCTCATGGTCATTTTCTCTCTTAGTCATAGTTTGTACCTAGATCATTTCTTTCTCTCTTAGTCATAGTTTGTACCTAGATCATTTCTTTCTTCTTGAACCACTTGCTTCGTTTGACCTCCAGTGCACCATTGTCTTTGAGTTCCCTCCTACTTCACTGACTGCGCCTTCTCCGGCACTGTTACTGAATCCTCCTCATCTCCCTGCCCTTTCAATTTTCTAATTCTATTAGGATCAGTACTCATTTTTTCTTTCCTTCTCTGGCTATAATTACTCTTAGGTGATCTCACTCATATGATATTTAATATATATTTCATTGTGTCTTTCACCTCAGCTTCTCACTAACCCCAGACTAACAAGTCTCACCCCCACCCTACCCTCACACCTACACCTTCCTCAAAGATGTGATCTTTCCCTCCTTAATACATGTAAACTTCAACTAATCTGTTGCTTCAGCTAAAAAAAAAAAATTCGAATCACATCTGGCCTGTCACTTTCTCTTACATCATCTCACATCTCTCACGTTCTCTGAAATCTCACACCTTCTCTTATAGCTCAAATCCAGGAGGAAATTCTGTTGGCTCTGCCCTAGCAATATTTCCGTCATCTAACCTCTTCTGAACACCTTTACCATTACCCAAGTCTGAGTGCCACCATCTCTCATGACATCTGGATTGTTATTCATCACAGGGAGAATCATCACTGGTGGTTTTACTTCCACCTTTGCCAACCTATGATATTTCTGTAACGTAGCACTCAGCTGGATCCTTTTAAAACACACAGCAGCACATCTCATTTCTCCACTTCAAGGCCTCTAATGGCTCTATCTGTCTCTCTCAAGGTAAAAGACAAAACGCTTGAAATGGCCTGTAAGGTTAGCTCCTCTTGCCTCACTGAATTCAACTCTTCCTACTCACCCCTGGCTCCCTCAACTCCACTTACTTTGAACTTCTTGCTGTTCTTTAAACACATCAAGTAAATCCAAAGCTCGGGGATTTTCCCCTTCTGGAACTCTCTCACCCAACTCATTCCATTTAATTTACTTTCTCACTTCATTTTTGTCTCTGCTGTAATTCATCTGATTAGAAAGAGCTGCTTTGACCACACTATTTGAAATAGCACTGCTCTCCTTCCATCACCGTCCTACTTATCTCACCAAAACTTCAGAGCTTGTCATCACTTGACGTAGTTTATACTATGTATTTATTGACTATTTTCCTCAACTAGGAGGAAAGCTACATGAAAGCTTTGGCATATTTTGGTCATTGCTGCATGTCCCATTTTGAAATTGTAAGCAGCTTCTCCACAACAGTGGCCAATCTGGCCTATGACTCAAACCAACAACTCCTTGCAGATAAGCTCAGCCAGAACCCACCAAAAGAACCTGTCAGCCAAAGGTGACCCTGGACCTTGTCCTTAGCAGGATGGGCCATTAACTGTTCCCCCCTAAGTCTCAGGGGCCCATATCCACTTCAGGGGGATGTCCTCTTTCCAATCCTCATACTCAAACCATGAGTATTAAAGTTTTTAAGTAAGTATTTTTAAAAATTCACCTAGACTATTTCTAGAAATGTGGTAGGTACTTAGCAATAATTTACAAACAAATTTGACTAATATTAGCAGAACATAGGGAGAATCACATGCAAACACACAAACATAACAATTGAGCTATAATAACTCAGGGTCTGGAAAATATCTAGAAGACAAACTGGGCAATAAATGTAAAGTTTCATAGGGTATTTTGTGTAAGGGGTCATACTTAGAAGACCCTAGATGTGGCCAGGCATGGTGGCTCATGCCTGTAATCCCAGCACTTTGGGAGGCTGAGGCATGTGGGTCACATGAGGTCAGGAGTTCAAGACCAGCCTGGCCAACATGGTGTAAACCCCATCTCTATTACAAATACAAAAATTAGCCAGGCATGGTGGTGGGCACCTGTAATCCCAGCTACTCAGGAGGCTGAGGCAGGAGAATTGCTTCAATCTGGGAGGTGGATGTTGGGCCTGGGCAACAGAGTGAGACTCTATCTCAAAAAACAAACAAACAAAAAGAAGACCCCTAGATGTGCCATTCTACACCTTTCCAATAACTAGAGTCTATAAATGCAAAGATACTTTTGGAAGAAAATCTAGAAACAGAGTCATAAATTTTACCTTAATGTGTAACAAGCAAACTTTAAAATTTTGTGTACAACTTACTGTTGTCATTTTGGTAATATTTATGGTAGTTTTTGACCACAGAATCAACCTAGTACATTGTGAAAAAGCTTTTAGTAAATACATTTTGCTTCAAGAACTCATATTTATGGATGAGTTTAACTTTGAGCGATGATGAATGTGAAGGTTCTATGATCTGTGTTTGTTGTCAGATGACTGGTACTTTCATTTGGGCGAAAAGTACAAAATTTAAAAAATAAATACAAACAACTGTTGCAGCAATACCTAAATCTGAAGTGCCCAAATCACTTGCAGTACTATGTAAAGAAAGTCATGAAACTAAAGTTGTTATGATTAAGTGGAAATTTATTGTCATCATCAGAAGCTAAAATATATGTGAGATGGTAAAATAGAGAAGGCTTGTGCAACATCTACGACATCTGAGTTTTAATTGTACACATTGGCAACTAAGAAACTATGTTCTAATTTGTATGGAAAGGCTTTATTTTTAGTTTTATTATTTTAGTTTCTTGCTCATTAATGTTTCAGAAGAAGTAAATCTGGAAAATCTCTGGGTGGTTTTATTTGAATTAAAATCCCATATTCTTGATGATTAAGATAGACCACCTTCTTTTTTATTCTTTGAAATTTTATGCTGATGGCTTTTGTGTTACTCTGTTCTCACACGGCTAATAAATACATACTGAGACTGGGTAATTTATAAAGGAAAGAGGTTTAACTGACCGACAGTTCCTCATGGCTGGGGAGGCCTCACAATCATGGCAGAAGGTAGAATTTGTCTTCCATGGTGGCAGGCAAAGAGAGAAGGAGAGTATGTGCAGGAGAACTGCCTTTATAAAGCCATGAGAGCCTGTAAGACTTACTCACTATCACAAGAACAGCATGGGAAAGACCTACCCCCATGATTCAATTACCACCCACTGGGCTCCTCCCACAACACATGGGAATTATGGGAGCTACAATTCAAGATGAGATTTGGGTGGCGACATAGTCAAACCATCTCACCTTTTTAAATAAATTCCTGGTGAAACTACTAGTGATTATTCTTGAGGGGACATCAGAACTGTATTGAGTTAATTGCCGAGAATCAACTAGGTCTGTGATCTTCTGCAAGTTATTTATGGTTAGTGAAACGAAGTTACTATATGTGCAAAACATGTATGATACAAGTGTTGGAGGGTTGTTTTCCCATGCTAAATGAGATTATTTTAGTAACAAATGAAATTATTTTGCTTGAGTTTACATTGATACAGTACATACATTATAGTAAGTTTTAAATAAAAGGGTTAATTCATTTTCCTCAAGGTCTCTTATGAAACTAAAGAGTCCAAGGCTTATCTGATACTTAGTTTTTGTCCTGGTGAGTTTCAATAGTTTTGTTCCTTCTTGTGCTTTTATTTTAAATTAAGAATCTACACATTGAGTCCCAATTTAAGATAGAACTTGTTTTTCCATTTCCAACTTACTATGAAATGTTTATAAAAATCACAAGAGTTCCAAGGAAACTTTTATTTTTACAATGATGGAATAAGTGGTACTGGATTAGCCCTATATTCATAATTTAAAGAAAAAAACAGGCAAGTTGTATGAGGTATGAGTTTACAGGCTTTGGACAATAGGCAAAGCAAGTCTGTTATACATTATTAAAGAGAAACTCACCAAGTGAATCCCAGGATCAATGTATGGCTCTCTGTGTGGGCAACTTCTTGACTCTAGTACAAGGAGCTAGAGGTGAAACAGAATACTCTCTCTGAGCTTCTAGAAATCAGACTGCAGGGTTTCTGAAGCAGCTGAAATCTACAAGATAAGATTCCAGAGAATAGAAATCTGCACAGAGGAGAGGATGCAGAAGGCTTTGTGTGAATTAACCTGTCAGTCATGAGTTCTATCCGAACGCTGGGCAGTGCATGTTCAGAGACTATGGAGAGGCACACCAGAGAATGTATTACTAAAGGGGTAGATGGGAGTAGAGATGCTAGAAGGTAAGTAGTGCTGAGAAATGATAAAGTTTGTGAAATGACTTTGTTAACTCCTGCAGATATCAGACTGTGACAATAGAAAGGTCACTCTTAAAATAAAAAAATCTAATTGTGAAAAAATGGAGAGAGAATTTGGAAGCTGAGTTTTAGTAAGTGAGACTGGCTGGGAAAATACTTTGGGCTTTCCACAGATTTGTCCTAATGAGACCTAAACACAAGCATAGAGAAATTTAAATTAATCACCTAGTAAATAAATGCCTATTGGAACTAAAATCAAAACTCATCAGAGAAAATTAACACAATTCAGACTGTCTATACCATATCATCCATAATGTTCAGTATGTAATCAATACTTGATACAAATGCAAATAAAAAATATTTGACCTGCAGTCAAGGAGAAATGCCATTCATGGAAACTGAATTCAAGATGGCCAGTATACGTATGTTGAAAGATGTAAAGGAAAAATATGGTTATAATGAGAGAATAAAGTAAATCGCAGATGAGAAACAAACACCATGCTAATAAAAAACCTGGACTAAAAATGTAATAACAAATTTAAAACCCACTGCACATAGTTATCAGTGTATTCAAGACGGTGGAAGAAAAGAACAGAGAACTTGAAAAGACATCAGTAGGCAGTATCCTATCTGAAGAATGGAAAAAAATGATTGAAGTTAAGTGAAGAGACCCTGAAGTACCTTTGTAGAAAATTGTAGGAAAATATCACTTGATCTAACATTAGTGTAATTGTGGTTCCAAAAAGATAAGAGAGTTGAGAATGCCACAAAAATAAAAATGAAAGGGGATGTATGGCCAAAAATTTTACCAGTTTGATTGAAAATATTAATATAGACATATAAAAGCTAAGTAAACCTCAAGAAGGAAAACACCAAGCAAAGGCAAACCATTCTACAAAAAAGAACAGAGAACTTGAAAAGACAGAAGTGGGAAGTGTCCTATCTGATGGATGGAAAAAAAATGATTGAAGTTAAGTGAGGAGACCCTGAAGTACCTTTATAGAAAATTGTAGAAAAATATCACTTGATCTAACACTAGTGTAACTGTGGTTTCAAAAAGATAAGAGAGTTGAGAATGGCACAAAAATAAAAATGAAAGGGGGTGTATGGCCAAAAATTTGACCAGTTTGATTGAAAATGTTAATATAGACATATAAAAGCTAAGTAAACCTCAAAAAGGAAAATACCAAACAAAATCAAAGCATTCTACAAAAAAGACACAGGCACTTGTATGTTCCTTGCAGCAGTATTCACAATAGCAAAGTCACGGAATCCACTTAAACGTCCATTAATGGCAGGTTGGATAAAGAAAATGTGGTACATATACATCATGGGATCCTACACAGCCATAAAAAAGAATAAAATCATATTCTTTGCAGCAGCATGGATGCAGCTGGAGACCATTATTCTAAGTGAATTATATTAGTTTGCATTTCAATAAAGGAATACCCGAGGCTAGGTAATTTCTGAAAAAAAGGTTTATTTGACTCACAAAGACATTTACACACAGTGAAATGAATCAGATCATTGATTGCTGGAGCTAAGGGTGGGGTACACACAGAATTTTTCTGAGGTTTCAGCCAGGTGCTGGTGGCTCACACCCATAATCCCAACAATTTGGGAGGCTGAGGCAGGAGGATCACTTAAGGCCAGGAGTTTGAGACTAGCCTGGGCAACATGGCAAGACCATGTCTCTATAATAGAAATTAAAAAATATATATATATATGTTTTATACAAAATATATATATGTAAAAAAATATATATGTCTTTTTCTTTGAGACCGGTTCTTGTTAAGTTGTGAACAGAACTAGAAGATTTTTGCATGCAACACTAGTTTTACTTGAAAGAATGACTGACAATTTAGGGTTATTTAGTTTTGAGTATTTGGCAGACATTTTATTGTAAATGAACAGAGTGAGTCTGCAACTGAAGGAAAATAACAGGAACAAAATTCAAGTTTTGAGCAAAAACTAAAATTTTTGTAAAGTTTTATCTGCCATCTTTAGCTTGACCACTTCCTAATACTTAAAGATTTATCTTTCTGATGACAACAGTGGTGATATTAATGAAAGTGATTTTTTATATTATGTAATAAAGTGCACTAACATTTGAAGATCTGCATAGCTCAGTAGACCAATAGTTTCCAAGTGACTAATGCATGTTAAAAAGTCAAACATGCATAAGATCCATTCAAGGCACATGATAGACCAGTGGATTTTTATATAACTATGAAAAGTTCTTTCATATGGTTTCAGATTGAACATTGCAAATAACCTTTAAGATAAGTTTAACATTCGTCAAGTTTTGAGCAGTATCAAAGAAAACTATTCACAATTATCTAAATGGGGTTATTAAATACTGCTATCGGCAATCATCACCATCTGCTGGCTCATTGGCATCAAAGACTTGTATGTCAAGGTCTTTGGGTCCATCAGTATGCTTAACCTCACCTAGGGCTTCTTTCATGGGCTCTCCAGCCAGGAAACCCATCAACAGCTGGCTGATAAAAAGGGCCTCCACATTGTGGCCCTCTGCCCGTAGTGGTTGCCTGCCCCCTGGGGGCCTTGAGAAAGGATCTGGAGCTGAATGATGATATTCCAGACATCAATCTGGACTAGGAAGAAGTGAAGGCTGTGCAGGGAATGAAGTGCTCTGTATGGTCCAGTTGAAAGAGAGCTGCCAGATAACCTCTTTGACCTTGTGCAGCCGGCCCCTGGTGCTACCCAACACCTAGGAGAGATTCAGCTCCCTCACATCTTGGGGTATTACCTTGTTTTTTGTTTGTTTGAAGAAACTTTAAATTGTTTAGAAATAAATAATTATAGCTTTCGTTTATTGACCTCATGGTATATGCCAATCAATGTGATAGGATCTTTCCATGCATTTCTCAGTTCAAGACTACTTTAAATATTCATCCAAACTAACGAAAGTAAATGAATTAGTAAGATGGGGCTAATAATCTGACTGAATTCATAATAATGTGCACGACAATAATTGCTGTAATTATAGCAAATACATATTAATTCAGTCTTCCAAAGTGAATGCGATTAACCTCATTTTACTGAGCAGTTAAGTAATTTGACTACCTTGAGGAAATGACAACCTGTTTTCCACAATGGAAATGGAAGCCTGAAAGCTACTAATGGGAATGTTAAATGGTGTATTAATTGTACACCATGGTAATTTTGACTTGTACTTTCCTGGTGGCTAATGATGTTGAGCATTTTCTCATGTGCTTATTGACCATTTGTGTGTTTTTTGGAGAAATGTCTATTCAGTGCCTTTGTCCATTTAATAAGTTATTTTTTGTTATTATTGAGTTCCTTATATTTTCTAAATACAAGCCCCTATCAGATACATGATTTACAAAATTTTTTTTACTCATTCTGTGGAATATATTATTATTTTTTATTTCTTTGAAAGCTTTTTCTGCCCCACCCACATCCTTTTTCTGGGACACTGAATGAGACAAATGTTAAAACTCTTATTATAGCTCTGCGAGTACCTGAGGTGGCTCTGTTTATTTTTTCCCAGTCTGTTTTCTCTCTGTTGCTCAGTTTGGGTAATTTATATTGTTTTACCTTCAGGATAACTGGTGATTTTCCCTTTCCTCTCCATTCTCCTCTTGAACCATTCTTGCAATATTTTAATTTTGGCTGTCCTATACTTCAGTTAAAATTTCCTTTTGACTGTTTTCTATATCTCCCGTTTCTTTACTGAGGTTTTCTATTTGCTGAGACTTTTTTCTTTCTTCTTCTTCTTTTATTTTAATGGCTTCAAGAGTGCTTATAATTGCTCACTTAAGCTTTTTTATAGTAGCTGCTTTAAAATCGTTGTCATAGGGTGGGTGTGGTGGCTCATGTCTGTAATCCCAGCACTTTGCAAGGCAGAGGCAGGAGAATTGCTTGAGCCTCGGAATTTGAGACCAGCCTCGGCAACAAAGTGAGACCTCACCTCTACAAAAAATAATAAATTTTAAAATTGAAATAAATACTATCAGCTCTAAATACATTTTCATGAAACCACATTATTTTCATGTTGTAACAGATTGATTGCAAAATTAAATATAGAACCCAGATATCTTTTCCAAAGCTAGACATTAAATATATTTGCAAAATTATGAAACAATGACATTCTTCTCACTATTTTAAGTATTTTTTTCAATAACAATGTTATTTGTATAACATGTATGTTATACAATGTAATGTAGACATGTAATGAAAGTATTATTTTAAATGACAAATATTTCAAGAATTCCTCAGTGTTAATTTCTATTAAGTATATATATATATGTATAACTCACATAGATAAAAGGTCTTTGGTATCTTTAACCGTTTTTAAGCTTTTAAAGCGTTAACGAGACAAAAACTTTTGTGAACTGCTAGTAAATGAATTCTTGGAATTGATACCATTTACTATGACTGAATACCGAACTCAAAATTTACATTCAAGCTCAAAACAATCTGTGGAAGCCTATGTGAATGTTTTCATGACATACGATAAAAACATCATGTTCTCAGAGAAGATAAAAAAATATAATGACAGCGCTCAGGAATGGAATAAATGTGGCATAGGTAGCAAGAAAAGTGATTTAAAAACACCTCCTCTGTTTAAATCAAGTGAGTAGGTACACATTAAAATGATAGTAAATGCTAAGCTTCATCTGTTACACTATTAAAAAATGTGGACTGTATAGCACTGCAAACTTCAGTCAATGAGAAGAGGCAATAAAACATAAATTTTATTTCGTTTTTCTTTTACAGATGAAAAGGTGTTAAGAACTGAAGTTTTCAACTTTTCATACCTTAATACTCTTTGGCAGTTACTCTTTACACTTTAATTGGCAAATGAACAATACTAAGGTTTATTAATTCCAAATTCTTAAAGAGTTTTGGTTTTGAAGGATGAAGCTAGATACATTTCTGCATTTTAAAGTGCAAATCTCAAAATATATATATATATTTAAATTTGGCTTGAACTATTTCAAAGGAAAAGAGTGTAAAGATATTGAAAAAGATTTTTTGGTTTCCTCTGGTTTTTCTTTTTCTTTCCTTTTCAAAATATGTTTCCAATAATTCAGTTTTACAGTGAAAATGCTGATGGCTGTGGACAGCATGGCTCAGTATTGACCTCTTCTAAGTTATTATCTATATTACTTACAATTATCTGAACAAAAAGACTCTAACCTTCTTTGAACATGCACTTCAGCCAGTACAATCCTCAGTGCAGCAGTAACACAGGCCGCCCTTTAAATACAGAGCAGTTGACTTTGTTGCAGATCACTTGTTCCCCTTCTGGATCAAGAGCACTATGGTACCTTGGACACTTCACAGTGTAATTCTTCATAAAGCAGGGCTGGCATATGGACTCATCCTTGAACGTCACTTGCTGTTTCCCAGCCCTAACAGAGCCACTATTAAAGCTGCAGCAGTGTTTCCAACACCAGACTTGGTTTATTGCCTGGATATACTCATCTGCCTGCATATCCCCGTATCACACTTTGCAGCCAGTCCTATGGGATTTCTCATGGCCACAATATACTTTACCATATCATACATTTTCACTATTTCAGAATAAATAACAACAATGAAGAGTTCCTAGCAGTTGTCATAAATGAAACACACTTGGTGCCACAATTTGTTATGCCCCACCGCCTCAGCATGGATTATAACATGGCCTTTCTTTACACTCTCTTTTTGGCAAATTCGGGGATACTGACTTATTCTGAGATTTGCGAATTTATCCTCTTTGTTCTCACTGCAGTTGCAGTGCTTCTGTCCTCACCAGCAAAATGAATTTGATTAGTGATCTACTCATCCACTGCACTGGGAAATGGAATATCTCCTCTCTAAGCTTCACTTGTGCATTTTACACACTCAGTTGTATCTACTTCACTTTGGAAGAAGATAATTCATCATGGTGCAAGATCCTTGTAGGATCTTGATCATGAGTAGTCAGCTGTCTTTCCAGCTGCTTACCCCAAGATTGGGCCCCTCTGAGGCAGCCACAGAAGTTTCTCTGAAGATGCAAAATAGATCATTTAGCTGGTGAAGATAGTTGTCCTATAAGAAAATGAACAATTTAATAATAAAACAGTAAATGAAACATAAGTAAAAAATTTAAAAATATATATATAATCTACATGAAAGTTCAGAAACGTATTCCAAGATATATTTACACAAAGAGTTTTAATTTAGAGGGTAGAAATGAAACTGCCAGAAAGAAAACACAGACACACACACATATGGGCGCAAATAAACACAGACTGGTTGCAGAGAAAGAGGTGTCCGTGTTTCTCAAATTGTGAATGAACAAAACTAATGCCCAAACACAAAGATGCCAAAGATGGAAAGCTTTTATGAAATGTACTGTGACTCACAACGTCTGCGCTTCATCAAGTTAGGATGCAACAGAAAGGATGCAATAGAAAGATATTTTCAGTTATTCAAAGGCTTACTACACTCATACTATCTTCTTAAAAACAATGACAGGAGGCCGGGCGCGGTGGCTCAAGCCTGTAATCCCAGCACTTTGGGAGGCCGAGGCGGGTGGATCACAAGGTCAGGAGATCGAGACTATCCTGGCTAACATGGTGAAACCCCGTCTCTACTAAAAATACAAAAAACTAGCCGGGCGCGGTAGCGGGCGCCTGTAGTCCCAGCTACTTGGGAGGCTGAGGCGGGAGAATGGCGTGAACCCGGGGGGCGGAGCTTGCAGTGAGCCGAGATCGCGCCACTGCACTCCAGCCTGGGAGACACAGTGAGACTCCGTCTCAAAAAAAAAAAAAAAAAAAAAAAAAAAAAACAATGACAGGAGCAAACACAATGCTCACTGATACAGAGAAAATGCAAATATAGTTATAGATGTAGAGGTAGGCATAACTATAGATAAAGATATGTACAACAGCTACTTGGGAGATGAACAGCTTAATGCTAGGCAGTAGTTTTTTGAAAAAGCTGATGCCGTAAAAGACAAAGAACAGAAAATAAGAATTTCATTTTTTATCAACATTTACCAAATTAAAAGACATTAAAACATTTTTGTTAAAAGGCAAAGGTTTTTAGCATCAAATAAAAATATTCAGATATTTGTATCTTTGTGAAGAAACATTCCTAAAGTGAAATGCTACAGAAAGTAAACAGAAAACATACCTTAGTAATCTTAAGATGTTACCAGAAGAAACTGGGTTTGGGGTATGTGGCAACTCTCTGTACTATCCTTGCAGTTTTTCTGTATATCTAAAACTGTTCTAAAATTAAAAGTTTATTAATAAAACACAATTCTGCCTGACACACTGCTTTGCAACTTGCTGTTGTTTTGAGTAAAAATATGCTGCGGAATGTTTTCCATGTTGACACATGGATTTATTCCATTTCTTGTAATACTTACAGAGTAATTCATTTTATGATGGAGCAAGATTTATTAAACAAGCCTTTTTTGAATTTTATAGAATCTGAAACAAGGCTGTGATAAAATATCTTGCACAAGCACTTTTCTGCTCTGGTAGTTTGGAAGGATATTCATCAAAATGTCAACAGTCATTATGATGGAAAGGTGAATGTACTCTTCGTTTTTATGTGTGTAATTTTATGTAGTTTCTCAGGTTTTTGCTTGTAAAATGTATTATTTCTATAATCAGAAGTACTATGATCAATGTTTTTCTTAGTCCTATATAAATATGACTTATTTTGTTTATGAGGTGAAACATATTAATAAAAATGATTTTATTAATATATTTCAGGGGCAAAGTTAATTTTGAGGGCAAAAATGGAACTGCCAGAAAGAAAACATAGACACACACACACACACACACACACACACACACACAGGCACACATAAACAGAGACCAGTTGCAAAGAAAGAGGCATCAGTCTTTCTCATTGCATTTGATGCAATGTGCAACGTTGCACATTGCAAGGATAGTACAAAGGGTTCCCATATATCCCAAACCCAGTTTCTTCTTCTAATAACATCTTACATTACTAAGATATGTTTTATGTTTTCTTTCTGTTGCATTTTATTTGTGGAATGTTTCTGGGTAAACATTTTATCTTAAAGGTAAAATAGGCAAGTACTTTAGTCCCATATAACATTGCACATTTCATCAAATGTATTTGTTACAATGATCGGAAGATGATCTAAACTTGGGAATCACTACCGGTTTTCTGATTTAGCTTTGCATTTCCATGTAGTGCAAGCAGGCAAATAATAAACAACTGCGAGGAGGAGCCAAATAACATATTTCAGATGGTCAATTTAATACATATTTTACGGAAGCTTTCTTTCAATTGCTAAAATCATTGATTCAATTTGATGACATCTTAAGTCACTTACATAAAACATTTATAAAATCCTTCAAGATGATCATAAAGATCAAACTTAATCACATCACTAGCAGTACACTCAGCTATTTAAATATCCTATATGTAATGTGTAGCTTTAAATACTGTTATTAAGTTGAAATAAATATGAAATAAGTATTCAATAAAAAATTCGGAGAGAGTAAAATAAATTTAATGAAATCACATTGAAATAATAATACTAATAAAATGCTGGGAAATAAGTAAATGAAAATGCTGGTTCTTGAAAATGTCATTGCAATCACAATCCTTTGGTGAGGACAATTAAGACAAAAAGATGATGAATACAAATTCAAGCATTAAACAAAGAATATTACCAGACTATGGAGCATCTCTCGTGGTTAATGAATACTAATGAGAGTATCTTGGTGAATTTGCTAACTTTTAAAGATAGCTTAAATTACCAAAATAGGCTGAAAAAGTAAAAAATGATTTGAGTAGAAGATCTATGTTTCAAATTTGAGCAGGCTGCCTATAAAAAGCTGGACTCAGAGAGTTTAATATGTGGCTTTACACAGACTGGTAAGGTTTTGTCTGCTCTGTATTACATAGTGGGCATTTTAGATTGTAAAAGTGGAATACTTGCCTTTTCTTTTTGCCATTAAAGTAACATAGCACTAATTTCCAAGATGAAAAACACATTGTTATGCATTGAGTTGTTTCTCCAAAAAGAGATATTGAAGTTCTAGTCCCCAGTACTAGAGATAATGTCACACTGCAGTAGGTTAGTGTCTTAGTCCAATGTGACGGTGTCTTTAGAATAAAATGAAAATGTTGGGAGGTCAAGGTGGGTGGATCACTTGAGGTCAGGAGTTCGATACCAGCCTGGCCAACATGGTGAGACTCTGTCTCTAGTAAAATTACAAAAAATTAGCTGGGCCTGATGGCGGGCGCCTGTAATCCCAGCTACTCTAGAGGTTGAGGGAGGAGGATCGGTCGAACCTGGGAGCCAGAAGTTGCAGTGAGCCGAGATCGCGCCACTGCACTCCAGCCTGGGTACACAGCAAGACTCCATTAGAAAGAAAGAAAGAGAGAGAGAGAGAGAGAGAGAGAGAGAGAGAGAGAGAGAGATCAAGTCACAAAGCAGGAGCAGAATGCGAATAAGTAGAAGCTAAGCATGCTGCTAAGAAACAAGAACATGAGAGGATAAAATGAAGGAGAAAAACTCAAAGGCTCCTAGACAAAGAAGAAAATGCAAGTATTCCAAATATTGAAACAAAAAGATAAGAAAGGGCCAACCAAACTTGAATTTATAAATGGAGTATCTTCTTCATAAAACACATAAAAATAAATTAGGAATTTTGCTTTTAATAAAAGGTTAAAATATCTGCTTCCTATTGAATTATTTTGCATAAGTAATGTGCCTCCTAGCAATTAACTAAACTTGTCAACATAAACTGTATTGCTTAGCTATATTAAATATACAATGTCCAAATATTTTTGCTTTTGCAAAAGAAAATTTTTTCTTTATTACAGATAGAGTTTCACACTGTTGCACAGGCTAGACTGCAGTGGCATGATCATAGCTCACTGCATCCTCGAACTCTGAGACTCAAGGGATCCTCCCACCTTAGTCTCTTGAGTACTTAGGACTACAGACTGGTGCCACTACACCTGGCTATTTAAAAAATTTTATTTTTTGTAGAGACAGGATGCCACTTTGTTGCTGAGGCTGGTCTCTAACTCCTGGCTTCAAGCAATTTTCCCACCTTGGCATCCCCAAGTTTTAGGATTACAGGTGTGAGCCCAGCACCCGGCCAGAAAATTTTCTATATATGCTTTATATAATATGATTTTTCTGTTACTTATTTACTTAAGGAAGCCTTGCCTGAAGAACTAAAAGAACCTTCTTCTATTTGAGAGACAAGCTCAAGTACGTAATCCTTTTATATTATAGAAAATTCAAATGAAATGAAGTGTTTTGAAAATCAGGGTGCAGAGCTTTCAATAAAGCATTTTGATGAATTTTTCCAGTACAGTAATCAGCTGTTATGCTTTTAAGTTCATTTTAATGTCAGGGAAGGCAAAGACTCCCTTTTTACTTTATTTATTTTGAATTAGGTATACATTGCAGGGAAATGGACTTTCCAGAAACCTGAAGGCGGAATACCTAGATGCTGAAACTCCCTTCGGCTCCTCATATAATGATGTAGTGGTGTTCATATAGCAGGGCTTGCTATAGGACTCAGAGAGTCTGATTGGAAGTTCACAGCTTGTTAGCCTAAGCACATCGCTTGCTAGTGTTGAAATATATGAGTTAACAAAAATATAAAATACCTGGAAGCAAGCAACAAGAATCGTGTAGAATTTATATAGGATGGCATGTGCTCATGTGGGTATATGTGGGTGTATATATGAACTGAGAGTAAACAAAGTAATACTGAGAGAAATATAATAAGTCATAAAAATGACAGACTTCTCTAAAACATTTAATTTATAATTCAAAACAATTTGATGTTTTACATATGCGTGCACCCTGGGCCAGTCATAGATCAGAGACAGTAAAAAGGAAAAAATATGTGATTTGCGCCTCTCTGTCCTCCCCCCACTTTTTTTTCTCTCTGCAGAGAGGTCTTATTATATCTGATTCCTGACTCCACACATGCTTAGATGAAAAGTGCAGTAACGAGGCTACACGGCAATCTGGTTTAACACTTAAAACTTAATGCTTGTTTGGGTTTAGACTCTGTGCTACGTACTTTACAAATATCATTGGTTTAATCTTCACAATAACCCATCTTAAAGATGAAAAAGCTGAAAGCACAGCATTGTCATCCACAAAGTTATCCAATTAGAGGTGTTTTTTTTTTTTTTTTTTTTAAATACGAAGGGCCCACACATTTGTAAAGAAATAGTAATAAAACATTACCTTTGAAAGTATCTGTAGGAAGAAGTATCTAGCACAAAATACTTGGGGGTGTGCGTGCCAGTCTTCAATTTGTTGCCTTTCAGCTCCAGAAATACCTTCATACCCTTACTCTGTAATAAAGGACAGACATACTTTTAGTGTTTCTCCTTTACAGTAAGAACAACATTAAGCTTTCTTAGGAAAAGGTGCTGGAGGAAATTTGCAGGAGGAAGAAGCTTCTCTTGCTGGCACCAACAACAGTACACTTGGTCTGCAGTGTGGTTGGAAAGGTATCTGGTGTGGCTGTGCCCCAGGTTGCGATCCCTTAGTGACCTCGAAGTCCTGATCCAGCCTGGTGGGCATCTTCCTGCAGCCCTCAACACAGATGCTATACCTAGCATCCCCACTTTCTCTTCACATGCGTGCACTCAGCCATGAGCTGAGGCTCACCCAAACCTTGCTAGCTGACTCTCTGCCTCACCAGCTACTGCAGACCAGCCCAGTCTTGGACAAAGCAGTGACCCTTGGTGTCTTCCCATGGGTTGCAACTGTACCTTCACAAGGAAGTCTGATCCTTAGCAATAGGTAGAGGGACTGTTTTCAAGATGTTTCTTCCTTGGGTATGCTTCCTCAGCCCTTGCATACTATATAGAATTCTATTGTATTTCATGATGACTGTTTTATTATAGTTTAATAATTCTTTACATTTAATGTTCCTTGTTTAAATCACCATGTGGTTTCGGTACATTGATAAAACCCAGGCTGATACTTGTGGATGTCTTGTTTTTGATATAACATTCAATGGACTCTGTGATAACCACTGGGCTGCTTCGCCTTAACCACAGGCTTTTAATGTTATATACAAAAGTGACCACAAAGAACATACATTATTCCAAGTTATGTTTTAGCTTAACTCTTGAGGTTTGTTTTCTTCTCTCCCCCTGAATTGTTCGATCAGCTCTAATTCCATACCTTTCCCAGATGTTAGGAATCTCAATATCAATTTCCTAACATTTCTAGCTCCATATATTGTGTTCAGGATCCCTAGGGGAGACACAAAGCTGTACAATGAGGGCTCTTGTAGGAGTAAGGCTCCTACTATTTTCTGGTGGGGTGGCATTTCAGTATTTTCACAGCCTATTGGAATAGGTCATAACATTTTAGAATGTTGAATATAAGCCCTGATTATCATCTGTACTGTCCCTGTAGGGAAATACGTGAATTTTGAATAAGCAGCAGGGAAGAAACTGAGGTTTAAATTTGTTCAGACACACCTCAAATAAGTAGTCAGAGGTTACCAGAAAGCCTAATGAGCAGTAAATTAATGAAAATAAAACAACTATCCAGATGAAGAAAATCTTTTGTTATCGCCATTTATATTTACAAGACATTGACATTTTCTAAAATTTAATCTTTATAAATTTTCTGAAAAACCAACATGTTTTCTAGTATAAGATTATTAACTGTCATACAAGATCACAGCAAACCCTAACCTATACAACTATGTTCTTCATTTATTCTTCAGTAACCCATAAACACCAAGTTCTTAGCAAATAGAAGTCAAGCATCCAAGAGAAGGGAAAACTATTTTCTTATATAAGCTATAGATGTATTTCTATTGTCTATTAGAAAAAAACTCGTTCTTAGGAAAGTCATTGACGATTTGCCACAGTTAATTCTGAAATTTCTTTGTTGAAAGCAGGAAAGTAGAAAATAATTGATTGCATTAACAAGAATAAGAAACACAATCATCCATTTTTATATCAGATCAAATTATGAAAGTCAGAAAGCTGACTCATAGGAAGAAACTCATCAATGACACACACCTCTCTAGAAAGGAAAACGTCCATTTCATGTCTTCCAATATTCCTATATTGCCATTTGATGAAACTGAAGATTCTTGTAAGTTAAAAACAAATAAACAAAAGTTCAATTTGTGAGGTTTTCACTATATACTTCAGTTGAGGTGAACTAAAGACCATTTTGTTACTAACATAAAGCTAACAATAAATCATGTACCCGGAAATAAGGTGTAAGTAGTTTTGACGGTCACAGTGACTTGATTCACAGAATAAATGTCTGACTTCATATGAGTCAGAGACTCTGACCACCCATTTTAATGCATATAACCATTTATTTCCCATGACATCACTGCTGGACAAGGACATTGGAAATATGATCCCCTTTAAGAATGTGGGCATTATAGTGCTTTGCGATAAAGCAAACTGGGGTTTTAATCCAGGCTCTCCCATTTTCTACACATGTGAGTCTCATCTTCTTTGAACCTCATCTTTAAAGTGAAGAAAACAGCACCACTCTTGCAGAGTTGTTTTGAAAGTTAAATCAATTCATGTGGCATGTGAAATATATGTGCCTTGCAGCAGTGACAAGAAATTAGGCCAAGTCTATGGGTATCAGGAACAATGTCTCTGTCCGATCCCTGTAGCAGCTAAAATAGCCTGTCACCACAAGCCATCTTCCCTGTTCTACACTGGCTAATAAAAAAGTACTTAGCATATTATAATAATCACTGTAACATTATTAGGAAGAGTAGAGATAGGATATTGAGTTCCTAATATAGGCCACACGTTATTCAAGCCCGCTTCTATTAAGTGTGCACTTGGAATGAACTTCCATGACTTTGCCGTACAGCAGCAGTGTTGATAGCTGATATAATTTACTGTCAGCTGAACCTAAGCTACTTGTGAATAAGACCTACAATCATTTCTCATATTCTCAGGGGATTGGTTCCAGGACTTGGTATCCCCACAGATACCAAGATCCATGGATGCTCAAGTCCCTTACATAAAATGGTCTAGTTTTTGCATATAACCTATGCACATTCTCTCCTATACTTTAAATAATCTCTAGATTATTTATGCTGCCTACTAAAATGTAAATGCTATGTAAATAGTTGTTACACTATATTTTTATTTGTAGTTTTATTATTTTGTTATTGCTTTTTATTGTTTTTCAAATATTTTCAATTCGCAGTTGGTTGCATCATGGTTACAGGATCTGCAGATACAGGGGCCAACTGTAGTTTTCATTTCTCTGTGTTCTTCAGCTTACCTTCACATGGTAGATGCCCATGAAAAACCCTGAAACTCATGAAAGGTAGCAAGATTTCAAGCTATGTTCTCCCCTCCTCTAGAGCACCTTGTAAATAGAGAAGACAGGTGTGATGCAAACAAACATGACAATGTCAGGGGTGTTGATAGCCACAGGTAAAGTGAGAGTGAACCCCAGTGAAACTACTCTCTCCTCATATTTGGGGAACTTCTTCATTTTCCACTCATCTTTTTGCCCTCGACTATCACATTGATATCATAGGCATATATTCAAATACAATGAGTATTATGCTGTATCAGTTAAAGCAAAATGGTTTAATTTGGGATGAGAATAAATCTAAATAATTATACATTATTCAGTTAGGCATAGGAAGGTATACAGATGTGCATTTTTTTCATACTGAAATGTGTCTCCCTGTTTCTAATAAAAGAGAGTTCTAAAAAGGTGAAACCCTCTTCATTGTATGACTTTTACTATTATTAATTTTTGAAAATCATGATTCAGTTTTTGAATAGTTTTATATGTGCTTATTAAAAGGTGAAAGAATAAATGTCAGTGGCTCTGGAGAGACTTACGAGTGAGCTGAAGGGAATTTTCTCCCATTACAAATAATAAAATGTTGAATAAAATGTAAAAACAAATACTTAAAATATACAGCTGAGTTGTAAAGCAAAAAACAAACAAACAAAACAAAACAAAGCAAAAACAGAAAACTTTGAGTGCTGGAAATGTATAAGACCCTGATCCAGAACAGGAGGCTGGAGCTAATGCTGCTGTAATCCCAGACAGTGAAAATAAGAGTATACAGGAATGGAAGTAAACCCTAAAAGTTTGGAGCAAAGGTTCCGACCCCCATAGGGATCTTTGACCTAATAAGTGTAGGAACTGAATCCAAGAACTCTAAATAAAGTTACGTAGCTAAGACCTTGAGGTGGTGCCTATTCTGTGAAAATAAAACTAGAAAAATATCTTCCAACTAGCCTGGAGAAGCTGAAAAGAGAGTTTGCATTCTGCTTGAGGTACAGGATCACATGGAGGACAGGGGTGCCTTTCAAAATAGAAAATTTCAAAAAATGGGGCACATATAAATGGCTTTGAAATTCGTATCATGTTTGTGGTATGGGAAATCAAACTGAAAGAAGAGACATAAAAAATTGATCCCTTCTGAAAGCTATGAGGTCTGGTAGTAGAAACAAACAGAAAACTGTGCTATAAGGCATACTCCTCAAATTCAGGACACGTGAGATTCTCATCTGGAAAAAAATTTTCACAAAAGATGAAGTCAATATGGAAAAGTTATAAAAACATGACAAAATCACCACGAGAGTGTGTAGAAGATGCACAAACATGAAGAACTTGCGATTCACATACTACAGAATAAAAAATAGACTATAATTCAGAATCTTGAGAATATTAATAGCTTAAAAATGCCATAAAATAAAATATAGGTCCACTTAAGAAAGAACCTTAGTATTCCCTCAGTATTCTTAGATTGTGACAGAGAAAGTTTTGCTAAACGTAGCCTCATAATTCAAAATTACAAAATAATCCATCAAGCATGAGTGAGCAGAAACTTAAAATACTAGAATTTGAACTCTTAAGAACTTTAGATAATGTAAGTTTTTATGGATTATAAAAGATATTTTATGTTTTTAAATGTAATAGAAGGTAGAGCATAAAATATGAGAAGACAACAAAATACAATTAAAAAGAATACCTATGCAATGATCAGATTAAATGTTTGATTTGAGTCACCCAAAAGATAGGAGTAAATTTGACATAGCTCAATAAATCAATAAAATGACTAGCTTTCGGTATTAAAACTTAAAAGTGAAGCGTATTGGAAGTAAAAGGAACGCTGAAAACATAGGGAATACAGAGCTAAAGTAGTGCTTATTTGTAAATGTATAGCTGTAAACACCTACATTAAAAAGAAGAAGGCTTAAAATTAATAACCAAACCTTTCGCCATTAGCTAGAAAAATAAGAGCAAATTAAAAGTTAAGCTAAGAGAAGGAAGACAATACTATTGACTAGAAGGGAAATAAGTGAAATGGAGATTAAGACACAATAGGGAAAGTAAATAAACCAACAACTCAACAACATTAATAGATCTCGGGTAGCCTGACAAAAACAAAAAGATGCTTAAATTGCTAAAATCAAGAATAAAATGAATATCACAATAGAACTTACAGATTAAACAAAAAGTTTAAATTAGCTGGGTGTGGTGACATCCTCCTGTAGTCCCAAGTACTTGGGAAGCTAAGGTGGTAGGATTACTTGAGTCCAGGAGATGGAGGGTGCAGTGAGCTATAATCATGCCACTACACGCCAGCCTGGGTGAGTGAGACTGTTTCAAATCAAAAAAAAAAAAAAAATTGAAAAAAAATACCATAAACAATTGTATGCCAACAAATCTAATAAAATAGGCAAAATGAACAAATACCTAGAAGGACATAAGCTACCAAAACTGATCTCCCCCCAGATATTAAATTTAAATAGACCTATAACATATACAGACATTTAATTGGTTATCAGAAATATAAAAATTCATGCTGGATTTTTTTTTCAGAAGTTGGCAAAGATTCTAAAATTCACACGGAAAAACAAAGGATCCGGAAGAACAAACAAAAAGTACCGATAAAGAATAAAACTGAAAGTCTTATACCTCCTGCTTTTAAACTTCACTGTGAAGCTACTGTAATCAAGGTAGCCTGCTACTGGCATAAGAAGAAACACATAGATCAATGAAATAAAATTGACAGCCCAGAAATCAACCCTTACATGTATAGTTAATTGATTTTCAGCAAGAATGCTTAGACTAATAAATGAAGTAAAATAGTCTTTTCTTCAACAGGTAGTGCCAGGACAACTGAATATTCATGCAAAAGAATCAGGTTGGATCCTTATCTCTCACTATTACCAAAATGAACTCAAAAATAATAATAAACACATGTGTAAGAACTAATACTCTTGGAATAAAACTTTGAAGTAATGTTCGTGATTTTGAGTTAGTTTTCTTAGATATGACACTAAAATCAGGATATAAATTGTACTTCATCAAAACATAAAACTGTTATGCTTCAAAGAACACCAGCAAGAAAGTCAAAAGGTAACTCACAGAATGTCAGAAAATATGTGCAAATGACATATCTAATAAGGGACTGAAATCCAAAATGCATAAAGAGCTATCACAACTCAATTATAAAAAGACAACCCAATTTTTAAAATGAGCAAAAGATTTGAATGATCATTTCTGCAAGGAGATATACAATTCAACAATAAGTACTGAAAAGATGCTGAAGTCAATTAGTCATTAAGTAGATACAAATCTATGCCACAAACAGATAGCATTTTCTACTTGCTAGGATGCCTAAAATGAAAAGGCAATAACAAGTCTTGGCAAAGATGTGGAAAAAATGGATCAGCACATTGCTGATGGGATTGTAAAACAGGGCCATGACTTTGGAAAACAGTTTAACAATTTCTCAAAATGTTAAACATGTAGTTATCTTTATAACCCAGTAACTCCACTTCAATATATATATGCCCAAGAGAAAGGAAAATATATGTCTACACAAACGCTTGTACAGGAATGTTTATAGCAGCAGTATTCATACTAGTCAAGAAAGTATAAACAAATCAAAATATGGTATATCCATACATGGGAAATTATATAGCAATAAAATGGAATGAAGTATTGATATTTGCTATAACATAGATGAACTTGGAAAACATTATATTAAATAAATGAAGCTAGTGATGAAGGGCCACATACTGCATGATCTCATTTATATAAAATATTCAGAATAGGCAAATCCATAAAGACAGAAAGAAAATTTAGTGGTTGCCAAGGGCTGGGAATTGGGGTAGAGGGTAGAGAATGAGGAGTGATTGCTAGTGTATATAGGGATTTTTGGTGTAGCGGTAATAAAAATGTCTTCTATTGGATACTGGTGATGATTGCATAGCACTGTGTATATTCTAAAAAGCACTAAATTGGTTTTCAGAGGGTATGAAGGGGAGGGAGAAGCAGAGGATGAGAGAGACTGCATGAAGGGGAGAGGGAAGGACAGAGGGGCATGGAGGAAGGGATGGACCTTAAAATAATACAGAGAGAAATGACAGGACATCTAAAACTAATGACAACTAGAATGATAGCTGACTTCACATCAGCAGGAATTTTTTAAAAACCTATAAAAATATATGTGTGTATGTATGTGATACAGATGGTACTGTAAAAAATAAAATAGGGAAAGGATGGATTGTTTTTTAAAAATTACTACTCATTACCTAGCTATATACATGATTCAAAACTTAAAACTAGATCCTCGCTTCACAACATAGAGAACATTTAAAGACTAAAATTTGAAAAGGAAATTTTTAAAATTTCAAATTGTTAATATATATTATATGTAATTAAAATGTCATTTTCCATATAAACTTTATATGCATTATATGTTGTGTGTGCATATAAAATCCTGAAGCAAATATGCAAAATGTTTTTAAAATCTGGGTAGTAAGTACCTGATTGCCTCATTGTTCTCTGTACTTTTACTGTGTTTGAAATCTTTTCTAATTCAAAATAAATATGTAAAACTTTCTTTTGAACATCAAAAAAAATGAAAAATATCACGTTTCTGATATGATTAACAATTAATTAAATACAGGTTGTCTTTCTTTAAGTTTAGCATATATTTAAGGAAGTTTTTTTGTTTTTGTTTTTGTTTTATTCCCCAGCTCTGAGAAGTTAGTTTACAAATTAAATGAATTGATTCAAAATAAGTTTGTTATCCTAAGGTACTCTTAAAAGACTGGAAACCAATTATTAAAATGACAATGTCTAAAATAGTATTTATCTGTTCCTTTACATATGTATGATTTCTTTTCAAATTTACCCCTCGCTAAATCTGTGGCTACGGACTTATGAAGATCATCATATTATATTTTATATCTACTAGAAAATTTACTTGTTTTTAGGATGAATATGTGGGCATTATAAAAATGAAATTTGCAAATAGAAGTTATCACTACTATTTAAAAAGTATTATTTATTAGTAATTAAATAACCAATATACTAATACTAAAAGATTCCTAAAAGTTACAATCCGTAGCAACTAGAACAGTAAATAGCATGTAATAATTAGTAACTATTTTTTTTATTGGTAAATGAGTAAATGAACACATATGGGAATACTATTTCATTTCATTTTCAGGATAGTCTTTAAGGAAGGTTTTAATCTCTGGGAGATTAATGAGGTTTTTCTAATTTACCCAAGTTCACACTAAGCCATTGTATCTTTTGCAGTTACCTCTTAAACCATCCTCCAATGCAAAGACCAGGGTTCCCTTCCCCAGGCAGCAAGGGTGGCTGTGGGTAGGTCAGCAGTAAAATCCCTGACTGGGCTGTTTTACTAGTGGGTAGAGATACTCGACCTCCAAAAGTTACTGGAATTGGGTTCTCGCATTTATTTCCTGTGAATTTGTGATAGGGGAATTTGGGGATTTTCTCTTTGGAGAGAGTATACACTCATTTCTGTATTCTGTTTTCTCAATTGATGGAAAACAAAACACCAGAGTTTCTTTGTTTCCATTTGCCATTGTTTCCTGGGAATGTATCTCCCTCCGGAACTCATGATGTTAAGTGCATGGAGTCAGGTGGGCCCTGTGATTTCAGACAATGACCTCTCTCAAGATTTTTATGAATCTTAAGTGTTACTCTGTTAAATGACATTCAGTTGAGTAATGCAACTTTCAGACATCTTTAATTTCAGATAATTTTATTAGATTAAGCAATTGTTCTCCCAGTTCATGTTTTATATCATGTGTAAAGTAAAAGTATAAGCCATCAATTTCACTTATTTTGGGTTGTGATTCATCTAATGAGGACAGAACAAATTTGAGAAACCATTTAATCTTACTACACAAAGTCGTTTTAAATATGTAAATAGAAGATCATTTCATGCAATGCCATGGGATATAAATTGGAATTTTTGAAAAATAAAAGATCAGAATCCCTACAAGCTCAGGAAAATAATTTTGCCATATGTGTATCATTTTAACCAAGCCAAGGATGGATTGAGCAGCAATGAAGGGCTTTGTATCATTCACCATTCATAAGAAGAGCTCTAAATGATTTATAGGCATCATTATTCTTTCTCTTTGGCAAAGGGAGAAAAAAATGCTCACAAAGTCTAAATAGCTTTTTCATGTATCAGAGTAATTAAAAGGAAAAATCAAACTAACACAATGTACTCTTGTATTGCAAGCTGGAATTCTCATCAAATTGATTCACTTTTAAACTCTGTTATCTCTGATTCCAAGAAGCTTATCATAAAATGTCAATTTTATTATCTCTTTCTCCTGATCAAAATATTCAGTGACTCTCCCATTCATTTTAGCATTCAAGTCAAGGCTATCTACAGACTGACCACAACTTATGTACTGAGACTAATCTCCCACTAATTGATTTCTGTTTGTTTTCTTGTATATTGTATTCAGGTTTATCTTCCTAAATGGTGTACCCTAGGATCCTTTACCTTTTTTTGCTTCTACTGCATTATCAAAAATAACTTAGGACTAGAAGTCTTGACTCCTTTCTATTTTAGTTTTATAATTTGCAAAATGAAATTGATATTTGCCTTTCTGACATGTTATTGAGATCAAATGAAGCAATGTGTAGGAAAGTTCTTGAGAAAGAAGAAAGCACTTTTGAACTGTAAATTATAATTATTGACTGTCATTCAAATCCTAGTGTAAAGCCTCCTTGTTTAAATAGTTTTTCATGTTCATTTTGGGTCATAGTGATGATAATAACGATTAATACTTCGAGACCAATTACTACAGACCAGACACATTTCAACTGCTTCACATATTTTAATGTATTTAATCTTCTCAACAGTCTTTAAAAGTAGTTTATATTCTCACTCCCAATTTAAAGTTGAAGAAACTGAGTCACAAAGAGGTCAATAACTTCCCTGAGGCCATTCACGTATCTGCTAAATGATGGAAGAGTAATTAAAATCCTTGCCATCTGATATGGTTTGGCTGTGTTTCCACCCGAAGCTCATCCTGAATTTAAGCTCTTTCAATTCCCACGTGTTGTAGGAGGGACCCAGTGGGAGGTAATTGAATTATAGGGGCAGGTGTTTCCCATGCTGTTCTCCTGATAGTGAATAACTCTCACGAGATCTGGTGGTTTTATAAGGGCGAGTTTCCCTGCCAAGCTCCTTTTGCCTGCTGTCATCCGTGTGAGACGTGACTTGTTCTTCCTTGCCTTTCTCCATGATTGTGAGGCCTCCCCAGCCATGTGGAACTGTGAGTCCATTAAATCTCTTGTGGATATGTCTTTATTAGCAGTGTGAAAACAGACTAATGCACCATCTAACTTGAATGCCTTATTCAGAATTGTAATGTCAGCGTAATCTGCGTTACTCTTGTTTGCACTTATGCACATGATATAACTAAGCATGCTGCAACTATTATTATTTATCTCACTAATAAGTTTATACATTCTTTGAGAAGAAAACCACATTTCTGTTTACTTTATATAACCCATATGACAGAGTTGGTAGTATAAGTTCATTGATTACTTTATAAATGTAACCAAATCAGGGAAAGATCCTATCCGAGGTTGAGTTTCCTGGGAAATGGGTTATAAAACAGAAATGTAAGTGTGGGAAGGTTATGGAAGATCACTTTGGGGAATGAAGTCTGTGAAGGAGTGAAGGAAGGAGAATTGGGTGGAGGGAGAATATTAACTGCAATGTGGCTACAACAAAAGGTTCAGCAAATGCCAAAGAGGAATCAGAGTTGTCCCAACTGAGGCAACAGAATAGTACTTTGTATCCTTGTTTCTATCAGTCATTATATATGGGTTTTCTTGCACCTCTGATCTCAGGAAGTGGGTGACCTTAAGGCAGTTCTGTGTGGTCAAAATGACTCAGCTGTAAGCCATTAGCTGCAAACACTCCTAGCAGCTGGGAGGTGTCAACTAGTTCTCTCTAGTTGATCTCTTGTACCACTCAAATCCACTTGTGTGATAAGGTTATATCATCTAGAAATACTTTTTCTAGAACTCCAGTTGGTCTCATTTCCTGGGACACTTACAAGAGTTAAAGTGGTATGTTCTGCAACTCCAAGTACTGAAGCAGATCTCAGGGTTGTCATTCATCAACTCCTTTCATTCTAGATTCCTTTCACTCACAGCAGGCATCTCTCTACCTGGTGCAGCAGCCTAGATCTTCATTAAGTCTCTCAAACCCTGTTCACAAAGCCCTTATCACATGGTGGCTGCTGCACTTGTCCATTTGCCATCATAATCCACCAAGGGAGTAGAAAGAGATAACCCATTGGATCACCTAGATGCTAAGTGTATTCTTCCCTTCTCGCATTTTACCTCCTCCTGATGATCAATTGCCAGGATGGTGAATCCTTTCTTTGCTTCTGGGTTTTATGGCATAAGAAGCCTGAAATAATCAGAAAACAGCTGCAGTTTGATGGGTATCTTGCTGTGTGCCTTGATTAAAGCAGTTTCTCTTTGGGAAGTAGGAACTTTGAGCCTGCAAAGACCAAGCTGTGAGGTGGGAAGCAGAAAATCCCTAGTGGTTCTGAGAATGACAGTAACTGGAGCCCTTATATCCCACGCTTCCTGAACCCGTGTATTCTATGTATTGGTGACATGGTACCACAGGAGGGTTGCTGGATTTTGCTGGACCCTTCCTCCTGAAGGACGGTGATCTGTCCTCACGGAGTATAACTCCTAGATGACCCTCAGCTGGGCCTCCACCAGATTTTTCTATTGCTCCATTAGGCTGGGAGCTGATTGGTTAAGTAAGTAGGTGACGAGAACTTAGATCCAATGGTTGCATGCTACTGCTCCTCCTTTGCTAGATAAAGGGAATCCTGTGTTAACAACAACAACACAATCATCTCTGAGACTGGTGCTGATGAAGGCACTGTCATCAGAAAAGGAAAAGCCAAACCTGGCATATATATCTCTCCTGGCATATCTATCTCTCCTGGAATATATGTCTCTCCCTGCTCCTTTGAGGGTGGTAGCGACCCAAACTAATCTATTTGACACTATTTTTAAAAATATATCTCTTATAATTCTAGCAATCTAATAAGGGAAAGTCATTAAAATTAAAAATTATAAGACATTGTGATTGACTAAGTTCACGTAAGAAAGAATTGATCTTTTGTGTTTGAGGATTTAGAAAAGTGGAGGTACATGAGATGGACATTTTAACTGGTCAGTATGTTCCTGATGAAGTGAACATTGATATTAGGAAAATGAAGTGTCATTACTGACGGTCCTGAAATGTAAACATCCTGAATGCAGTGCATGTATTCACTGAATCGGGGTGTGTGTGTGTGTGTCTGTATGTGTGTGTGTGTCTGTATGTGTGTGTATGCCCAATCCAAATTAGTCCCCAATCTCGTTGTTTTCACTGTGAAACATTCTGGTTAAAAAATCCTTAGTACTGCTTAGAACTGAGTAGGTCATTAAGAAAAGTGATTTCTTTATTATTATTATTATTATTATTATTATTATACTTTGAGTTCTAGGGTACATGTGCATAACGTGCAGGTTTATTACATATGTATACTTGTGCCATGTTGGTGTGCTGCAGCCATCAACTCGTCAGCACCCATCAACTCGTCATTTACATCAGGTATAACTCCCAATGCAATCCCTCCCTCCTCCCCCCTCCATACACCATGGAATACTATGCAGCCATAAAAAAGGATGAGTTTGTGTCCTTTGTAGGGACATGGATGCAGCTGGAAACCATCATTCTTAGCAAAATATCACAAGAACAGAAAAGCAAACACCGCATGTTCTCACTCATAGGTGGGAACTGAACAATGAGATCACTTGGACTCGGGAAGGAAGAAAAGTGATTTCTAATCATTGTTCCCCAGTTGAAAATATTGCATTCTTAAGGTGGAAAATACGGTTTGTGGGAATTTTGGTAATAAGAGGTTGCCAGAAAAGTGAAGCTCACTGAAATATAATTTTCTTATTTGATTCATGCAGGTTTATATTCTACGATTACAAAATCATTTTATGCTAAAATTTAGTTTTGAGCCTAAGTTTTCTTTTCTAATATTTTGTCTGAACTTGGATTTTGAAGATTCCATAATGATGGCAAATGCTGAATACAATATTGTATCATGACTAGCCACCTCAGAAAAATATAATTATGTCTCTGGAAACTCTAAGTAGTATGTGAAATAGATTTAACAAAAAAAGAAAAAGAAGGGCAAAGAATAGAAATCAACTCTTTCGGAATATCATACACCGGGGCCTGTTGTGGGGTGGGGTGAGGGGGGAGGGATAGCATTAGGAGATATACCTAATGTAAATGATGAGTTGATGGGTGCAGCACACCAACATGGCACATGTATACATATGTGACAAACCTGCATGTTGTGCGCATGTACCCTAGAACTTAAAGCATAAAAAAAAAAAAAAAGAAATCACCCCTTTTGTGTAGCTTCTTATTTTGAATGGGACATGCAATGTTTTTTGTCTTATGCTAAAAAATGGATTTATGATTTTCATTAGAATCATAAAGTGTTAAGTATATTTAATTAATGGAAATATGCGATAAAAAATATCCAGAAAAAAACTGTGGAATTTCAACTAATACAAATACATTGTTTAAGATGAGCTAAATATATAATAATCTTTAGAATACATAAATTTAAATGAGAACATTTCAATAGACGAAGAAGAAGGTAAGTCGCCATTTTTTTTCACTTATTTTACAATTCAACATACATGAACTTAAGTAAGACTATTTAAAAATATAAAAATCAGATAATGCTTGATTTATAACATTTTGTATCAAAGTTAAACTCGTAAATAAAATGTTATAATTTTCATGTATGGACTTTTCCTTAATTTCTAAAATCATACAAGAAGTTTATGCTTATTTTTGTAGTTTAGCCAATATGGAAATCTATAAAAACAGTAACCTCTATAATTTCACCTCCTTGGAATTTGCTGTTTGATTTCTAAATAAACAATTTATTCTATTTTCATTAAAATACACTCATTTTCTGCTGGGTGTGGTGGCTCACACCTGTAATCCCAGCACTTTGGAAGGCCGAGGAGGGTGGGATCACCTGAGGTCAGGAGTTTGAGACCAGCCTGGCCAACATGGTGAAACCCCACCTCTACTGAAAATACAAAAATGAGCTGGGTGTGGTGGTGGGCACCTGTAATCCCAGCTACTTGGGAGGCTGAGGCACAAGGATCGCTTGAACCCAGGAGGTGGAGGTTGCAGTGAGGCAAGATCACGCCACTGCACTGCAGCCTGTACCACAGAGCGAGACTTCGTCTCAGAGTGGAAAAATTAATAATTAATAAATAAAATTTTTTAAAGCACTTATTTTCTTTTGTATTTCCTTTGTTTTCAAAGATACCGCTTCTTGGAAATACTTAAAGTACAACATTATTTTGTCTTTCATATCGCTAACATTAACCAGAGTGATGTACATGATGTATTTTTAAATGATTCTTTTTTAAAAATTATGCAGTATTAAATGATATTGAACTACCACTAATTATTTAACCATTTTCACTTGATGGATAAGGAGTTGTTTGTCATTTCTTGCCACTAGAAACATTTGTAACAGATGCCTTATAGATTCTGCACAGTGGAAAGACATTATGTCTCCAGATATTTTTAACTGCAAATATTCTGTAGAGTACAAAGAGAGAGAAAGAACCCATAAGCCCAGTTTGAACTATAAAAACCAGATAGATATAAGCAACAACAATCTCTCATGGAATCCAAGAAGAAAAAATCTGTAGATTAGAAATAACCGTAGTAATTGTATACATTTTGAGTGCTGATAGATACTATGCTATTTCCCCAAAACTGGAAAAACGAACAATAATGTGTAAGAAAAATCTGTTTCCTTAGGAACAGAAAATGTGGTGTGAAAAAGAGTAACAGGAAATGACACTAAGTTTTATTACACATATACTATGTACCAGTTGCTTTCACTTACATGAACAAGTTTAGTCTTCACAATGACCTCGGAGTTTATTCTCAGGAGGATGATACAGTCCACATTTGGAGATGAGATAACTGCTCTAGGAGAGTTTTAAATTATTTCGCAGGCCTGAGTAGTAGAAGTGAGTTAGAACTCATTTCTGTCTGACTCTTAAGCCTTCCTCTTCCAAGGATTGATTCTGAGATACTATTTGTAAAGGCTAATCAGGCTATATTTAAGATTTACAGTGTTACATCAAATGGGATGAACGTACATCTTGCATGTCCAGGACAGTTCTGGTTTATGCCTGTCATCGTTTTTAATAGTGTCCCTTTCATTCTCAGAGTGTTTAAATGGAAGGTGATATATTTGTCTTAAAGAGGACCTTCCCAGGTAAATTTCCAGGGTACGAGGTCACTCCCCTGATGAGAGAAGAAAGAGACATCACCAGATGTGATCACAGAGAAAGAGTAAGGGTGCCAAAACCAGAAATGTACAAATTCTGTTCCTGTTCCACTTTACTAAGTGTGTCTGTTCCCTCCTGGGCCTGGGCCTGTGCTTTTGATTGGGAAGGTAATTTTTTTTTTTTCTTTTTTCTTTTCTTTTTTTTCTTTTTCTTTTTTTTTTTTTTTTTTGATGGAGTCTCGCTCTGTCACCCAGGCTGGAGTGCAGTGGCGCAATCTCAGCTCACTGCAAGCTCCATCCCCCAGGTTCACGCCATTCTCCTGCCTCAGCCTCCCAAGTAGCTGGGACTACAGGCGCCGCCACCACGCCCGGCTAATTTTTTGTATTTTTAGTAGAGACAGGGTTTCACCGTGTTAGCCAGGATGGTCTCGATCTCCTGACCTTGTGATCCGCCCGCCTCGGCCTCCCAAAGTGCTGGGATTACAGGCGTGAGCCACTGCGCCGGCCTTTTTTTCATTTTTGAGATGGAGTCTCGCTCTGTCGCCAGGCTGGAGTGCAGTGGTGTAATCTCCGCTCACTGCACCCTCCGACTCCCTGGTTCAAGCGATTCTCCTGCCTCAGCCTCCCGAGTAGCTGGGACTACAGGCGCCCGCCACCACGCCCAAGTCATTTTTGTGTTTTCAGTAGGGACGGGGTTTCACCATGTTGGCCAGGCTGGTCTCCGTCTCCTAACCTCGTGATCTGCCCGCCTCGGTCTCCCAAGGGAAGGGATTTTACCTAAGCCTGAGATCAAGGAAAACTGTCTGGTCTGTGTTCTGGGGCTTTTGGACTTAGCCTGCATGAGCGTGACTCTCAGGTATCTGGCAAGAGGGTGACACATCCTCACAAATAACTGTAGAGGATGATAGAACATGCTCTGTGGGAGGAATAAAAGAAATGATTGATTTCAGTGGAGCAAGAGAGAAGCTGTAGTTTATAAGTACCAGATGACTTGGGAGCGATTGGGAATTGGTGCTGAATAGTAATAGTTGGGTAGAATTTTGACTTGAGGAGAAGGCATAGAGTTAAGAACACTCATCTCATTCAGAGGAGGATACCAGATTTCAAATACCTGCATCAAAAAATGAGTATTATGAACAAATTGAGACCAATACATGCCATCCCCAGATGGAAAAATGTGTATCACCAAACATTATAAATCTCTCCTCCTGATTGTATTAATAATTTGTATTTTTCTACAGTTTTTATTATTTTCTAGTTGACAAAAATTATATATATTATTTATAACATGTTTAAAAATATATATACATTGTGAAATGGCTGAATCAAGCTAATTAACATATGCGTTACTGCACATGCCTAGCCTATCATTTTTCACCTTAAAAAGGCATAGAAGCAGAGAATGGAATGGTGGTTATCAGTGGCTTCAGAAAGAGAGGGGGTGCTGGGTGTGGTGCCTCACGCCTGTAATCCTAGCACTTTGGGAGGCCGAGGTGGGCGGATCACGAGGTCAAGAGATCAAGACCATCCTGGCCAACATGGTGAAACCCTGTCTCTACTAAAAATACAAACATTAGCCGGGCGTGGTAGTGGGCGCCTGTAATCCCAGCTATTCGGGAGGCTGAATTAGGAGAACTGTTTGAACCTGGGAGGTGGAGGTTGCAGTGAGCCGAGATTGCACCACTGCCCTCCAGCCTGGGCGACAGAGTGAGACTCTGTCTCCAAAAAAAAAAAAAAAAAAAAAGGGGAGATTTGAATGTGTTGATCAAAGGGTACAAAATTTCAGTTCGACAGCAGGAATAAATTCAAAAGTCCTATTGTACAACATGGTGACTCTAGTAATAATGTATTTCATTCTTAAAAGTTCCTAAGGCAGTGGATTTTAAGTTTTCTCCTGACAATAATTTTATTAATTATTTGACTATCCTGTTTAAAAAAATCCCTTTAAAAGTGATAGAGTTATCTGATTTTCCTACAATATATTGTAAGAGGAAAAACAGTATTTTGAATATCAAATTGTCAAAAAACACTTGTTTTTCCTAGTCTAGTAAACAAACTCAAACTGATTCCGCTGAGTTAATTCCTCGAATTTCATCATCTGTAAGCTTCTCACATCAGATTGTAAATACAACAGTGCCCTCTATGGCCCATTCTCTGTGCAGAATTCCAGCATTTGAAATGAAGAAGGCAAAATTGTTCTTGGATTTATGACTGATGTTCTCAAAATAAAATAACAAAAAGTAGTTATGTAATCTTTAATCTAAATTATATAAATCTGAATATGTTATACTTTTAAAATAAATATATTTTCTGGTCTCCTAAGAAAATGGATGTTATAAATAGAGTCCTGGAAAAATTTTAAGGTATATACAGTATATTTAAATATTATTTAGATATTTCCGAAACTGCATTTGAATTACAAAAAAGTTGGAATTCTCTTCTTTAAAAATGTAATCTCTAAAGTTTTTCATGTGCCTAGAACTAATGGAACTAGATTTTCAGAAAGGTGCTTCTGATACTAAAATCTTTCTCTCTGAAACCAAGTCACTCTCCAGTTGCCAGCTGTTATTAGTACTCATTACTTAATATCTTAATCTATTTAGAAATAACATTCTTTTCTGGATGATTTCTCCTACTAAAAGTGATGTAGCAGTTTCATTTGACAGACTCCATTTTTTTTAAACAACAAATGTACTTCATATATTTTGATTGTAAAGGATTTTGATGTGTGCTTAAGAGAGATGTTAAGCAAAACCAATTCCATTAGTTCTGAAATTGGTGAATTTTCGTTGTGATGGAATCTATATGTATCAACAGTTTCTATTAGATGTGAGACTTGTCTCAGCTTTAGAGACACTGTTTTCATAGTGAAACCTGTCAATTCCTACAGAAGCAGTTCAGAGATGTAATGAATTTAGGAAAACAAATGGAGATAATAGATTCACTCCAGATTATTATTAAGTGCGTAATATATATCACCACTTCCCTGGGAACTGGAGCTACGGAAGTGAATAAGCTTGAGAACATCACAGCTCTCATGGGGAGGGGAGAGGGGGCTGTCCAGACAATAAACGGATCAAGAATGAAATTGATTTTGTACTTTCCAATATTTTTGAGTGTCCTGAGGGATTCAAACATAGTGGCATGACAGAGAATAATGGGGTCCGGATAGTGAGGAGTAGGCACTTTTGATTGGATGCTATTAGAGGACAATTCTAAGATGAGGCAATATCAATACTCAGTGTTACATCAGCACTATTAGTGTGGGAATAATTTCAGGACAGCTTTTGTTATTCTCTGCTCCACAGGATGAAAGCCAGGAAGCAGTGGACACTGATATGAGGAAAACTTAAGATTATAAATGGTTGTCATTTTTAACATTTTGCCATTGGATTGAACATTTAATCATTCTTTGGAGACATACAGATTTTAAAAAGGAAAGGAAAGAAACAAAGAAACAAATGCCTTTCTTTTTCTTTTTTTCTTTTTTTTTTTTTTTGAGATGGAGTCTCTGTTGCCCAGGCTGGAGTGCGGTGGCAGGATCTTGGCTCACTGCAACCTCCGCCTCCCAGGTTCAAGTGATTCTTCTGTCTCAACCTCCAGAGTAGCTGGGACGACAGGTGCGTGCCACCACGCCCGGCTAATTTTTGTGTTTTTAGTAGACACAGGGTTTCACCATAGTGGCCAAACTGGTCTCGAACTCCTGACCTCGTGATCTGCCCGGCTCAGCCTCCCAAAGTGCTGGGATTACAGGCGTGAGCCACCACAACCGGCCTTTTTGAAGAGTTGAACTAATTAAATTCTCTGAAAGTCAAAGTATCAGATTTCTCCCATTGGAATCTAATATAACATGACTCTCAAAAATTTTTAAAGTATAAATCTAACCCTGAATACTTCTTTTGGTCATGAAAGATGATCAAATATTTTATTTATTTTGTACATATAAATAAATAAAAGTAAAGACACAATATGTGAAACCACATATATATTTAACAAAAGGAAATGCAGACTGTTACTGTGGAGAAAATAGTAGCAATGTGAGCCTATGATTTGCTTGGTCTCCTGCTTAGAGGTGATCTGAATTGCAGGCCTAGGAAGAAAGCATTTGAACATTGCTCAGAAGCTTCGCTAAATAAAAGAGAAGGAAGTAAGTGTTTGGGGAAGCTGAGGTAGCTAGAAATCTTGACAAGGAGTCTCACAATAGAGTGAAGTGCTCAGTAGAAAAAAATCAAGAAATCTGTATAAATTCTCCAGCAATATTAGGCCATACATACATAACTTGAAACTGCACCAGGATAGACAAAGAATTCACACAGCATAGAGAAATATTTGAGGTCCCACCAGCTGTGTTGGAGAATACATAGTAATCATTTAGTAGTTATAGTGTTGATTATACTTAGAATGATAGCTACTCTAGACCTGCCCTACCAAGGTTTTAAAAACAGATCCCAAAGGCATCAAAATAATACACGAGTAGACCAATGACCTGAAAAAACAAAACCAGACACTCTGTAAAGAAAACAAAAATGTAATATTCAGAACATCTTGGACCCAATTATTACTGGACATCCTAGGAAATAGAAAAATATAACCTGGGCTGGGCATAGTGGCTCATACCTGTAATACCAGCACTTTGGGAGGCCGAGGTGGGTGGATCACAAGGTCAGGAGTTCGAGACCAGCCTGACCAATATGGTGACACCCCATCTCTACTAAAAATACAAAAATTAGCTGGGTGTGGTGGCACGCCTGGAGTCACAGCTACTCAAGAGGCTGAGGCAGGAGAATTGCTTGAACCTGGGAGGCAGAGGTTGCAATGAGCTGAGATCACGCCACTGCACTACAGTCAGGGCAAAAGAGTGAGATTCCATCTCAAAAAAATATATATATAAAAATATATCTATTATAATATATATTATATATAATATATTTATAAAATATATAATATATATTTATAAAATATATATTATATATAATATATTTATAAAATATATAATATATATTTATAAAATATATATTATATATAATATGTTTATATATATACACACACACACACACACACAACCCAAAGCTGAAAGAAAAACAGGCCCATAGAAATAGATCCAGAAATGAAAGATATGCATACGTGTATATTAAGGGAGCTATTTAAGTAATTCATGTATTTTCAGAGAAGAGTGAATGATGATGATGATGGCAGTGGCTACCGCCATCATGCCAGCTGCAACAGGGAAGCGCAGCTGGGACTGCACACTCCATGGAGCCACTGGGAGCCCTGCCCCTTCTGAGTTGGGACAGGAACTCCCCTGCCACTACAGCTGCCCAAACCGCAGCTGCAGACCCAGGCCTTCTGCTCTAGGCAGCAAGCAGGAGCCCCGCCTTCTTGAGTGGGGCCACAGCCGCCCAAATTACATCTGTGGATCCGAGCCTCCCTGTGCTCTTGCGGGAGCTGGGAACAGGCAGGATCTGCCTTCCTGGGTGCCGTTGCAGCCATGGCACCCTCAGCTGCAGACCTGGGCCTCTTGCTCCAGGAAGCAGGCAGGAGCTGGGACAAGTGGGAGCCCTGCCTCTTCCAAGGTGGCAGGGTAGGAGCTCCTGGGTGGAGCTGCAGCTGCCCTTCCAGGTGCAGGACCCTAGTATCTCTGCAGCCTGCACCTTCAGACACCCCAGGAAGGCCCCTGCTGTCCCTGCAGGCTCACGCGTCTGCTCCTACTGCCTGGTCTCTCTCCATTCCCAGTGTCCTCTCCGATCTTGGAGTGGGGTTGGGGATAAGCCTTGGGGCCATGAACGGCAATGGGTGGCAGACAGAGTCCTGGGCAGAAGGGAGTGGAGTCCCCAGTAAGGTCCCAGCCTTACACCAGGGAGGGCTTTAAGGCTGGGGCTGGGCTTCCAGTCCCAAGGACTGGAGTGGGAACTTGTGGTGCCTCTTCTGAACCCACCCATGGCTGCCCATGGACCAATCTGCACACAGTTCCTCCCTTCTGAGGTGTATAAAGGCCCTGGGCTCAGCCGGAGCAGGGCAGAGGATAGACAGACTGATGGAGTACCCTCTCCCCTGATAGCTGAAGGAGATGGAATGTCTAGCTGCAGACAGTAGTACCCTTTCTGCTGAGAGCAGCAGCTGCAGTGGAGAGCTTCAGAGACCTGCAGCGACCTCTGAATTACTTACCTGTAGAGAGTAGCCACCCTCTTCAGGGCCTCCTCCCTGCTGAGAACTGAGCACTCAAGGAGAGGACCTGCCTACAGAGAGGAGCTACCGACTCCTCTGAGCTGTTCTAACACTAAGTAAAACTCTTCTTCACCCTTCACTTGTCTGTGTACCTCATTCTTCCTGGACACAGGACAAGAACTCAGGCAAAGGCACTGTGGCCACAGAGATTTCCAGCTAGAAAAATCGACACCCTAGTGATCCTGTAACAATGAGTAGAAAAATGAAAGCTATATGGATCAACTGAAATTTTTGGAAGCAAAAGTGCAATATTTAAAATAAAACTTTTATTGACTAGAATAACAGCAAAACAGAAGCCAAAGGAAAAAACATCAGTGAAATTGAATAAATGAACCATAGGGAGGAATAAAAGACTAAAAAATGATGAGTCTCAGTGAATTTTGGGAGTACTTTCAGTGTTCTTTAACAAGTGTGATTGGATTCAAATAATAAGAGGATATGGTACAACAGGTAAAATATTTGAAGAAATAACTGAATACAATAAATCCACACAATAAGTTTATGACCCCCTAGCAAGAATACCCAAACACACACACATGAATAAAACACAAGGCACATCATCAATGTGCTGAAACTAATGATAAAGAAATATCTTGAAAGTAACAAGAGGAAAATTAAGACACTTTATACAGAAGAAAAATAATGACAATGATGTCTTAGAAAATATGAATGTATGGCAACACCATCTTTAAAGTGCAGAAGAAAAACAGCTGTCGACTTACAATTCTATATTTCACAAAAATCTCTATCAAAACGAAGAGGAAATAGACTTTCTAGACTTTAACAAAAGGTTCAAACAAACAAAAGCTGAATTTTACAAATGTTTAGGCAGAAGCAAATTAATATCAGATAAAAGTTTAGATTTACATATGGAATTAGGAACACTGAGAATAGTATGCATCTAAAAATTAAATGATTTTCTCATTTTCCTCTTGCTTTTAAAAAAAAAGAAAGGACTGTTAAAGTAAAAATAATAATAAAATACTTTTAGTTTTTTTAACCTAAGCAGAAATGAGTCCAACATTAAAGTCTAAAGAAGCTAAAATAAAGATCAAATTTAACTCAAAGTCAACGGAAATAAATAATCAGGAAAAAAGTAGAAATCAATGAAATAGAAAATACAGAACAGTGGAGAAAATCCATGAAGTCAGTGGCTGATTATTTGAAAAACTCAATAAAATTAATAAACCTGTGGCTAGACTGGGATAAAGACAAAAATTAAAAAAACATGCAAATTTCAGAAACAGAGGAAAAATGGAGAAATTATAGATTTCATAGATATGAAAGGAATGGTCAGAAAATATCATGTAAAATTATGACAGTAAATTTGACAACTTAGATAAGATGAAAAGCTTTTTTGAAACATAAAAATTGTTATCAGGCAAGTGTACTGGATTACACCTGTAATCCTAACACTCTGAAAGGCCATGGCAGGAGGAACGCTTGAGCCCAGGAGTTTCAGACCAGCTAGGGTAACACAGTGAAACCCTGTTGATGGTGGTGGCAGCCCGTCTGGATCAGCTGCTGTGGGGATGCCAACTGCAGTGGGGAAGGTGTGGCTGGGGCTTTGTGTCCCATGGAGCCAGAAGGAGCTGGAGACAGGTGGGAGCCCTGCCCCCTGACAAGTTGGTGTGGCAGGAGCCCTGCGGTCCTGGATGCAGCTGCACTCACCCAGCTGCAGCTCCAGACCTGAGCATCCCTGCACTCTTGGGGGCCTGGGAAGGCCCCCTACCCCCATAAGCTCAGAAGTGTCTGCTGCTGCTGCTCCCTACCTTCTCCCCACTCCTGCCTGGCACTCACTCCAATTTCGGAGCAAAATTGTGGTTGAGCCCGGGCATTGTCACAACCTGGCTGGGTGTGTGCATGCTTGTGGCATTGCTGATACACCAGCCCCCACCACTGTCTCATCCCCTCCAAACTTTGGGTACTGAGGAGCATGGGATGTAGTCTGGTTGTGGAGGCAGCTTGGCGAGGGTCTGTAGGTGCCATCGGTGCAAACAGCCTGGATTCTATGGATGGCATGTTGATATCGGGAGGCAGTTCCTGGGCACAAAGGGGAAGGTCCCCAGTGAAACCCCAACCTCAAGCCAGGGGTGGCCTGATGGCTGGGGGCCTGGCTGCCAGTTCTGGATAGAGTCCACAGCTGGAGTGGAACTTAAGGTGCTTTTTCCGGACCCACCTATGGACCAGTCAATCAGCATGCACTTGCTCCTTTCTGAGCTCATAAAAAGTGCTGGACTCAGCCAGACTCACACAGACTTTGCACTACCAGCTGCGGCAAGGAGCTACCAACTTCAGGTATCCTCGACTCACTGGGACAACCTGCCTATGGAAAGGAGCTACTCACTCAGGGTCTCCTCTTTGCTGAGAGCTGGACACTCTTCCCTCTGACCTGCCTTTGGATAGGAGCTATCCACTGAGGGTTTCCTGAGAGCTGTTCTGTTGCACAATAAAGCTCCTCTCCACCTTGCTCATCCTCCAGTTGTTCACATACCTCATTCTTCCTGGATTCGGGACAAGAACTCAGGACCTATCAAATGGTGAGACTGAAAGAGCTATAGCAAAAACGGCTGAAATACCCACCCCACTCACCACATTGTGGGCACTGACAAGAAGAGAATAGAGAAGGAAATAAGAGAATATAGAGAGAGAAGAGTCGCAGCCCTTTGGGGTGCCCAGACCTAGGAGCTCCCTCAGCTAGGGCTGTGACACCTTCTTTGGAGCCCTGTAGTTTCTGGAATCTCCAAGCTTCTGGGCATCCCTCCATTCCCCAGTGCCCACAGTGTATGCTACTTGCAGTACACCTGGTCCAGCCAGAACCTCACAAGGAGCTGGTGCCTATGCCAGCACCTGGAGCTGCCTGCCCCACCGCAGCTGGCATGCCTGGCTGTGCACAGTGGCTAGACTCTGTGCTCGCTCTCACACCCCTTAGGGCTCTGCACCTGGCTCACCCTTGACAGGCATGGGATCTGGGCTGGTAGCACAAGCTGATTGCAGCCTGCTGGGCCAAGTGGGCAGAACGAGCCCAGCAGGCCTGAGCAAAACTCAGGCAAAGGTGCCACTGGCAACAGAGGTTTTGAGCTGGAAATGTGACATAACAATCCTGTGACACTGTCTCTAAAAAAAAAGAAATTCATCAACCGTGGTGGCACATGCCTATAATCCCAACTACTCAGGACGGTGAAGCAGAAGGATCACTTGAGTCCAGGAGTTTGAGGCTGCAGTGAGTGAGCTGATTGTGCCACTGCACTCAGCCTGGGTAACAGAGTGAGCTCTTGACTCAAAAAAAAATTACTAAGGTATCAAAATTTACTTCAGAATGCATAGAGTATCTGCATAGCCCTATGTCTAATAAAGAAATTGTAAGAAAATTCTAAGCTCTAATGGTTTCACCCATGAACTCTAACAAACATGTGAGAATGAAATAATGCCAGTGTTATATACCTTTCTCAGAAAGTAAAAGAAAGAATGAATGCTAACTGATTTTATGAGGCCAAAATTACTCAGACATACACTAGACAAAGATACTGGAAAAAAAGTAAACAACAGACCAAGATCAAACATGAACAGAGATGCCGACATTATTGTGAATGTACTTAAAAAATTACATACAGCAAAATATCAGAAGGGTAATACACCATGGACAAGTGAATTTTATCCTAAAATGCAGTCAGTTTAACTTTGAAAATCAATGTAATTCACTAAATTAATAAAATCCACATGATCATCTCAGTAGGAAAAAATATTATTTGACAAAATTTAATACAAATTTATGTTAATAACTCCCAGAAGTGAGGAAGAGATTATTTGCCATCTGCTAAAAGTAAATTATAAACATATCTACAGCTACCATTTTACTTAATGATCAAAAATAAATGCTTTCTACTTAGGAAAGAATGCAAGAGTATTGTAACATATCACTTCTACAATACATTACCACAAATCTGGTGTCTAAAACAATGCAAATCCATTATTTCACAGACCAGGAAATCAGAAGTCTAAAATGGGTCTGGGGGTGGTGCTCCTTCTAAAGGCTCTTGGGGAGAACCTATTCTGTTGCCTTTTTCAGTTCTTAAATTTTGTCTGCATCCTGTGGTGCATGACCCCTTACTTCATTTTCAAAGAGCAGCATAGCACCTCCCGCTTCTCTGATCTCCTGTCTCTCTCATAAGGAGCCTTATGATTAAATCAGGTCCACTTGGATAATCCAGGATAAATCTCCTGTCTCAGAATCCTTAACTTGATCATACCTGCAAAGTCTCTTTTGAATATAAGGCATGTTGTTCATAGGATTTAGGGATTAGACTGTGGACATCTTTGGGAGCAATTTTTTATCTTACCAGAACATGGATGTTCAATCTTACCACTTCTTCTCAATATTGCTCTCAATTCCCTAGCCTTTGCAAAAAAGTGAGAAATAAAAAGAAATAAAATGCATTCATGTCTGTTTGTACATGATATAATTGTGAGCAGAGAATAGCCTGAGAGATCGATGAAAAAGCTACATAGTGGCAGGATGCACTATTTATGCATAAAAATAAATTATACTTGTATGTATTAAGAATATATAACCAGAAATTAAAATTGAGAAACAATAGCCTTTTCAATAGTGTAAATTATCAACTCTTCAGAAACAAATGTAACAGAATATGTACAAGTTCTTTACACAGACTACAAAATTTTGCTGAAGCAAGTTAAAGAAGATCTTAATTGAGAGCAATACCATGTTCTTAGATTCCAAAACATTTAATTATCCCCAAATTATATATTTAACTCAATTCCAATGAAAACCCCAGAAAACTTTCTTGTAAAAATTGACATCCTATTTGTAAAATCAATGAGGAATTTGTAAAAAAAATTTAACAAATTTGTAATAGCGAAAGAAATGTTGACATAAAAGAATCATTACACTATCTGATTACCTTCCTAAATGGCTCTATTAATTAAACTATGTGTTTATATAAGAATAGATAATTGATTAATAAAACAAATCTAATGTACAGAAATGAGTACAGAAATAAATCATCATATATAGTGGTCAATTGATTGTCAATAAAATTGCCTAGATAATTCAATGAAGAAACTTTTTTTAAAAGCTACATTAAAATAACTTGATATCCATATTCACAAAATGAACCTCAACTTTTGTCTTGAAATATATACAAAAATAATTGTAATCTATAAAAAGCAAACTATGTACCTTAATGTAAGAACAAAAAATCCAAGATTTTTAAATGAAAAAAGAAGAATGCATCTTTATGACTGTATGTTAAGCTATGATTCCTAGATGACACACAAGAGTCAAAGCTGCAAAGGAGAAAGTGAATTAATTGAACGTCATCAAAATTTAAAACTTTTGATTTTGTTAGGCACTGATGAGAATATAAAAAGGCAAGCCCAGACTGGGAGAACGTATTTGCAGATCATATATCTAACAAAGGATTTGTATGTAGAACATAGAAATATTCTTATAATCTAATATTAGGACAACATAAAGCCCAATAAATAAAAAATAGACAAATGATTTGAACACACTTCAGAAAAGAAGTATGTTTTAACCAAAATCTGACACCATAGCATAGGTTAAGCTAGATAAATTTAGATAAGAAATAGAACTTGCAAGCTTTATTGTTCTTTAACTTTCTAATATTTATTTTTAGCTTCAAAATTGTTTTTTAATTTTTTAAAATAATATTTGAATGTAAAAACCAAATTGAAATTATTTGCTGTTGACCACACCTATTCAGTGATAATGTTGTTAGGAAGATTATATTGCTCATCTGTAGTCATGGTACTTGAAATCAGCAAAATTTCTAAGTAAAAGCAAATGGCCATTTACAAATACAGTCTACAAAGTTATAGTAAACAATGCTTATGCTTCACATTCTAACCAAAGAGAAACCTAAATTAAGCACCAGCATGTTAAATATATGTAGAAATTCAAGGTTTATAAAAATAGAATTGCAATCCTTTCATAAAAGCCAATAATTTACTCTATAGCTTTCTAAGATGATAAGAAAATTATAGTTATTCTCCAAAATAACTATAATCAATCATGTGGAAATGGAAAGTTTGAAAGAAAAGTTGACCCGATATTTTCATCTTTGTAGAAAGAATGAAGTTATTTGGGTATCACAGAAACTAATGAGAAGGCAGATTCTGGTTCAAGAGAAAATGATTTATCATTTGACATCAATACTTCAGAAGAGATACTCTATCTTTGATGGAATAATTTAAATGAGATTTGATCTCATGACAAAATGTGTTCCCAACTTATTTATATTAAAATAATTGCTATAACATTTTAAGTTGAAAACTTGCTGCATTGATGCAAGTGATCTAGTCAAATTATTCACGTTTTCTCTGTTATCTTCTTTTGTTTAATTTCTTTTTTGGAAACCAGACTTCAAAAGGTAATGGATTATAAGGGCAATTATAATTACAGAATAACAATGTCAATTATATCTTTCAACTGGAAGACACTCTATTTCCCTTCCATTTGTTAAATTTTACAAAAGAATAAACTTGTATAGCTCAAACAATACTTGAATGAACAGTAATTGAATTTCATGCCCCATCAACCAGTCAAATTTAAGAATATTCCCCATTATTGTCACAGAGCACAAAGCATGGATTTCATTATATTCAACACAGAACAATGTCCTTTGGAATTGCTGACCTTCTGAGCTTTGAAAGACTGAATGAGGACAAATACCTTTTACAATAAGTAAGTCTTCTGATGTTTCATCTAACAAAAGTTGCTGGTAGAATTCAACGCCCCCCCCCCCCCCCCAGCATTCATCCTTCCCACACATAACACTAAAAGCTAAAGGTAAATAACTGTATATTTTCAGCATTAACAGTAATATGCAGGTAAAACAGTAATGCTTTAACTCAACTCTTGTACCTTCCAGATATATATGTGTGAGTGTGTGTGTGTGTGTGTGTGTGTGTGAGAGAGAGAGAGAGAGAGAGAGAGAGAGAGATTGGAGAGAGGTCACGTTAGCTTTAGTCCTCTTCTTCTGGGTTCACATAATAAGGGAAATACTTGCCTTAGTCCTGACAAAGCCTGCTGGAGCAGAGGGCAGGACCAAGTCAAGGTCAGAGAGCCATGAAGGCTCAGGAAGTGGGGAACACTGACTGGAATTTACAGCCTGGATCCCTGTAGATAAAAGAAATCAATTTTAGTGACTGTGCCCAAGGGGGTATTGCAAATGTCATGCCACCCTTGTCTAGAGAAGTTTCTGTAACTGAGCACTTACTTGTAAGACAGCAGGTGCAGCAGGCATGGTGGTCTTTAGGCCAGATGAATGCAGATAGCTCCAATCCACATTCTCACTACAACGTCTCCATCTCAGTGCTCCAACAAGCTGTAGTCTCCATGATTTCCTCATAACTAAGAACTTCAAAGATTTATACCCTAAGACCTATAGTCTCCTTTGCTTGGGATGCTTTCCACCGTCTTTACAAGATAGCTTTAAAATCTAGTTAATTGTTCTTTTTTTAATTTTTTTTAATTTTTTATTTTTTAATTATTATTATACTTTAAGTTCTAGGGTACATGTGGATAACGTGCAGGTTTGTTACATATGTATACTTGTGCCATGTTGCTGTGCTGCACCCATCAACTCGTCATTTACATCAGGTATAACTCCCAATGCAATTCCTCCCCCCTCCCCATGATAGGCTCCGGTATGTGATGTTCCGCTTCCCGAGTCCAAGTGATCTCATTGTTCAGTTCCCACCTATGAGTGAGAACATGCGGTGTTTGGTTTTCTGTTCTTGCAATAGTTTGCTAAGAATGATGGTTTCCAGCTGCATCCATGTCCCTAGCAAGTGCTCCCAAAAACAGAACTGGGCATTCTCTCTCTGTGCCCTTATGTATACTGTATATTTAATTTGTCCAGTGAAATCTCTGCAGCAACAAGATACAACTTACTTCAAGACTGTTTTGAAAAGGAAACCTTATTTGTCATTCCGATAGAGACAATTTAAGTCTTAATTAGGTGTCATTTATAACGTATGTCACACTGAGACCTTTCCAAACCAAAATAAAAAAGAAAAATCAGATTTAAAATTTACTTTGTAGACTAAACTCTCAAGGACTTTGCAAAAACCCACTGTTCTTTGTAGTTTTGATTGCTCATATATGCAAATAGTTGTACAATTATATAGCATTTGTTGTTGCCTGGTTGATTCCTTTAGACTCCAATTTTCATTCTATATTCATATCCTCTCCTCTCAGAATCTGGAATCTGTTGCTGTGGTGCCTTATGGTATTTATCTTGGATGTGTGTTGTGTTTTTCCAAAATACTTATAGCTAAGTAAATATATTTCTTTTATTTGAAGACTTACTTTGTTTTGTAAAACATTTCTCTGAGATATCACCTATGTTCCCTAGGTCTTTGAATTTTAAAGGCAGCTATGTTTGTTACCAACTGTGAATGGTCTGGCTTTGTTATGAACATATCTATTTAAAAGGAATGAATTTTTGAAGTCATGAGAAGCTTGATGCTGTTTATTTTGTCCATGCTGAAAAGTTAGAAGAAACAAATATTTATAAGACTGACAAAGCCAACATATAGTGAAAGAAAACAATATAAATGTTTTGAGGACATTATTACTTGAACACTATCCTGAGATGTACTTTTAGAAAGTTTATTCACATCAATCAGAAGTCAGAAATTTCAATTAAGGCAATGTGGAAAACAGGTTTTATTCATTCGTAATTTTTAATTTGGATTTTAGTATATTTAAATGTAACAATAAGTACCAACATACTGCTGTTGGTTGATCATTTTAATTATTGTTGAAAGATATTTATTTTGAAGTCTGGTGGAAGATATGATAAGTCGTGAGGGCATTTAAAGATAGAAAGTATAAAATATGGCATAAAAAAGTGATGAAATGGATGTGTCCTTGTAAAATAGAGGCACATTTTCAGTTATATAACAAATGAAGCTTATTAATTTATCCCCACATATGTTCCATTAGCTGTTATTTTTATACTGTAAAATCCCCAAAATAGGTAATATACCTATTTCCCACTATATATGGGCACAGAGAAGAAAGTACTATTTAATTTGATACGAAATGCTGTCTTTAGGAACTTACTGTAAGTGTAAGCATGAATATAGAGGATAAGCACTAAGGTGCTCTTTCTAGTGAAACTGAGATGTCTTGGATGAGGGAAGTCCCTTGGATCTGCTGATAAACGTGACTCTTAAGTAGCTTCAGGAGAGGCTCATGGCTCCCCCAGACTCTTAGCTTACCCTTCAGTTTCAGTGAGGCCCACGTTCAAGACACCGGGTTCAGGTGTGGAAGTGATGTCTGCCACCTCAGGCACCAGCATAAGACCCCTACGTGTTCACCCATTCCTCCTCTTCCCTTTCTGCAGCATTGCGGGGCCTGCGTGCCGAAGGCAGTGGGTTCACAAGTTGGACTGCATTTGGATGACTAATTCATTTTGGAGGAAAGTTGCCCAGGAGGCTGCCAAAATTCCCCCCACCGTATGCCTTGTTTTGAGTCAGGGTCTTGCTCTGTCACCCAGGCTGGAGTGCTGTGGTGCAATTATAGATCACTGCAGCCTCAAAATCCTGGGCTTAAAATCCCTCCCACCTCTGCCCCCCACCCTCTACATCTCCCAACTCCCCTACGCCTGCCCCAGTAGCTGAGACTACAGGCGAGCCCCAGCATGCCTAGTTGGTTTAAATTTTTTCTTTTGTAGAGATGAGAGCCTTCCTAAATTGCCCAGGTTGGTCTTGAAATCCTGGGGTCTAGTGATCGCTCCACCTCAGCCTCCCAAAGTGTTGGGACTGCAAGCCTGAATTACTGCACCTGGCCTTCACTGAGTTTTGATGACAGTGATAAGTAAACCTCTGTTTTGTTAAGCTACTGAAATTTTCGGGGTGTGTTGCAGTAGCCATTATTATTAGCCTGACTAAAAAGGACAGTTTTGACATATGTCTAAGATTCCCCAGCTCCTATAAAAGTATGTGCTGTTTTTGATGTTTTCTTCCCCCTTTTAATTTTGGGAAGAGAAAAACAAAACAAAACAAACAAAATCATTGGCTGGCATGTTCTTTGATCTAATAGACCTATCTTTTCCCATTCTTCTAAAGAGAACCTAGCGAGAGAATTGCATCTATTTACCCAATTCTGACAACTCAATCCTGGCTTACTTGTGAAAGATGATTGAATGAACTCTCTGTGGATACTCATTGTCACACTTGAATGGGGTACTCTATGGAGCCCAGTCTGTGGCCTTCAGAGGAGCTTTGAGGGTCAGTCACTCTTCAGCATCATTAGAGAAGGCTCACAGTATTCTCCAGGGCATCAAGCTTTCTCTTGCTGAGACTGCACGGAGTCCCCGGTCCCCACAGCTCTTCTGTAGGCACCATCTCAAGAGTGCCACAGAGTTTTGATTTTTGTAAGGGGACATCTATTTATGTATCTGCCTTCAGATACATAAATTTGCGGTTCTGCCAGAGAACTTGCATTATCCTTAGGAATCTCTTTGGGTAAAGCGTCATAACGCTAGGATGAGGCCTGTTATTTATACCTGATCTCATTTTTTGGCAAGTCAGATTAATAGCATAAGAGCAGATGTCCATGACCTCCAAAAGCCAGGCCAGCTGCAGTCTATCATTACATTAGAGATCAAAGTCTGTATAATCTCAAAATATAAAAAAACAGACATTTTATGAGCGCGGTGGCTCATGCCTGTAATCCCAGCAATTTGGGAGGCCGAGGCGGGTAGACCACAAGATCAGGAGATTGATTCCATCCTGGTTAACACGGTGAAACCCTGTATCTACTAAAAATACAAAAAAAAAAAAAAAAAAAAAAAAAATTAGCTGGGCATGGTGGCGGGTGCCTGTAGTCCCAGCTACTAGGGAGGCTGAGGCAGGAGAATGGCCTGAACCAACCCAGGAGGCGGAGCTTGCAGTGTGCCGAGATCACATCACTGCACTCCAGCCTCAGCAACATAGCAAGACTCCATCTCAAAACAAACAAACAAACAAACAAAAACAGACATTTTATTCTTATTTAGGCCTATATGGAATACTTTTCTTTTATTATTGATTTTTAGAGAAAAGGCTGTGAGGCCTTATGTAAAAAATAGGGAACATGCAAAGATAAGCCTCATAAAGTATATCCCGTTTCAAAGGATAACTTCTGAGATTTCTTACATTTTGACCAATGGAATCCTCAGAGTAATAGGATCCTTCCAGTACAGAGCCACGTATGTATGTATGTATCTACCTACCTACCTATCACATATCTTTTTAATGTATCTATATTTTTCTTAAATTCAGGACTTCATAGATCTGATAATTTTTGAAGAAAACTTCAGATAATTCCCAATTGGGAACATCCCAATTTTCTTTCATGAACAGCTGAGGATATCCATTAACCAACATGCGTTCTTTTTAACGTGAATTCACCGAGTTTCCTGCCCTGCTGCAGGAGGGACCCTAGAACAGGTTTATTGAGCAAATACGTAAGAAACAAAATAAAACTGAATGTGCCCTAAATTCAGGTTCAATGACCATTTTTAAACGATCCGATTTCTGTGGGAACAAAACTCCTTGCCCGTGGTTCAGGGGGAAAAATAATGTTAGTGCCCGGCTTTATAAAGGAAGCGCAGTGCTTTTTCTTTTTTTTTTTTTTTGAGACGGAGTCTCGCTCTGTCGCCCAGGCTGGAGTGCAGTGGCCAGATCTCAGCTCACTGCAAGCTCCGCCTCCCGGGTTTACTCCATTCTCCTGCCTCAGCCTCCCGAGTAGCTGGGACTACAGGCGCCCACCACCTCGCCCGGCTAGTTTTTTGTATTTTTTTAGTAGAGACGGGGTTTCACCGGGTTAGCCAGGATGGCCTCGATCTCCTGACCTCGTGATCCGCCCGTCTCGGCCTCCCAAAGTGCTGGGATTACAGGCTTGAGCCACCGCGCCCGGCCCAGTGCTTTTTCTTTTAACCGGAAGTGCTCTGTCTGTGTTACATGTACTTCTACAGGAGGGGAATTCCACACTCTGGCATTTTAAACTCCTCTCAGCTACTGAAAAATTCACTTACTTCTTGGAGTCCAAACTTTGCAATAAACCATAGCATAGTACCTCCTGAGAAAAAGCATTAAAATTAAAAATACCCCCTGTAGCTGCTGACAGTGGCATCTGCTCGATAGTACAAATTAAATACTTCAGAATAAAAGCCCATAAATCTATAATATTACTGCACTTATGAAAAGATGTAGTACTAGGGATATACAGTCTAGAAGAAGAAATAAACTCACCGAAATGACCAAGATTTAAAATACTAACATGCAAATCATTCATGAGCTAATAAATATCAAGACTGAATTTGAAAAAAACACAGTTTCAGATGAACGGAGACTAAAAAGACGTTAACAACTAAAGGCGAGGTATGATATATAGAGATATAGATATATATTAATTTGTATGTGAGAAGGGTGATAGTGAGTTTATTGACAAAATTTGTGTAAGGTCTATAGCTTTGATTATGATACTTATTCATTGTTAATACCCCAATTTTGATAATTTGGTGTGGATTGTATAGCACACACTGAAGAATTTAGGGCTAAAAGGGGATTATATCTGAAATTCACTTTCAAATGGTTCAAAAAATAATATGAATAATATGTATAAAAGTTACTTTCTATTATATACATACATATGAATGTAAATATTATGAGTTAAAGAATTCTAGTGCAAACATATTAAAATGTAAACATTTAGGGAATCTGAGTGAAAGGAATATTATAAATCTTTGTGCTATTTTTCTAACTTTTCTGTTCATCTGAAATCATTTTAAAATAAAAAGGTGAAAAGAGAAAATTCAGCAAAGCTGTAATTGTGCTCTCAAAGTAACTGTTACTGATGGTTTCAAGAATGTGAAATATAATATGGTATGAAGGGATACCAGAAAACAACTGACATAGGACTAAAATATTTATGCTTATCTACATAGTGTTCTGGGTTGAAGATAAAAATAACTGAAAAGGAGTGTCACAGAATATAGAGTTTAAGGAATACTGCTGTCCATTCTCAAGTCTTTTATTATGTTCCCATGAAATATTTTCACAATTATTTCCTAACAACATACATCATTATTATAATAAAATAACAGGAAATAAGGGAACTAATATCTACCTAGCTATATTTGTAAAGGCTTGTTTTATCAAGCTCATAGTGTCCTTGAAAATTTATAATGTGCCAAGCACTATGCTAGGTGGAACATATTAAGTGAAATGTTGAAAAATAGATGAAAGTCAGAAAAAAAGTCAAATAGTTTTGTTAAAAAATCCTCTGATGCAAAACCTAAACATTTGTTTATTATTTAATCTAACAAATATTTATTAAATACCTTAATCATTCTAGAGACTGCTGGAAACTGAGAGGCAACTAATAAATGATCACATCCTAATGAAAATAACTACTTGTCTAAATACTTAAATATGTTGGCACAAAAATCCATGGAATTGCATAGAAAGGGAAGTGAACTCAGTCTTCAATGGCTATGGAAAGTGGCAAAGAATGATGATATATAATTTATGACTTGAAAGATGAGTAGCAATCAGCTAAGTAAAGGGATAGGGAGAAGGAGATTCTAAACAAAATGATTCCGTGTTAAATGGACCATAGACCAGAGAACATAATTACATCTTGAAATTGAATTAAACAAAGTCACCTGGAGCATAGACCATGAAGGTTGGGGAAAGAGAAGTGCCAGCTTAGTGGCATAGGCAAATCCAGGAAGGGTTTTACATTCCATACTCAATAATTTGGACCTTATCTTGAGTGCCTTGGAGAACTACTGAAGGATTTTTGGCAAGATGGTTTTAAAGCCAGACTTATGCTTCAAACTGGTTACTATGGATACAGTGCCTCTCTATAAAGAATGGTGTCAGAAGAACATGTTGTGAAGTTACCTAAGAGATGAAGGTGGCCTAATGCAAAAGAATGGGAATAGAAATTAAGAGAAGTATAAAAAATAGAATGATCAAAGAGGATAAATAAAAAAGACCTAAATGATTAATTGATGGGGAGACATTTGAGAAAAGGAGGAATAAGTGTTTATCATCTCGGAAAGTGGTGTCATATCGGGGTAGGAACACAGGAAGAAGAGCAGGAGGGGAGGATGAACACCGATTTAAATTTATTTATTTAAAATATTAGTTTTTTATATAAAAGTCTGAAGCCCAGCAACTTGAACTCGAAATATAACTTTCAAATCATGTGCATGGAGAGCAAAGTGAGAATGGAAGAGTCAGTGATTGAACACAAAGTAAAAGAATATGGAAGAAACAGACTAGTAGAGTTGGAGATTGTATAACCCAAGAGGTAGGAAGAACACTAAGAGAGCATGGTACTATTTAAAAAATAAAAACAAAACAAGGAAGCATTTCAGGATGAGGAAGTGGTCAACATGATCAAACTTTGGAAATAAGAAAGAAAAGTTTTTTAATAGACTGATGAGGGTAAAATCCAAGTTGACTATGAGCCGAGTGATTGATTAAAAGTGGAGAAAACATGTAGAATTATGCACAAGTCAAGAATCGTGACTCTTTAAGAAATCGTGTGATTAAAAAAAAGAGGCAGGTAGGTTCAAAAGATGGAATAATTTCTGAAGACGAAAAAGACTTAACTTTCTATAAGGGCTGATGAACTCCGTATTAGTTTGTAAGGGCCTCCATACAAAGAACCACAGACTCAGCTTAAACAATAGAAATCTGTTTTATCACAGTTCTGGAGGCTAGAGGTCCAAGGTTAGATTATTGGCAAGGTTGTTTCATTTGAGACCTCTCTCCTTGGCTTGCAGGTGATCATCTTCTCCCTGTGTCTTCACATGGTCTTCCCTCTGTGTATGTCTGTGTCCTAATTTCCTCTAATGATAAAGAGAGCAGATGTATTTCATTAGTGCCCACCCTAATGACCTCATTTCACCTTAATTACCTCTTTAAAGATACCCATCTCCAAATCTGGTCACATTCTAAGATACTGAGAGTTAGGACTTCAATATACAATTTTGGCAGGGACACAATTCAACCCATACCGAACTCTGTTGGTGCACTCTTCCCTTTAGAGAGGGAGAAGTGGAAGTTACAGGGAAAAGAAGGAATGGGTGAGGGAATGAGGTCTTAAACAGATAGGATGAAATGAGACAGAGAAGAGGATCAGCCACAGAGGAGTGATACTGCTTTTGGGAATAGCAGGGCTTTAAACCCAAATAGATGGAGATATGTCTAAGCTTAGAGAGAAATTGGTCTGATGGCTTCTATCTTTGCGGGGAGATAAAGTATGGTTGTTGTTAGGGTGGAGTTTTAGGATGATTCACTGAATGGAAGAAGCCAGAAACCACAAAAAGGAAGTTGAGAATATTGTCAAGAGTGTCTGAAGTAACGACCATCGAACCTATGCTGGGCAAAGAAGGGACTAAGATAGGAAGAAGTTAATGGGAAAAAATTAATACAGGTGTCACGTCTCTGGAGGTCTCAAGATTTAGGACTGATTAATTTGGAAAATGTAAACCTAAGAGATGATGATTGTTCTTTAAGTATTAGTTAAATCTGTGTTTTATCTTCCTCTAATACCGTTTAACTCTACATAAGAAAGTTGTTTATTCTCTCCTAGAGGCCAATACAATCATCTAGTACAGTCTTCCACACAGGGGAAGTTAATTTATAGCATAAAACAAATACACTCACCATCTGATGATGTCTTGTAAGATGTTTTCCTTGGGATTAAGAATATAATACTTACCTTGAAGGAATAGAACTAGGGGCTAAAGCGCCCATAACTGATGGTTGGAGAATTGCTGCTAAAAATTGATAGATTGTGGAGTGAACCTAGAAGTAGAGGGCAGAAAAGAATAATGCTGGGAGAAATGTGGGGGGGGGGGGGGAGAAAGAGTGACAGAATAGGCGAAGTCTTATGTACAAAGGCACCAAAGTAAACAAAATGAGAACTAAAAAGAGTGATCACAATTACGATAGAGTTAATGTCTGTTTTAAATCTGCTTCATGTGCTTAAAAATGTTTATCATTCTCTGTAGCATAAATTAGTACCGAACTGTTATTCAAGTCTTTTAAAAAGTTATATCTTTTAAAGCAGAAAAGTAGCTGGTGAATTTATTATTATTTTTGAAGGAAATCAAGTCTTTGTTTTCCAGAAGCATTACAGCTAATATTACAGTAATGTGGTACAAAAATCACATTGGTTATCCATCGCTCCTACCACTTGCACCTATTGCTCACTCGTGCTGTTGTAAATTCAGGTTGAGATGTGAATTCAGAAGCTTTGCCTGTCTAGGAATGTAGAACCTCATTTCACCTACTGATTTAGCAACTCAGATCCTGTTCTTAAGGACTCATGAGTTTTAAAAAGTAAGCTATTTTCTTGATTTAAACAACAGAATGAATTAAACAGTACAAGCTCATGCTTACTCTAGACCCTCTCATCCCAAAAAGTTTTCCTGTCATATTTTACACCTTCTTTCAATTTTCTTTTTCTTGTCTTTTCTCTGATACCTTTCCTCAGCCTTCCTGAAATTCAAGGGTTCTTCGAATTTGACTGCTGATATGAACATAATCAATTCATTACTACAAGAGTAACTGCTGATAGGAGCATACACAATTGACTTGTATGCAATGATTGATTTGTATGCAATCTTTCCCTTCACTGGTTACCTCGACTAATTGTTTTTCCTTTTTGCTTATTAAAAATTGAAAAGTCAAATGAATTAATTTGCATTGCTTCTCAAAACAAATGCAATTTTCTTCAAGTCTTTGCTACTAGTTCTTTTTATAAAAAAGGAGCACAACAACTCATACTTCACCTACAAAATAAGGCTTGGTTCTACCATTCTCAGGAAACATTTCATTCTAATTTTATCTTCCATTTTATTTGAGTTATCCTGTCTACTGTCATAATGTTATACTCATTATATTATTCAATATGCACAATAATTGTTACCAATTCCATCCCTGAAATACATATATCTATCAGATAAATATGATACATTCAGACCGAACCCATTCTCCACATTTTGCCTCATAACTGTGAGCTTTCTTTTGCATTTTTTTCTTATTTTTTTTTTCTCAAAGCATATGAAAATGCCTGTTTACTACTGGTTGAGATGATGTTTTCTTTACTCAAACACATAATTAAACACATTATTACCCAGTTCTCATCACCTCTATAAAATGTCTGGGTGTAAAAAGTATTATTTGATTTGGTATCTTAATAATCGTATTATTTAGAGATGGGGATCCCACCAGGTTTGCCCAGGCTGGAATGCAGTAGCTACTCACGGGCCTGAATATTGTGCAATACAGCCTGAGACTCCTGGACACAAGCTGTACTCCTGCTTCAGCCTCCTGAGTAGCTGGGATTACAGTTCTCTACAGCACCTGTCTCATATCTTAATTTTTGATGGTTAGATGCATTCATTTATTTGTCTAATAAATATTATTTTTAGGGAGGAGCATGGAAAATAACCTGGACTGGGAACCTATTCTCTATTCCTTATTTCTTTTCTTAAAGTGTTCCATTTTTATCATCAATACAGATGATTTCTGAGAGACAGCCACCTCGAATTTCCATATTTTAGTAGGGAATAAAAATTTTAGAATCAAGTTTCCTAATTTTCTTCTATAAGTCCTGTTGAGATATTGATAAGAAATAGCAAAAGCTCAGATTATTGGCATCCTTATGATATTGATTTTCCATTCCTTAATGCATCATGTGTGACTTTCACAAAGGTTTTCTTAAACATTTTTCAGTCAAATTTCATACTTTTTCTGCTACAGGTCTTGCATATTGTTTTTAGATATTTTAAAGTATGATAGTGATGTAATGTCTAGCATCTTTGCTGAAACCAGACTTTCAGTTCAAAGCTGATACATGTAGTGATCACAAAAATTTTCATTTACTTTGTCACTTAAAAAATATTTCTTATGATCCACTATATGAGTTGCTATAGGTTTGTGAGGCATGCAGTTTATCTACTTAAAGTCTTTCCTTTGCTTTGCTCAGTGGTTTATTGTTAATGGGTATTAAATATTGTCAGCTATTTTTATCCATTGAAAATTCTATGACTTTTATATTTTACTCTGTTAATGTGATAATAATATCTGAGGATTTTTAAAAAAGATAAGCCAAAATATTTTCCCTATTTTAAACAAGTCAGATAATTATGTGTTAATTATATATTGTCACATTACATGCCTTTTAGTGAGACTGGTTTATAGTTTTTATTTCATTTGAGTCCTTGGTTTGGTGTTGGTATCAAAGTTAGAGTTGTGACAAAATAAATTCAACATTGTTCCTCCATCATCTAGGCTGTAAAGTAACTTGTTTAAAATTAGTGTTCCTTGACTTTTTTCCCCTTGTGTTTTAGTAGTCAGTAAAACCCTATTCTCCAAGTATTTTTTGTAGTTATATATCTAATGTATCATTTTAGTTATTTAATACTTGTAACTCAAGCTTGTTTTCTTGTCAAGACAATTTTGTTTAATTTTTATGCGTGAATTGCCCATCTTATATAAATTGTCCAATTCGTTGGCACAAGGTCATCGTAATATTGTATGATTATTTTTAATCACTGTTGACTAGTTGTGAGTTCTTTTATTTTACATTGTTAATTTTATTAATATACTTGTTTATATTAGTTTGAAATTTTGAAGTAGCTGAAATCTTTTTCTTTATACATGATTTCATAGATTTTAACCATATTATACCATTTCCAAATTAAAACAACTTTAAAGATTTTTTTTCTGTTGAGGAGGCAGAGCAAGATGATGAAATAGAGGGCTCCACTGATCATCCCCATTGCAAAGACACCATTTAACATCTACACAGAAAAGAATCACTTTCAGAAGAGCCAAAAATAAGGTGAACACTCAAAGTTCCTGGTTTTAACTTCATATCACTGAAAGAGACATCAAATTGTCCCGAATTGCTGATGCCACCCCTTTTCCACCCCTAGCACAGCAAAGGAATCAATCAACAGAGTGAAGAGACAACCCACAGAATGGGAAAAAAATATTTGCGAACTACCCATCTGACAAGGGATTAATAACCGGAATATATAAGGATCTCAAACAACTCTGTAATAAAAACTCTAATAATTTGATTAAAAAATGGGCAAAAGATTTGAATAGAGATTTCTCAAAAGAAGACACACAGATGGCAAAAAGGCATATGATCACTGATCATGAGAGAGATGCAAATCAAAGCTGCACTAAGATATCATCTCATTTTATCTTACTCCAGTTTAAATGGCTCACATCCAAAAGAGAGGCAATAAAAAATGCTGGTGAGGATGTGGAGGAAAGGGAATCCTCATACACTGTTGGTGGGATGCAAATCAGTACAACCACTATGGAGAATAGTTTGGAAATTCCTCAGAAAACTAAAAATAGAGCTACCATATGATCCAGCTATCCTACTGCTGGGTATACACCCAAAAGAAAGGAAATCAGTATATTGAAGAGAGATCTACACTCCCATGTTTGTTTCAGCACTGTTCATAATAGCTAAGATTTGGAAGCAACCTAAGTGTCCATCAATAGATGAATGAGTAAAGAACATGTGGTACATATACATAATGGAGTAAGAGAACACAAAGAATGAGATCCTGTTATTTGCAACAACATGATGGAATTGGAGAGCGTTATGTTATGTTAATGATAATGGAAATCATTATGTTAAGTGAAGTAAGCTAGGCACAGAATGACCAACATCACATCTTCTCATTTGTGGGACATAAAAATCAAAACAATTGAACTCACGGGCGGAGAGAGTAGAAGGATGGTTACCAGGGGATAGGAAGGGTAGTGGGGAGCTGTGGGCATGGGGCAGGAGGTGGGATGGTAAATGTGTACAAAATTAGAAATAATAAGACCTACTATTCAATAGTACAACAGGGTGACTACAGTCAATCAAAATTGTACATTTTTAAAAAACCAGAGTATAATTAGATTATTTGAAACATAAAGGATAATTCTTGAGGAAATGGATACCCCTTTCTCCATGATGTGATTATCACGAATTGCATGCCTGTATCAAAACATCTCATGTGCCCCACAAATATTTAGACTATGTACCCACAAAAATTAAAAATGGAAATATTTAATAAAAAACAACTTTAAAGATTCACTGGTAGTTCTGTTTTAAGGTAGGATACAGTTAAAATTGACTCCTTTTCCAATAACAGTTAATGATGAAACACTAGGCTTTTTGTGTCATGATATGGGAATCAGCAGCCATTCTCTGCTCACTATAGAGCTAAATACTAATAGTGTACCCTACAAGTCAGAGAAGGTAAAAGGAAGTTTGGTAAAACTATTTTTTGTTTTTGTTTTTAAATGAGAAGACATGTATCCTATATAGGGTACATATTGACTTTCTAACAAGAAATTACCTGGACTTCCTAACTCCCTTTCCTCTCTCCTTCAGTTTTTCTCCATATTGATGATCCAATAATCCTTCTCAAACACATATGCCTCTAGCCTCCTTATTAACAGGATAAGACCTACTTGCCTCCTTATTCAAGCATAGGTGGCCTTTCAACATTTTTAAGCAAAAAATGTTGCTTCCACGTTAAAAAAGACCTAATAAGCTGAAAAAAAATTCATTTTTCCTTTAAAGAAATGAGAAAACTGAAAACACACACGAAGACACACACACACACACAAGTCAAGGAAAAAACCCCTAAATTTTGGAGAGAAGCACATTCTCCTTATATGTGCAAATACGAAGACAGTTTAGACAATTTCAAAGGTATGAGTACAGAAAGGTTAGAGGAGTAGGCCTATTATAGGGATAGATAATTTGCTGGTTTAAAGAGACATGAGCCAAGCTTTAACAATTCTGTGGGCTTGAGAGAATCTGGACAAGTCCCAAATACAAAACTCATCTTCCTTATCAGAAATTTGTTAAGAGCAACAATTTAACCAAATATTGACCAGCTATTTCACCAAATTAACTTGAATTCAATTACAATTATTATTATTAAAGAATTTAATTCAAATACAAAGCTTTCCTAAAGATTCCCCAAAACTGAAAAAACAACATCTCTTTGAATATCATCACTATTAGTGATGGCGGCAGCGGCCTGAATCAGCTTTGGCAGGGGAGGCACTGCTGGGGCTGCATGCTCTGCGGAGCTGAGGTGTTTAGACCATGGGGGCAGATCTCTCATGAATGGCTTGGGCTATCACCTTGATGATCAGTGGGTTACCACTCTGAGTTCACACAGGAACTGGTCGTTGAAATGTTTGTGGCACTACCCCCCACCCTCATTTCTGCTTTCACCATGGGACATGTCTACCCCCACTTTGCCTTCTGCCATGATTGTAAGCTTCCTGAGGCCTCCCCAGAAGCCCAGTAGACATCAGCACCATGTTCCCTGTGAAGCCGGCAGAACTGTGAGACAATTAAACCTCTTTTCTTTATAAATTACCCACTGTCAGGTATTTACAGCAATTCAAGAATGGCCTGAAATGATACCATTATGAGTCAGGCACTGTGCTGAGGTACAATTAAATACAAAAATAATAAACAAATGAAGATACCTGGCCCCTTGAAGGGAATTTATACCTAGGAATGGGCATCACATGTTCAAACACACAATTACAATGGATGGAACTTCATAGTACAAAGCATTCTAGTAGTGTAGGGAAGTACAGTGTGCTCTACTGGTCGGGCTGGGCAAGGCTGCCTGGTGGGAAATGTAAATGGGAATTGAGGCAGAGGCCAGATTTTGAAAGGCCACCTATGCTTGAATAAGGAGGTCAGTAGGTCTTACCCTGTTAATAAGGAGGCTAGAGGCATATGTGTTTGAGAAGGATTATTGGATCATCAATATGGAGAAAAGGTGACGGAGAGAGGAAAGGGAGTTAGGAAGTCCAGGTAATTTCTCATTAGAAAGTCAATATGTACCCTATATAGGGTACACATCTTCTCTTTTAAAAATAAAAATAGAAAATAGTTTTACCAAACTTTGTTTTACCTTCTCTGACTTGTAGGGTACAATATTAGTGTTTAGCTCTATAGCAAGCAGAGAATGGCTGCTGATTCCCATATCATGACACAAAAAGCCTAGTGTTTCATCATTAACTGTTATTGGAAAAGGAGTCAATAGAATGCTGGTTTATTTTCCTGACACTGTTTTAGAAAACTTTCTGAAGAATCTTCTCTTTGGTGGGCAATAGGAGACAAATTACAACTGAGGAATCAATAATATATACTAGCAACTTGGAAGCAAAACTAAATTGTAATAAACAGCAATGAAGTGTAAGTCTTAAGAAAAAATAATTTTAGGGACTGTTAAATGAGTATATTTTGGGGAGGGGTAGTTAAAATATAACCTACAAAATAATATATTTTGTGAGGTTTTTATTTTCAATTTTTCCTTTATCTTTAATGTATATAATGTTTTAATATTAATAGACATCTCTAAGCTTCATTTGTAATATTTTCTGTATACTTCTCCTTAACTTTTCTCATAGTGCTTACGAAATTCTTACTACAAATTTGACACACATTGCTGCACTTGCCTCAATATTTCAATAGAAAGAAAATTCTCTTAGATTACATATTGTGAAGCTAGCTCTTGCCTCAATATTTCAATGCAAAGAAAATTATCTTAGACTATATATTGTGAAGTTAGCTCTATACAGTTAATAATATAATCTCTAATAACCTTTCCATTAAATTAGAGAGAAATTTGCCCCTTCGAGTTCATTATCTATGAATTAGGTCTTGCACTGTTGGTAAAATAAAGCATGTTATTCTAAAGTTGTAGCTTGACTTTTCAAAACTGATTAGTGATTCTGTGGCCAAACATACAAGACATCTAACCTTTAAGCAGGACATTTGAAGAACTGGATTCTTGCTGCAATTGCAGAAAAACTCAGCTGAAGCCATGGTGAAACCAAATGTATGAAAATTGTAAGAGAACAGTAACTCTGAAATAGACCAGTAACTCTGAATTGTTGTTTTTGAAAGTTGGATGAGTGCAAGGTTGGTCCAGTCAGTTCTCAAGGAGAAAAAAGAGATGAGGCTTATGTAAAATTTATTACCAAGTTACACGCTGAGAGAAGACATTGCAGAAGGAAAGAGCTGACTAGACTTAGTGGATTGTCAGGGTACTACTAAATGCAGAGTACCATGACAAAATAAGAATTGTCAGTTTTCATTATCTATTGGGTACACTGTATAATTATATTATTAACAGATAATACCCTTAAGTTTTATTTTTAATATTTTCTGAATATTTTTTCCTTAGCTTTGTCCATAGTGCTTAAGAAAATTCCTCTATCATTTTTCTTCAAACTTTCCCTCACTGGAATAAAACTTGAAGTATTGCTAAAAATGTAAAGTTTTATCCAGGCAGAAATAATTTTAAAAGGAATGACATGAAATTCTGAAATTAAAATCATACATTCTAAATATTTCAAGTAAATTAATTTTATTCTTCAATTTATATCATCTCTGAATATTTGTATATCTTATGGAATTTATCACAAGATTTTTAAAAAGTGAAAAGAATTTTGTAGTCTTGTATTTTGGGCTGAAAGCAAATGATAATTTGCTATGCATTCTAAGTAAAAAAAAAATCTCATATACATTGTAAATTATAGATTAGGTTGATCTATATTTACAACCAGACTAACTTTCAGAATTCATTAGCATTGAAGGATATTGGAGAGAAGAAATAGAAACAACAGAAGGAGCAAAAAAAAAAGGAAAGGAAACTTTTATTGCTATGCTAACATGCTATATGCCTCGCACTGTTCTAGCCCTTAAAATACGTTTTGTGTGTGTGTGTGTGTGTGTGTGTGTGTGTTTTTCCGCAACAACTGTGCCAGAAAATATCATTATTCTAAGTTAAATATGTAGACTCTGAGCCTCAGAATTAAGTAACTTTTGAAGGCCATCTCTTAATTTTAAAAGTGGGTTCAAGATTTCAGTCCCAATTAGTCTACACCCATTTACATTTGCATTATATCACCAGTTTTGGGGAGGGGAAATTCACTGTGGGATAGATGAAGCAAGCCAGGTAAAACTCATCAAAACAGCATGACGTAGGAATTCCCTCCAACTGCTTATTTGAAGAGCAGAGATTCTTACTGTCAGAGATTCAGTTCTGAGATTGAATTAATTCTTGTCTTTATTTTGAATGAGTCTTAACACATTATGTGCTAGGCATATGCTACAGGTCAGAAATACAGAATAAAACAAGTGTCTTTCCCAATCCTGAAAAAAAAGTCGTATTTTTGTTGGAGGTATCACTTGGTATATACTTATTAGTTACATAACTCATTATGATCATAATGGTTTGGTTCTCTTTGGGAGGGTAGGGAAGGTAAAGTTAACTCTAGGAGAGGTAGGGAAATGTCACAAATGTGAGAAGAGCATAACTTTCTGAAGTGTGAGTAAGTTGGTTGGGTAAGAAAAAGAGAAAAATGTATTTCAGACACTGGGAATAACCTGAACTAGGATACACAGAAAACATATTTAGCTGTTTAAACGTGACTGATATCTGTTTTAAATGGAGAATAATGTTTTTTTATACTTTAAGTTCTAGGGTACATGTGCACAACGTGCAGGTTTATTACATATGTATACTTGTGCCATGTTGGTGTGCTGCACCCATCAACTCGCCATTTACATCAGGTGTAACTCCCAATGCCATCCCTCCCCCCTCCCCCTTCCCCATAATAGGCCCCGGTGTGTGCTGTTCCCCTTCCCGAGTCCAAGTGATCTCATTGTTCAATTCCCACCTATGAGTGAGAACATGCAGTGTTTGGTTTTCTGTTCTTGTGATAGTTTCCTGAGAATGATGGTTTCCAGCTGCATCCATGTCCCTACAAAGGACACAAACTCATCCTTTTTTATGGCCGCATAGTATTCCTTGGTGTATATGTGCCACATTTTCTTAATCCAGTCTGTCACTGATGGACATTTGGGTTGATTCCAAGTCTGTGCTATTGTGAATGGTGCTGCAATAATGATTTTTTTTTAATCCAGAAATAAGTAATTAATCCTTATGTGGCCTTTTACATACTGTAAATAAAAATAATTTCTTAAATGATTCAATTTTAAAGAATTTGCCAGGCATGGTGGCTCATGCCTGTAATCCCACCACTTTGGGAGGCTGAGGCAGGCAGATCATGAGGTCAAGAGACCGAAACCATCCTGGCCAATATGGTGAAACCCTGTCTCTACTAAAAATAAAAAATAAGCTGGGTGTGGTGGCACACGCCTGTATTCCCAGTTACTTGGGAGGCTAAGGCAGACGAATCCTTGAACCTGGGAGGCGGAGGTTGAAGTGAGCCAAGATCATGCCACTACACTCCAGCCTGGCAACAGTAAAAAAAATTAAACACAGCAGGAAGGGAAAATTGATAAAATTGATAGTTATAACTACAGTAGACTGGTGAGCACTAACCTAGAAAAAAAAATCAAGCTGATGACTTTTCTGCTACAATAAGTTATGATTTTATGCTGTGCATATTTATGTATTCTATTATAAAATACCTGTTTTTTAAAATTTCTCTTTCCTAAATATAAAGAAAATATAGTTACTAATTCATTTATAGCACAGTTCCTTAAACTGTATTTATTTTAATTACTATTGTATGTTTTCTGATAAAACTTGGATGGCAACAAAAAGCCATAATTAATCTAAAAGCAATATGTGGGGTGGGAAATTCTAGACTACATGATTGCATGAGGAATGGATAATCAAGAGAAAATCAAGGCAAATGTAAATGTCACCATTTCACTGATTAAAGTGTTTCTGGTTTACAGCAGCAGGAAGGAGCTCTACATATTTTATGTTGTTTACTTTAAGATTTTGAAAAAAATAAAACAGCTAATCACTCTGTTTTTGCAAATCTATAGCTTGTCAAGAGGAAAATAACCATTCCACTCTGAATAAAATCCAAGTTGAGTTCTCTTCTAAATTTGCAATTGCTACTTTCCGTGAAAGTGAAAATTGGCACAGGAAGTCTGACAACTTCGTCAACAGGATAGTATCAAAGTAGAATTTTTTTTTCCCATGGGAGGTTGAAAAAGATGAGACAGAAGGATGATAACAGGATGAAGAATGGCTTTAAAAAATACACACACACATATATATATACCATTCTCTCTCTATATATACTCTCTATATACATATATGCCATCTTTCTACATATGTACATATATATGTGTGTATATATGTAGAGAGGTATATATATGTATTTATATGTGTGTGTGTATATGTGTATATATATAGAGGTGTATACATATATATGTATGTGTATATATGTGCATGTGTGTGTCTGTATAGGTTGCAAATAAATAGTCATGGTACTAATTATGGTAGAATGATTGAAAGCAATTTTATGATCAGATATCTCAGTTCCTGAGAGCTGCAATACAGCATAAAAGAAACAGGAAGACAAGATGAGTTACACTTTCATTTTTTCCAAAGACAGTGACATATAATTCTTCAAAAATTTAAGCAGAAAATGATGTATTCAAATTGTAATAACAAACTATTTCCTTTAACCTAGTCTCGAGAACAGAGTATTTGCTCTTATATTCTTTTCACCATGTACTATATCTAATTAATCGAAGTCATTTTTCCATTTAATTATTCTGTTACAGACACCATCTCAATTTCATTTAATGTTACACACAGTAATCAGGAAAATGTTCCATCACAACTTTTAAAATTATGTCTGAGTTAAATCCTGACTCTCATAAATCAATTTGTTTGTGATAAGAGTCTACGGAACTCAGAATAGATAAGAACTTTTCCTTCAGTACCATCTTCAGCCTGTTCCACCTTACTCATATCCTTTAATGGTGCAGACCAGGATAGATGCCAAAGACTTTAATATTCTTGGTTCTGAAGTCACTGAAAGCCCTGTTTTGCCACTCATAAATTAGACTGACTATGCTCCACTTTATATAGTTAATAATAATGTCACTGTAAACTGTGTTTTTCCTTTACTTTGTATCAGCCACAAAGAAAGAATGTCCATTTGGAGAGGCAATCAGGTTTTATCCAGTTGCCAAAGAATGGAGTAGGGGAGTTCATGATCTAAAGCCACCTTCTCTCTGGGCAATGGGAGGTATGGGAGTTTTGAAGGTTTGCTGCTGGGCAAGGAAGGTCTGTAGGCATGCACAGGGAGGAGTTTCAGATGCAGAGGAACAGTTCATGGGCATACTTCTTCACACATCTCATGTACACAAAACAGCCATCTTCTCTTAGGGGAGGGGTTTTTAGTATTATAATGACATGTTAATGATGGAAAGGTAACTGGAGGTCACCTGCTCAGGTCTAGACTCCCTCTGTAATCCAGCATAGGGTCACAAGGCTGCTTTGTGGCATCTGGGCCATCTGGCTTCCTTAAGCAGCTGTGCTTATGGATTAAGAGAAGAATAAAGAGAAACTGTTAAAGACAGGGCCATCCTGGTGACAAAATATTGAAAGCACTTTAAACTTGCCTATTCAATGGTATTGAATTAATCCATCCTATGAATTATTGACCCAAAGAGCTTACAGAAATATACATTTGAAAATCAAAATCCTTTGGCCATTGAGGAAATGAAGGAATTGTTCTTAATTCTTTCCTTGCACTGAACTTGTATCAAGTACAAGAAGTTTAAATAACTGAGTAATATATAATTTTTTTTTGCTTTTGCTTTTTGCTTTGTAGTATAAATTAAAATTTAAGAGTAGAGTTGACAGTTACATATCTGTGGGTTCTGCATCTATGGATTCAACAAACTGAAAATATCTGAAAAAATAACAAAAAGAGAATACACCAATAAAAGTAGCACAAATAAAACTGCAGTATAACAATTTTTACATAGTATTACATTGCATTAGGTATTATCTGTAATCTAAATATGATTTAAAATATATGGGAAGATGTGCATAGGTTATGTGCAAATACTATGGCCATCTTATTTTTTATTTAAGTTCTGGGATACATGTGCAGAACATGCAGGTTTGTTACATAGATATATACATGCCATGTTGGTGTGCTGCACCCATTAACCCATCACCTACATTAGGTATTTCTCCGAATGCTATCCCTCCCTCCACCCCCATCCCCTGACAGCCCCAGGGTATGATGTTCCCCTCCCTGTGTCCATGTGTTGTCATTGTTCAAATCCCACTTGAGTAAGAACATGTAGTGTGTGGTTTTCTGTTCCTGTGTTAGTTTGCTGAGAATGATGGTTTCCAGCTTCATCCATGTCCCTGCAAAGGACATGAACTCATTCTTTTTTTATGGCTGCATAATATTCCATGGTGTATTTGCACCACATTTTCTTTATCCAGTTTATCATTGATGGGCATTTGGGTAGGTTCCAAGTCTTTGCTATTGTGAAGAGTGCTGCAATAAACATACGTGTGCATGTGTCTTTATAGTACAATTATTTATAATCTTTTGGGTATATACCCAGTAATGGGATTGCTGGGTCAAATAGTATTCTGGTTCTAGATTCTTGAGGAATCGCCACACTGTCTTCCACAGTGGTTGAATTAATTTACACTGCCACTAACAGTGTAAAAGCATTCCTATTTCTCCACATCCTCTCCAGCATCTGTTGTTTCCTACCTCTTTAATGATTGCCATTCTAACTGGCGTGAGATGATATCCCATTGTGGTTTTGATTTGCATTTCTCTAACAACCAGTGATGATGAGCTTTTTTTCATATATTTGTTGTCTGCATAAAATGTCTTCTTTTGAGAAGTGTCTGTTCACATCTTTTGCCCACTTTTTGATTTTTTTTTTTCTTCTTCTTGTAGGTTTAAGTTCCTTGTAGATTCTGGATATTAGCCCTTTGTTAGGTGTATAGATTGCAAACATTTTCTCCCATTCTGTAGGTTGCCTGTTCGGTCTGATAGTTTCTTTGACTGTACAAAAGCTCTTTGGTTTAAAGAGAGCCCATTTGTCATTTTTGGCTTTTGTTGCTATTGCTTTTGGTATTTTAGTCATAAAGTCTTTGCTCATGGCTATGTCCTGAATGGTATTGCCTAGGTTTTTTTCTAGGGTTTTTATGGTTTTATGTCTTTATTCCATCTTGAGTTGATTTTTGTATAAGGTGTAAGGAAGGGATCCAGTTTCAGTTTTCTGCATATGGCTAGCCAGTTTTCCCACACCATTTATTAAATAGGGAATCCGTTCCCCATTTCTTGTTTTTGTCAGGTTTGTCAAAGATCAGATGCTTGTAGACGTGCGGCATTATTTCTGAGGCCTCTGTTCTGTTCCATTGGTCTATATATCTATTTGGTACCAGTACTATGCTGTTTTGGTTACTGTAGCCTTGTGGTATAGTTTGAAGTCAGGTAGCAAGATGCCTCCAGTTTTGTTCTTTTTGCTTAGGATTGTCTTGGCTATGTGGACTCTTTTTTGGTTCCACATGAAATGTACAGTATTTGTTTTCTAATTGTGTGAAGAAACTCAAATGGCCGTCTTATATAAGGGACTTGAACTTTCTCAAATTTTGGTGTCCTGAAAGTCATGGAACCAATGCCCCCTGGATGCCAAGGGAGGACTGTATGTGGATTCATATCTCAATTAATATACAATTTGTCCTATATGCAAACTGAGAATGTGGAATTTACCTTTTCACAATCAGTCCACAGCAGTCCCAACATGAGGGCTTAATCTTTGGGAAATAGTTTCTGACTCAGTTTCTTAGCCTCACATTCCTGTTTATTTGTTTAAGAAGAGTAATTTTTAAAATCTGTCCCACTTTAAACATATGGGAAAATATAGACTATTATAGGGAATATCTACATACACACTACCAATCTTAACACTGATTGTGTTTAATGCCTTTTGCAATTTTGATATTATGTATTTGATACATAAAAACGAACATATTTAACACAAATGTAAGTTAAGAAGCAAAATATAAAACAAACACCCATAAATCCAACCTACCCATATTCTGTTACCTTGTCCCATCCACCTGTTTCAGATCTCTCTTTCTTTTTCTAAGAAATAAAATATTTCCTATTTAGTTGATACTGACTATGGGCTTCTCTGCATACTTCATCCTTCATCCTTCCTTTTCCACTCTCTAGAATTTGTTGTTTATAATTCCCACAGCACACACACACAAAAAAAAACACTTAGAAACAAATATAGGAAACTGTGAATGTATACTCATTTTGCGTAAGATTTATTCAGTGGATAGTTGGAATTACAATTGATTAATTTTATCTATATGAGATGAACATATCAGTATTATTTATTTCATTCTCTATAGATGGTGTTTGGATAATGCTATACTTACATATATTTATACCATTTCCATTTATGCTTTATGCTCCTATAAACATTCTTATATAGTTGCACACAAATGTTGATGTTTCTCTAAGACAGAAATTCTTAACTTAGACTGCATATTGAAATCACCTGGGAAGTAGTGTTAAAAAATTCTGGTGCTGGGATCTCTTCCCTGCTCTGGACATTCTAACTTAATAGTTCTGCAGAATGGCTTGGGCATCAGCATTATTTTAAAGTTCCCCAAGTTAACTTAGTTTGATTTAGAATTATTAAGACATACCTAAAAAGAGAATTACTAAGTCATAGATTGTGTATATAAACATTTTCAAGTTTGTGGTATATTGTTATAATGTTCCTCCAAATGGGGATATCATTTTACAATTCTAGCAGAAGTGCATAAAATTCAATTTTCTGTCTTTCCTTGCCAGTGCTTGGTATTGCCAGGTTTTAAAATTTCTACCAATTTGATTAGAATGCAAAGACTTATCTGTTTTCACTTGCCCTTTGCCAGATCATTAATGAGAATGAGTAATTTTTCACTTTTATTGGCCATTAGATTTTTTTGTTCTGTGGATTATCTCTTAATATAATTAATAAAAGTTATAATAAAATATAACTTTTTTCTTTCATACAAAGTCTTAATTCTGTTTTGTGTGTTGCATAAAAGATCAAACTTTAAAATATTTCTATATAAATGACTCTCACAGCATCATATTACTAAGTAGTCGATTTTTTCTCTACTGACATGCAGTATCACTTCAATGGTGAATCACGTTTTCACATAGGTGTAGTTCTAAACTCCCTGTCCCGTTGCATTGGTTTGTGTGTCTCTGCAACAGTATGTACTTTTTAATGGTAATTTTGTTACAACTATTTATTTCAGGATAAATCCTCTTGGCTTTTTGCTCTTTAACATTATCTGGCCATAGTTGATCTTTGTTTTGAACATTTTAAAATAACCTGATCAAATTACAATTTTGATAATAATTACAATAAATTTGTAAATGAATTTAAGAAGACTTGCTATCATTATGAAATTAAATCATCCTATAGGGTGGTGAATCGTTCTATTTATTTAGATCTTTTCTTATGACTTTCAATAAACTTTTATCATATTCTGTTTAGAGCAATTGAATCATTCCATTAGTTTTCTTCTTAAGTAGCAGTAGTATTTTTGTTATTATCAATCGTATTTTTAAAATTATGTATTTTAAGTTATTTGTGGTACACTGGAACATAATTGATTACTACAGTTTGATTTAAACTGAATAAAATTATTGGATTCTCTTATTAGTGCTAATAGTTTTTCAGTATATTTGATTTTGTTTTCCAGATAGACAATGGTAATGTCTGTGAGTAGTAAACATTTTATAACTTACTTTGTCTTACCATGTACTCTAGGACCAGAAGAAAATTACGAACGAATACTGTGATAAATCCTAGAAATGTCCCTATAATTTTCTTTTATCCTAAAATCTGCCTTTCTGGTACTAATTTAACTACACTGGCTTACTTATGATTGTCCTCCCTAGCTTTCCAACTTACTTTTATTTTCAGTATTTGATATTCCTATGCTCTAGGTATGTATCTTGTTAATAACACATCTGGATTTTGCTTTTTATTCAACTTAATCAAATTGGATAAACCATTAACTTTTTTTTAAAAAAAAGAGCTTCATTGGGTAGAATTTCTATACCATAAAACTCACCCATTTTAAGTGTACAATTAATGAGTACTGTGAATTTGCAGAATTGAGTAACTTCCACAAAATCTAGTCTTAGCATATTTTCATTTCCCCTAAAAATCCTTTTCAGTTATTATGGATAGTGCTGCGATGACATGAGCCTTCTTTGCTTTCAGGCAAATGCCTATGAATGCTATTGCTAGGTCTTATGGGAAATTTTTGTCTAGCTTTTTAAGAAACTATAAACTGTTCTTTTCAAAGTGGCTGCTCTGTGTTACATTTCTGCTAGCAATGTATGAGAGTTCCTGTTTCTCTACATTCCCACCAACATTGATTATTGTCTGTCTTTTTAATTATAGCTATTCAAGTACTTGTTATGACTTGTGGTTTCCATTTGAACTTCTATAATGACTAATTATGTTGAACATCTTTTTATGTGTTTATTCACCAATCATATATCTTTAGAGAAATATCTATTCAAATATTTTCTTTATGTTTTAAATTTTGTTTGTCTTACTGAGTCGTAAGTATTCTTTATACTTTCAAATGTTATTTGTATATGACAGAATTTGCAAATATTTCATGTAAGTAGGACTTTGAAATTTTAATATTGTCTTTGGAAGTGCAAAGTTTTAAATTTTTAAGTGAAATTAAACTTAATGTTTTTCTTTTATCTATTGTACTTCTGATGTTACATATCTAAGAGCTTTGGCCTAACTGAAGGTCACAAAAATGTTCTCCTATGGTTTCTAATCATTGCCTTTCAGTGGATGAATTAGTCCACCGGTTTTGTTTTGTTTTGTTTTGCTTTGTTCTGTCAGATTGTGTTTTAGACCTTTCTTTTATCTTTTTTATTCTTTAGTTTCACTTTGTCAGGAGTGAAGGGATTCATGAGTTGAAAAAATATGTTCATAATAATAGAGAATGTCTTTTGCTATTCTCTCATGAAAGGACAGTGGAGAGTTTTCTGAGGTCATATGACTGTGATATATGTCAACAGATTGAAGGCAGAACAGTGATGAGAATCTACATATCTTCTCTTAAGCCATATATTAAAGAGTGCAAAAATGGAAAACAATATCACCCTTTTCAATAGTTTTGGAAAATGTAGTTATTTTTTACATAAATGTGTTGCTCGTATTAACATGGAAAGGGCTTATTAGTGCTTTTTTCAATAACAGTAAAATAGTACTAAAACCAAAAAGCTTGAGAACTGCTGTACCATACTACCTTTAGAAAACTGTGAGTTTTGCTCGCTTCTTGGTTCATTTAAAACCTGCTTATGACTAGATGTCCTTTGTTATGAGAACTCATACTCACTTCCTTTCCAGAATGACAGCCATGATCTCTTATGTATTTTGTTTTCCACCTTTCTCTTTATCCTAGTCTTCTAGTTAATTTCCTTGATACATTTAAAATTTCACATTTTACCTTCTATACCTCTTTATTTCACTGTTGTAGTTTTTATTTCTGTGTCTCTCTAATGCCTGTTCTAAGTGGCTTCATCAGACCTACTTTGAGATAATTTATCATTTGCTAAACTGTATTGAATAGATTAATTTTTCCACTTGATTTTCAATGACTGTAGATTCATTTCTGTTTATTCTGTTTATCTGGTTATTTTTGGTAGTGTTTAATCATTTTAATTCCTTTTCAAAAATCAATAATAATTTAATTATTAAATTTCTTAAGAGATAATCTTTTTATACATTGTATATTTATAAGTATATATTTATATACATATATTATTATATATTATACATATATACATATATTATATTATATATAATGTTTATTATATATTATATATTATGATATATTTATATATTTATAATATAAAATGTGTATTTATATAATATATAAAATATATGTTATATTTAAATCAAATATATAAATATATATAATATATATTTATAATCTATATATATTTATATACTGTATAATAATATCACTCATGTTGGACTGTTTCCCCATATATGTTGCAATTTGAGACTGAGACTCATCTTTTATGAAGCTCAGTTTGGGAATACTGCATGACTCTGATTAGGCTTTCTCCATCTTGAGGAGTTTTGCATTTGCCTTTGCCAAGTCCTTTTCAGTTGTATCTCTGTCTAGGGGGTATTATTATATAGATTATTTTTTGGATTGCTTTTACAGTCGTCTGAATTCAAACCCTAAACCAAACTAAGTCAAGCCTGTGGTTCTGGAACTCTCAGAGTAGACACTTTCTTTTCTCTTACCAAGAGCCCATGCTGAAAAAAGATAAGCTGTTGTCTTCCAAAGTTTGGGGGCCAATAATTTCTAGTTCATCTTTGTTTTGAGAGTGAAGACTTCTAAGGGTCTCAGGCTTAGAAGTTGGTGTCCATTTCAACTTGTTATCTCAGTGAGACTCTATTCCTACCAGTATGTTAACACTCAAGCTGTTGGTTTCTGAGATGAGCAAAGACCACTTCCTCTAAACTTCCTTTCCAACGACATCACAGCTAAGTCATGTCCTTATCACTATTTTTTTCAGATCTGCAAAGACTTTCCCAGTTTTTTGAAAGAGCTCATCAGATTCCACCAACTATACTCATATAAGGCTTATACGTAAAGGAAAAGTATATGGTGCAATAAGAAAAAGAGAATGCAGGCAAACACTGGAAGCCCTAGATAGCCCATGCACAAAGCCCACGAAGGCTCAGTCACATACACAAATCACACTGTGTCTTTAGGTTGAACAACAAGGATTTTTGTGAGGAATCATGGCTTTCTGGGAGTTCTAAGAGAAACTTTCAAAGAGGCCTTTCAAGGAATCAAGCCAGGCTTGTCAACTCTGTTAGGCCAATTGCTAAGTATGGTTAAAGAAGCTAACCCTGGAAGTCACGAAGGAACCTTCAACAGGACATCTTAAATAGTGCAGCTCAAATTCCATTACCCTGCTTTTGGCTCAGAGTAAAAAAATCAAGTGCTCAGTGTTCTCCAGAAATAAAGATAGAGCTTTTCCATGTATTCTGTAAATCAACTCTGTCTCCACAGGCTGCCTATTTTGACTCCTGGAAGTTTCTCTCATTTTCATGTCAGTTACACAATGAAAGGTATGAATTTTGTATTTTATCCAGAACTTTAGGTAGTTTTTAATAGGGGACTTTCCAAGTTATCTAGCTATTACTCAGGTCAGAAGCCATTATTATTTTTAACAATAGAAGTAACACAGTTCATTAGATTTACCACAGTTGCACTGGGCTGAAACCCTTCTTCAAATCTGGACTCATTATTGTGAATCTTATCTATCGTTTCAGGTTATTTGATTATATTCCTTATACCTGAAGCAACTGATTGGGTTACTACATGAAGGGACTGTTTACCACCATACCTATTTTAGTTGACTTCTTGTTATTGAAACCTGCGTGAACTGAGCCTAAGGTCCCCACTCCCTCCTTTCCTTTTGTCCTTGTAACTACCCCAGCCCCTTGGGTTCTACTTCTTCTTGGCCCAGGAGTCTCTTCCTTCCCACAGGTCACAACTGCTAATATCGATTCTACTTTGACCTCAAATCTGCATAGTTTATAATAAGGACTTTAAACATTAAACGAGAGGAAAAAGCATATTTTGATTCAATTCTTTTTCCTGTATGAAACAAATGTTATTTTTGGCCATTTATCTTGTTGGGAGTTAAAAATCTTACTGACAACGAGAGACCTCTCCATGTCCACATGGAAATAAAACTCATTATTACTGAATGAGAAAAGAATACACACATGTAGGTAGCCCACAGGAGACTACAGAGACAGGATACAATTCTGCACAATTTATATAGCAAAGTGGGAACAAAGTTCACTGGAGAATTCAAACAGCTATTTGTTCAGTTAACTGAACTCTCCCAAAAGAATAATAAAACTTCTTATCTCCCTCCAAAACCAATGATTACACCTTGAGATGGGTTCCCACTTTAACTCTGAGGATGTAGGTTTTTTTTTTTTTTTTTTTTTAATTTATTTATTATTATACTTTAAGTTGTAGGGTACATGTGCATAACGTGCAGGTTTGTTACATATGTATACTTGTGCCATGTTGGTGTGCTGCACCCATCAACTCGTCATTTACATCAGGTGTAACTCCCAATGCAATCCCCTCCCTCCCCTGATAGGCCCCGTGTGTGATGTTCCCTTCCTGAGTCCAAGTGATCTCATTGTTCCCACCTATGAGTGAGAACATGCTGTGTTTGTTTTCTGTTCTTGTGATAGTTTGCTAAGAATGATGGTTTCCAGCTGCATCCATGTCCCTACAAAGGACGCAAACTCATCCTTTTTTATGGCTGCATAGTATTCCATGGTGTATATGTGCCACATTTTCTTCATTTAAAAGTCAGGAAACAACAAGTGCTGGAGAGGGTGTGGAGAAATAGGAACACTTTTACACTGTTGGTGGGATTGTAAACTAGTTCAACCATTATGGAAAACAGTATGGCGATTCCTCAAGGATCTAGAACTAGATGTACCATATGACCCAGCCATCCCATTACTGGGTATATACCCAAAGGATTATAAATTATGCTGCTATAAAGACACATGCACACGTATGTTTATTGCAGCACTATTCACAATAGCAAAGACTTGGAATCAGCCCAAATGTCCATCTGTGAGGATGTAGTTTTATATTTCAAGAGGGCGTGAGTCCCATGACCTTGGAGAAATCTACACTGGAAACGTGGAGTCTGGGCTATTCTATTCCTTGAAGAGATTGATCTATGTTCCATGGTTTAGAGAAAGGATTCAAGCCAATTGCGTTTTCAAGGAGCTCTCTTGAAGGAAGGAAGAAGAGTGAGCTGCTTCCTTTTCCTCTATAGGCAAAACCAATTATTTTTAAAGATTAATTTATCCTTTCAATTTCATACATGACAGAAATAATGTATACAATACTGCTTTACTGATTTTAAAATTTCCATTTTAAGGAATATTTGAAAATATATGACAAAATTATATGGAAGATTACAAGTTCTAAATGATTAGACATCAAACTAAATCACATCATTCTAATTATTGCATAATTATTTTCACTTTCTGCATTTTTAAAATCTTGAAATAAAAATTCAACAGCCCTTCATGCTAAAAACGCTCAATAAATTCGGTATTGATGGAACGTACCTCAAAATAATAAGAGCTATTTATGACAAACCCACAGCCAATATCATACTGAATGGGCAAAAACTGGAAAAATTCCCTTTGAAAACTGGCACAAGACAGGGATGCCCTCTCTCACCACTCCTATTCAACATAGTGTTGGAAGTTCTGGCTAGGGCAATTAGGCAAGAGAAAGAAATCAGGGGTATTCAGTTAGGAAAAGAAGAAGTCAAATTGTCCCTGTGTGCAGATGACATGATTGTATATTTAGAAAACCCCATCGTCTCAGCCCAAAATCTCCTTAAGCTGATAAGCAACTTCAGCAAAGTCTCAGGATACAAAATTAATGTGCAAAAATCACAAGCATTCTTATACACCAATAACAGACAAACACAGAGCCAAATCATGAATGAACTTCCATTCACAATTGCTTCAAAGAGAATCAAATACCTAGGAATCCAACTTACAAGGGATGTAAAGGACCTCTTCAAGGAGAACTACAAACCACTGCTCAGTGAAATAAAAGAGGACACAAACAAATGGAAGAACATACCATGCTCATGGATAGGAAGAATCAATATCGTGAAAATGGCCATACTGCCCAAGGTAATTTATAGATTCAATGCCATCCCCATCAAGCTACCAATGAGTTTCTTCACAGAATTGGAAAAAACTGCTTTAAAGTTCATATGGAAGCAAAAAAGAGCCCGCATCTCCAAGACAATCCTAAGTCAAAAGAACAAAGCTGGAGGCATCACGCTACCTGACTTCAAACTATACTACAAGGCTACAGTAACCAAAACAGCATGGTACTGGTACCAAAACAGAGATATAGACCAATGGAACAGAACAGAGTCCTCAGAAATAATACCACACATCTACAGCCATCTGATCTTTGACAAACCTGAGAAAAACAAGAAATGGGGAAAGGATTCCCTATTTAATAAATGGTGCTGGGAAAATTGGCTAGCCATCAGTAGAAAGCTGAAACTGGATCCTTTCCTTACTCCTTATACGAAAATTAATTCAAGATGGATTAGAGACTTAAATGTTAGACCTAATACCATAAAAATCCTAGAGGAAAACCTAGGTAGTACCATTCAGGACATAGGCATGGGCAAAGACTTCATGTCTAAAACACCAAAAGCAACGGCAGCAAAAGCTAAAATTGACAAATGGGATCTAATTAAACTAAAGAGCTTCTGCACAGCAAAAGAAACTACCATCAGAGTGAACAGGCAACCTACAGAATGGGAGAAAATTTTTGCAATCTACTCATCTGACAAAGGGCTAATATCCAGAATCTACAAAGAACTCAAACAAATTTACAAGAAAAAAACAAACAACCCCATCAAAAAGTGGGCAAAGGATATGAACAGACATTTCTCAAAAGAGGACATTCATACAGCCAACAGACATATGAAAAAATGCTCATCATCACTGGCCATCAGAGAAATGCAAATCAAAACCACAATGAGATACCATCTCACACCAGTTAGAATGGCGATCATTAAAAAGTCAGGAAACAACAGGTGCTGGAGAGGATGCGGAGAAATAGGAACACTTTTACACTGTTGGTGGGATTGTAAACTACTTCAACCATTATGGAAAACAGTATGGCGATTCCTCAAGGATCTAGAACTAGATGTACCATATGACCCAGCCATCCCATTACTGGGGATATACCCAAAGGATTATAAATCATGCTGCTATAAAGACACATGCACACGTATGTTTATTGCAGCACTATTCACAATAGCAAAGACATGGAATCAACCCAAATGTCCATCAGTGACAGATTGGATTAAGAAAATGTGGCACATATACACCATGGAATACTATGCAGCCATAAAAAAGGATGAGTTTGCATCCTTTGTAGGGACATGGATGCAGCTGGAAACCATCATTCTTAGCAAACTATCACAAGAAGAGAAAACCAAACACCGCATGTTCTCACTCATAGGGGGGAACTGAACAATGAGATCACTTGGACTCAGGAAGGGGAACATCACACACCGGGGCCTATCATGGGGAGGGGGGAGGGGGGAGGGATTGCATTGGGAGTTATACCTGATGTAAATGACGAGTTGATGGGTGCAGCAGACCAACATGGCACAAGTATACATATGTAACAAACCTGCACGTTATGCACATGTACCCTACAACTTAAAGTATAATAATAATAAATAAATTTAAAAAAATAAAAAAATAAAAAAAATAAAAAATAAATAAAAGTTTTTGGTCAGAATGGTGGCATCATCCAGATTTTTTTGTTTGTTTATTTTGCTTTTGTTTGGTTGTCTGTCAGTATTGCCAGAGAAAAAATGATAATATAAAGAATTAAAAGATTGTAAGAAACACTTTATATCTCTTATCTCCTTTGATAGCACATATCCACAAGTAGATAGTATTACCATGTCCGTTGTATTGATGGAGAAACTGAGGTAAAAGAAGACATGATACAGAACAAGACAATAATAATACCTAATTCATACATCTTCTTTCAGATTTCAACATATGGAGAATTTTTAACACTGTATGAAACACGGAAGGGGGCCAATGAAAGAAATACAAAAGAAAAAGAAGAAACAACAACCAAAAAGACATCTATAGGTTTTACTATTATTAGCAATCCTAAGAGAAAAGTATTACTCTCTTTTATTTTTTTTTAGTTCTATCTAATATAGTATAATCTAAGAAAACACTATGTGCTTTGCAGAGAAAATTTTTCAGTGGTCTCAATTTCGATTTATTTGTGTGCTAAAAATGTATAAAATTAGGCTAAAGTAAAAATTCAAAAAAATTACTTTCCCTTTGAGCCTTGAGAGGGTTAGTTTCATGCTCAGCATGTCTGTAAACAAAGGTCTGATTGTCAAGTGCTAGGACATAAAGGGAAAGAAGTGGAAAAATAGCTAAAGAGGCTTTATGGCTCAAAATCCATTTCCTTTGAAGTGGGATTATTGGAGTCATTTTGAAGCTAGGTTGCTGGTGGTTATAATGTTGAGGGGCGAGGAACAGGTAAGGATGAGAATAGAGAGGGGAAGGAGGAAATCTTGCAGGATAGAATCCTATCAGTGCCGAGGACAGTGGAGAGTTAACTCACAGATAGTACATACACTAGAATAATGTGGGTGAGTGTATTAACAGAGATGAGTAGATGTCCAGGAGTCATGAGGCTGAGCTCCTCTTTTCTGAATGAAGATAATGGGGTAATCTTTCACAAAAGACATGGTGACACTATTAGAGCCAAGAAGCAGGTCACTGAAGAAAAGAGAACATATGTAGACATGGAGCTTTTATTCCCTATTTTCCTAGTTCTATGCCATTTCCACAATCATGGAACAACTCCACGGAAAGCAGGAAGAAAGCAAAGGAGGAAGGGGTTTTTGAAATCATCAAATACAGTGGGGTTTTTTGGCTTTGTTTTCTGTTAGAGGCTCTAGCGAACTCCTTAATTAAGAAGAAAACAAAAGTTGAAAAACTGGCCCAAATCATGTTTGAAAGTTGTCAACAGACTTTGACAGTTTCCAGTATTTTTCTAATATTATTAGAATGAATTAAGAGTTACTTAATCTGTTTGTAAGTTGCACCTAAATGCCTAGGGTGGAGAATAACATATTTTCAGATGCTTTTGTTATGTGAATTATCAATATTTTTATATTTAGGAACATGTGTAAAACTTATTTAATAAATACAAATAATGTTGACCTGCACATTACTCGGCAGAGGTAAGCTGATAATAGACACCTGGTAATGGGGTTCACAGTGATAATCATTATGGATTATTTTAAATTTTAGAGTTTTAATACAAAAGTAAAAAGTAATTCTTGCGTTACAAGGATGTGACTCATACTATTAATAGTCTCATGCATTTTTTTTAAATGTCTACCCTAGAATGTTATGTAACTAACACAATCTTGCAGATAAAAGTTGTAATTGTCTAAGGGAAGTTGAAGCCCATTCCTTTTATGTTTTTAACATTAAATTATACTTTTAAAAAGCACTAAAGCAAGTGATGTTTAAACACAAATGCATTACAACCATCTGTCAGTTAATTCTCTGACAAAATAAAAGCATTGAATCTCCACCCATTTTACAAATAATAGAATTATTCCTGTGACCTCAAAGGAAAGACTTTAAAAGAGTCTGTATGATAAATTACAGCAGTAAAAAATCTTCAATGGTTGAGTTATTTTTCACTGCAAGAAAATACTCTCCAGCTCCAAAAATTCTCTTAAAGTACACAGTATTTTTTTTTTTTTTTCACTGCACATGGATTTCAAGAAACATGGATATAGCCTGGCAAGTAAGTTGAAATTTTGTAAGAAGACATGGAAATTACTAGTAGGTGAGAGAACACATTTTTATAAAAACTTTGAGTAATATTTTGCTACTTGTTAAAAACTGCAGACTGTAAAATAACAGTCTAATTTTATATAATTATTATTAAAATATTTTGACAGAAGTATATTAACAATATTCATATTACTTGTGCACTTAACTATTATTAAATATAAAGTTTAACATAGTTTTAGATTGTAGATTCAACATGTAGTGGAGCTATTAGTGGAGTGTAATTCTTATGCCAATATACAAAATTTGTGGGCTTCTACATAATTTATATACAAACTTTCTGCAATATTGCCTCATGTAAAGGGTTTTTAAAAATTTCACTTTTTCTTGTGAATTTGTTTCTATTGCTTATTTAAAAGAAGTGACACTCTTAAAACTTTAGCTACTTCAGAATTTATTTTATTGTTTATAGCAGGGAAATATAAAACTACCCTTATCTTCTAGAAAAAAATATACGTAGAATTAACCTAATATATGTCTATAGGGTGAATGTGTAATATGAAACTTTATTTTTAAATATACTTCATGATGTGTAAATCATCTCATGTTACTGTAATCTGTACATTTTAACTATGCACAATTAATATATCGGATTTGTATTCTTTATTTAAAAACTATAATAAAATTTTTCTTTTACCATGAATAAACATCTCAAAGTGCTTAAACATTCAATTTTTAAAAATTGAACCAAGTTAATCTTTCTATAGTCTTAACAAATGCAATATTTAGAAAGGAAAATAGTTCATTTAACTTAAGAAAAAACTCATTAAACCTGGAAACAATACTACAAGCTTATGAAAATCAAAAGTACAAAATGTAGTCATATATCATTTTACGGCTACCTTATATTTTCTACATATAGCTATGGGTAATTACCTTGATTTCAGGGACCATAGTTTGTACTTCCTTTCCCCCACTACATTTCCTAGCACACTAAAAGACACTTAAGAATGACGTGTTTGTTTGAGCAGAGGTTTGGCTCAATATTTTTATTAAAGATAATTTTAGGACAATATTTTAAACTATTAATTTGCAATGGCCCTTGGATTTAATCTGACCCACCTATAAATCCGAAATCTACCATATATTGCTATTCGTGTTAACAATAGTAATGCCTACATCCTAACTGTATGTTATGAGGATTGAATAATACATATGAAATGGTTAGAAAAGTGCCACCACACCCAGCTAATTTTTGTATGATTTGTAGAGACAAGGGTCTCACTATCTTGCCCAGGCTGGTCTCAAACTCCTGAGATCAAGAGATCTGCCCCTCCTCGGCCCCCTGCCCTGTGGAAAAACTGAGGTTTGTTTTAACTGTTTAATTATCACCAAGATTTTAATGATGCATAGTCCAAGGTAGTAATTAGTATTTTGTAGATATGAAATGCAAATAAAAATAGCCTACTTAGCTTACTGCTATGTTTAATTTTTATTCTTGCTTAATTAATTATAGGCTCTTTAGTTAAACCTATATAGAGCAATACTGTATTTCCAGACAATATGATTTGTTTTATATGTTGCATAAATTATTATACAAAATAAATTTGTGAATTATCTTCCAAAGTGCTGGGATTGCAGGTGTAAGCCAGGAATCCCAGGGAAGATTACTTTAAACCAAGTTGGATATTGTGTGAGTCCATTTGTCTTGTTATAAAGGAATACCTACATCTGATAATTACGTACAAAGAAAAGAGTTTTATTTGGCTCACATTTCTGCAGGCTGTACAAGAAACATGCCAGCCGCTTCCGGTGAGGGCTTCAGGGAGCTTTTACTCATGGCAGAAGGCCAAGGGAAGCCAGTGTACCACATGGTGAGAGAATGAGCAAGAGAAAAAGGAGGACAGGTGTGAACCTTTTTAAAAGTCAGATCTCCCAGTAACTAATAGAACCAGAACTCACTCATTACAGCAGAGATGTCACCAAGCCATTCATGAGGCCTTTGCCCCCAAGACACAAACACCTCCCATTAGGCCTCATCTCCATCATTGGGGATCACGTTTCAACATGAAATCTGGGGGGGACAAATACCCAAATTATATCAAATGTAGATTGTTCAATTTGACAACTAATAAAGATTACTTACTAATATAAATCTTCAAAAATAATTGTAAAGAATCTAATATTATGCCCCCAAAAACATATAAACACCTTTTCAGTGAAAATTATTTAATGTTTTAGATGGCTTCTCCCCGCTTGGCCTAACTGGTCCATGGAAGTAGTTGTACACACCCCCGTCCTTGACCTTCCTTCCTTAGACACAGGACCTTTCTCACCCTTGAGCATACTGAGATCTGTTTCAGTTTGCTCCTTTTCCAAATCTTTTTGTCTGGCAATGCTTAAGTTTAGATCTTACCTTAAAAATCACTTCCTCCAAGAAGGCTTCTCTGGAGATTTCCTCAGCCCACTACCCTGGCTACTTTCACTACCCTAGGAATGGACTTACCACACCCACTGTTTTTCTGTGTAGCACTTTTTTACAGTTATAATCAAACATGTTTGTGTCATTATCTGCTTAATGTCTTCCTTTGTGACCAATCTGTAAAATCCGCATGATAGCAATTATGCCTATCTGGTTTACCACCATATCTCCAATACTTAGGAAGGTCTCTGTATAGGTTAGTTCCTCAATAATGTTTACTGAATAACATAATTTAAGTGTGCTTGATACGTGAGTACCTGGTAAGTGAAAAACTGTTATCAAATGTCAGTGTTTCTTAGCTCTAGGTTTTATTTTGGCCTATTGCAATTTTGTTTTTGTCTCCAGGACATCCTCGCTATTTTAACCAGCTGTCCGTGGGCTAGATATGATTGGACTTGCAGGGGAATGGTTGACAGTCACTGCAAATACCAACCTGTGAGTATCCCTCTGTACCTAAGAAATGTGAGATTATTAGACACATGTAAGCAAGAGTGAAGATGTAGGTAGTGGAAGTTCCATTTTTCTGGATATGATGCTTGCTGTGTCAAAAACAAACAGTTGAAAATTGGGAGAAATGCAAAGAATCTGCTATGTGTTTCCTGTGTGACGTGTGTAAAGTTTACCTGGTTGTCTGGAAATTCTCTGGCAATGTTCAGGGCCTGAATTTACTTGATTAGCCTCAGATGTTAGAGTGTGGACTGGGAGTTAAGTTCTAGGACTGGAATCATTTTAACCCTACTCAAAACAGCCCACAGCACATAGTTGTTTAAAATATACACACATATAGGCCAGGCACGGTGGCTCACACCTGTAATCCCAGCACTTTGAGAGGCCAAGGCAGGTGGATCACTTGAGGTCAGGAGTTCGAGACCAGCCTGGCCAACATGGTGAAACCCCATCTCTGTTAAAAATACAAAAATTAGTTGGATGTGGTGATGCATGCCTCTAGTCTCAGTTACTCAGGAGGCTGAGGCACAAGAATCGCTTGAACCTGGGAGACAGAGGTTGCAGTGACCCGAGATTGCCCCACTGCACTCCAGCCTAGGAGACACAGGGAGGCTCAGTCTCAAAATAAAAAAATAAAAAATAAAAATAAATAAATAATATATATATATGAAAAGTTTTCTGAATATAAATTAGAACCTCAATCATACTGAGTAAACTTTTAAAGAAAAGTTAGATTCAACTTTGACATGATTATTTTAAAATATTGACCTTTGCCATGGCAAAACTCATGGCCATAAGACAATTAGATATACTGCTGATGTGTTTTGAAGTTAATTTTAAGGCAATATTTTTCAATGTAAAAAAGGATAGAGAGATGATTGGATACTAAATTGAAAGGAATAGCCTGTGTCAGATGTTAATATAATTTAGCAATCAAAAGAGATAGCTGGTAGAACTTCAAACTTTAAAACCAAGAATTAAATATTTATGAGTCTGCTCTGTTATGTGGGAAAACTGAGGTTTGTTTTAACTGTTTAGTTATCACTGAGATTTTAATGATGCATAGTTCATGGTAGTAATTAGTATTTTGTAGAAATGAAATGCAAATAAAAATAGCATAGTCAGCTTACTGCTATTTTTATTTTTTTTTTGCTTTCTAATGGCTCTTTAGTTAAGCCTGAATAGAGCAATACTGTCTTTCCAGACCATATGATATATTTTATATGTTATACATTATACAATATACATTTATAAACTATATTCCATAGTTTGGAATCTCATTGTTATGATACTTAACCATTCCCTATGTGAAGAAAATACATACTATTGAACTTAAACAGAGGAATAGTGGAAAGCATAGGTGGTAGATGCAAAGAGAAATAATTTAAGAGATAGATGCTTTTTTATTTTCAAAAAGTTTCCTCATTCTTAATGACTGGATGTCTCTTATCAGAATCTTAAGATGGTGCAAAAGCATGTTAGATGGAATTAGAGAAAATCAAATTGGATTCCTAATTCTACCACTCTACAATGCTGTGAAGATTAGTGAGTCTCTGTTTCCTGAAAATAATAATGCATACTTCGTAGAGGTGAAATAGGATCACAAAGGTCACGTGTGGAAGCTGAAATTGACACAGTACATTCTGGCAGAATTGAGCCCTACTGAAACAGAGGTTCAGAAGACTTGCTTCTTACTTTGTTCCTTTTAGAACTAAAATCTTAATTCTAATAGTCAGTGTCTTAGTCTGTGTCTCTGAGCAGAGCTGGAGGCAAGAGCGTCTGTCTTACTTTATTTTTAGGGTATGCCGTATGAAAGGGCAAGGTTGAGAAGAAATGAAGTGGGTCAGGAAGGGAAAGGACAGAAGAGCAGTATGCGGAATCATTAGAGACCTGGCTGGCAGCCAGGTCTAAGCACGAATATAGGCACAGTGAGTGCTTGATCCCCCAGGGTTTGTGCTTCTCAGGACAGTTCATCTGCGAGGAGGAAGGGGAAATAATTTACTCTCCACCAGGTCTCCTAGGGCCAAAGGATTGTACCACAGGATATATTGACTCCCCGCTACCTGATGGATGGGCATTCTTGGTTTCAGGCTGAAAAGGAAACTTCTGGGCAGGAGGCCAGTGACTGTTGTCAGGAGAGGAGGTGACTCGCTGTTAGGTCGGGACTGTGTGTGAGTGTGGCTGGGCCTGAATACTGTCCAAAGGCCTTAGAGGCAGAGCAAGCTGAGAGCGTCCAAAGCAGCACATAAATGATTCCTGATGTCAATATCTATGTTGAAGGACACTTAAAGGAGCCTTTAAAAATTTTTGATGACAAATAAAAGGATTTCTTGAGACTAATGAAAGCCACCTTTAGATTTCAGAACCCACTGTAAATATTTCATTGTTCATTGTACAGAGTGTGCACAAAGCAAAGCTTATAGCCTTGAATTCCAGCTTTTGCTTTCTGAAGAGCTGACTCTAATTGCACAGTGTGACACAGAGGGAGAGTTCCCATCATGGTCATCTCTGAATCCTTTTCCCTGGGTCCCACATTATTTTTGTCATGTGCTATCTTCTTGCTTTACAGCTGTTATTATTGAAAACATAATAACTCTTAGTTGTTTTTTGGTGTGTTTCCTCAAAGTACAATCCTTACACAAAGGATGTTTATCAATCAATTTCTAGAAAAGGCCTTTTCTACCCTTTCCATGTTCTGCAGAACATTGTCTGCAACTCCAGATCTATGTCTTTTTAACTTGTCTATTAAGGAATATATAGGTTTTTTTTTTTTAATAACTGGACATTTTCTGATCCTAAACTATGTTGTGTGTTCTGAAGGGATGGGAGTCGCTTTCAAGATTCCTGCAGGTGGGAAAGAAATGTTCAGATATTGCACAAAACAATGGCAGTCATGACGCTTTCTTTGTAGAACTAATATACTCAAGCTGGAATAAGCAATTTAAAATATATAAAATGTAACCATTTCTTGCATAGTCTAATATAGAATTAAAAAGTATATGATCTTGTTAACACATGACTTTACTTTGCCTCTTCTGTGTAATATAAGTCATGGTGGAATTTATCGATATGTATTATAGATTTACATATGAAATAGCCCCAGTTTTTACTGTCGTGCAGACAATTCTTCTCAAAATGTATGAAATTATTGGCTGGGGAGAAACAGAAGCAGATGGAATCTTTTCACCTGGTAAGAAAAAGCAACTTTCTGTAAGCTAAATAAAATACCTATCGGGAGACACTCAAAATGTATTCCAATTAATATTGTTATTTTTGACAGATAGACATTCGTAAGCCATTGCGCTATCATTGCAAATAAAATTTCCAGAAATCTGAAAGTGGAAATTTCATTGTTTGACCTTTCACCAATTTCAGGGAAGGATAATTTTAAAATAACAGCGATTTAGCACTCATTAGTTTCAGAAACTGCCAAATTGTTATATTTCAATAACATTTCTCAGGATTGAAATTAGCTTAATGGTCATTACTTCTCTTCCATAGGTGGCAGTATATCAGACCTCTGTGGTATTTTAGTAGCTCACTATAAACAATATCCAGAGATAAAAACAAAAGGCATGACTGCACTTCCATGCATTGTATTATTTGTTTCTGAGCAAGTAAGTATCAAGTGTAGGTTTTTTCAAACTTTTAAGAATCATCAAAGATAACCTGATAAAGATTAAAAATATTGGCATTATGCTTATATCAAATATATTCAGATAATCTCTAAGTCTGGATCTACATAATGATAATGAAAAGGGAAAAAAAACTTCCCAGTAAATATAGGCTCTGTAGGTAAGCAATACAAATAATTCACAAAAGTGGGCAAAGGATATGAACAGACATTTCTCAAAAGAAGACATGCATACAGCCAACAGACACATGAAAAAATGCTCATCATCACTGGCCATCAGAGAAATGCAAATCAAAACCACAATGAGATACCATCTCACACCAGTTAGAATGGCAATTATTAAAAAGTCAGGAAACAACAGGTGCTGGAGAGGATGTGGAGAAATAAGAACACTTTTACATTGTTGGTGGGATTGTAAACTACTTCAACCATTATGGAAAACAGTATGGCGATTCCTCAAGGATCTAGAACTAGAAGTACCATATGACCCAGCCATCCCATTACTGGGTATATACCCAAAGGATTATAAATCATGCTGCTATAAAGACACATGCACATGTATGTTTATTGTGGCACTATTCACAATAGCAAAGACTTGGAATTAACCGAAATGTCCATCAGTGACAGACTGGATTAAGAAAATGTGGCACATATACACCATGGAATACTATGCAGCCATAAAAAAGGATGAGTTTGTGTCCTTTGTAGGGACATGGATGCAGCTGGAAACCATCATTCTCAGCAAACTATCGCAAGAACAGAAAACCAAACACCGCATATTCTCACTCATAAGTGGGAACTGAACAATGAGATCACCTGGACTCAGGAAGGGGAACATCACACACCGGGGCCTATCATGGGGAGGGGGGAGGGGGAAAGGGATTGCATTGGGAGTTATACCTGATGTAAATGACAAGTTGATGGGTGCTGACGAGTTGATGGGTGCAGCACACCAACATGGCACAAGTATACATATGTAACAAACCTGCACCTTATGCACATGTACCCTAGAACTTAAAGTATAGTGATAAAAAAAAAATTTCAAAGATTTAATAGTTTTTTCACATTGAATAAAAACAACAATAATGTAATTACTGTTTCATCTTTCCAGTTAAGACTGAAGGAATCAGTTAAAAGAAAACTATATTTTTATAGACTAGATCTTCACCCAAACTCTTCTGATATTGACAATATCTCCACTGATACCTCCTTTACGTTTAGTACTCCACTCTTGTGCATAGCATCAAAACTATACCTGTAATAAATCTGATTGCTTTCTTCTTATCTACCATGGCAACACTTACAATCTTAAAATGTAGTAGGAGTCCCAGTTTGAGAGTTCTACCTAAAAGTGCTTAGAAACAAAGAGTTTCTAATTGAAATATTTCTGTTTTTGCAGTGTACTCCCTTTGCCAAACTCAAATTAGCATTACACATCTACATACTAAGTCCTCACTTAACTTCATAGGTTCTTGGAAACTGTAACTTTAAGAGAAACAACATACAACAGATCCTGGAATTACATCAGGTGCTTTATTATAATGCCAAAGTGAAAAAAATATTGGTTTGGTTATACATCTTTTCGCTTAAAGTCAGTTTCCAAGAACCTATGGCTTTGTTAAGGACTTACTATAAATTATCAAGTTGGAAACTACTACTTTATATTCAATGCAATGTCTTACAGAACTTCACAGAACTTAACATGCTTGTTTACAAATGCAATTTTAATCATTTGAAATACAATTTTAAAATATATATAATCAGTAAATAAGCTGAAATTCCATAATATTGATCTTTAAGAAATCAGTTTGTTATTTAACCTGTGTATTCTTTATTGAAATAGAAACATGGTTAAGGTTTATCTGGTCTTTTCCTGGCAACTAAAAATAATCCAGGCCAAATTTATCTTTGGAGCTGCTATTACCTCTGTTTTGCTAGTATTATTTACATAAGACAGGATGATACAAGCACAAATAAACTAGCAGGCAAGAGATAAAAATGGGTGTAACGGTCAGAATTAAGAATTACAGGCACTGGAAGACTCAGTGCATTCATAGGACCTCATGCCTTTTAAAACAAAACCAACCAAACAAAAAAAAATCACAAATGGGCCGGGCGTGGTGGCTCAAGCCTGTAATCCTAGCACTTTGGGAGGCCGCGGAGGGCAGACTGCCTGAACTCAGGAGTTCCAGACCAGTTTGGACAAGACGGTGAAACCCCATTCCTACTAAAATGCAAAGAATTAGCAAGCCGTGGCGACGTGCTCATATAGTCCCTGCTACTCTACTCGAGAGGCTGAGGCGGGAGAATTGGTGGAACCTGGGAGGCGGAGGTTGCAGTGAGCCTAGATCGTGCCACTGCACTCCAGCCTGGGCGACAGAGCTAGACTCTGTCTCAAAAAAATCTCAAATGCAGGAGTTAGAGCGGTCCAGAGCAGAAAAGGATATTCCTGGAGGATACTGTCACTAACTTTATAAATGATGTGGCTTCATGTGTATGCAGAGAACTGAAATATTCAAGCTTCCACCCAAGCATGTGAAGAGTTTTATTCTGTGACAGTGCCTTCTGGAAAGAGGTGCTACAACATTCTAGATCCCAACAAATGTCATGATGGGGTCCTGGAAATATGCCTTGATACCTGTGTGCATGTAAATTCACAGACCCATTCAAAGCCATGCATATGTGCCCCAAGTGCACTTGTGTGTAAATGGGGATTTCATGTAGGAGAGTAATGTCTTTTCTTTTTTTATATTATTGCCCAAGGGTCATTACTCAATTAAAAAAAAGCTACAGCAATATTTGGTAGTGGAATTGATAATGTGATTGAAGTAAAATGTGATGAAAGGTATGTTTCTTAATACATTCTCAAAGTTTTATGGTTACTATGCTTCATGGATTAGGATTTCATTTGCCTATGTTTCCATTTTTTGGCAAGAATCCTCTCCCAGATTCATTTTATTTGTATTTTAGAGAAAAGTCATTATGGAAGAAGTTTCAAAATTATTTACCCTATTGTTGACATTTATTACTAACTATGGCCTTATGAAAATTCTGTTGCCATATATTTGTTCCCTATTTTATATTTACGAAACATATTGAATCATCAACATAGTGATGTTTGGAAATTAAAACTTCAACTGTGTTATTAGAGTACAAGGTGAAAATATATTTATATTTTCCTTGGATCTCATTCTTCAGAAATAAGCTATACTATAAATTTTACACATATTCTGGATATAATTTTTATTAATATCAAATTTCTTCATAAATCAATTCTGGGTTGTGTTCTGTAATTTGCTTTATTTCCTTTGGGTTTATGGTATATCTTCAAAATCTTGTCTCATGAATTCACTCAGACTTTTCTTATTTTTCTTAAGTTACATCAGTTTCCTATTTTATAAATGCAGCATAATTTTACAAGTCCTATTTAAAAAGACATAAGTTTTCCCTTTGATTTTAGTATTTAAGAGCAATGCTTAAATGAATGTAATTTAATAAATGTATTTTAGTTTCTCTATGAATATCTCTCATATGAATGCCTCTAGGTTCAAATTTTGTGTGAATTTATATTTCAATACAAATTTTCCATTTGCCCTTTAAACATTTTTAGTTATATTCTTATCTGAAATGTAACATCAAAATATTATATTTTTATACTTAGAAAATGTGATAGAAATGATGTTTATTATTGTTCAGAACAACAGAAATCTTTTAATATGCTGACCTGCCAATTGTATATTACTGTAAATTGACTGTGCATGTCCTCTGCCTATTTTTTAGTGGTAGTTTATTACTTGTTATTGGCTTATAAGAAACACTTATATATTATGAAATTCTGAAATACAATATATGAGTATAAAGTATCTTGCAAATATTTTTTATAAGTTTATTCAATAAGCTTTATCACATTTGTCCCTGCACATTTCCTGAGAATTACCACCCGAAAGATATCTTACATCACTTCTACTATTATTAATAGGATTTTTCTGCTATTTATTTTCAATAATTGGTATTAAGAAATGGAGTCATAATTTACCTCTGTAACTTGCTCAACATTCTTATTTTTATAAACAACTTTAAGTATTCTAGATACACAGACATATGTACTCCAATTAGGTTTCCTATTTTATTATCTATCTCATTTTATTTTTCAAAAACAAAATAGAATATTGAAGCTAGTGAGCATTATTATCTTAGTACTGACTTTAATTAAAATGTTTCCAATGAATTATGTCTAAGCCTGCCTGCAGTTAGTCTCATAGCTGAATGGAGTAGAAAAATATTGGTTTTAATTTCTTTCATGGAAACGTGCTGTGAAGAAATGTGAGGCCACCTTAATTTATGCCACCCCCATCCCCCCTCAAATTTGAACGCCTGATATTTTTAATCTTGGTATCAAGAGGTCTTAATAATTAAAGTTTTAAGGGCCGGGCGCGGTGGCTCACGCCTGTAATCCCAGCAGTTTGGGAGGCCGAGGCCGGTGGATCACGAGGTCAGGATGTTGAGACTACCCTGGCTGACACGGCAAAACCCCGTCTCTACGAAAAATACAAAAAATTAGCCGGGCGTGGTGGCGGCGCCTGTAGTCCCAGCTACTCCGGAGGCTGAGGCAGGAGAATGGCGTGAACCCGGGAGGCGGAGCTTGCAGTGAGCCGACATTGCCTCACTGCACTCCAGCCTGGGTGACAGAGCGAGACTCCGTCTCAAAACGAATAAATGAATAAATAGATAAATAAATAAAGTTTAATTACTTTAAATAACAAAATAAGGGAAGAAAAAAAAATGATCGAAAGAGAGTTTATTATTTTGTATCTTCCTTACAATGATCAGAATCTTCTGATTAAGAGTGCAGATTTTAAGATGACTGAATAGTAGATGAAGCATTCTCTAACTTAAACATGGCTTAAATGAATTGAACATTTACTACCTATTCATACACTTATAAATATCTTTAGGAGACACTAAAAACTCATTGTTTTAAAATCTTGCACAACACTTCTTACTCTAATTGGTAGAATTTGTATGTTTATATACATATAATAAATCAATGTGTATTTGCATTTTTGAGGGGAAAGATGATTCCAGCTGAGTTAGAGAAAAATATATTACAAGCTTAAAAAAAAGGTATGTTCTACGGTTCTATATTTAACATGCAAATATCTTTATATACTTTACCTATTTTTATTACTGAAAAATAACTGATAAGAAAACTGCTGAAAAAAATAGAATAAATACAAAATGTGGGAAATTTCTTATAAAACTGAAGTGGTGTAATTAAGTAGCATTGCAGTATTTCTAATATTATTGGTTCTGTTAAATATGAAAGGCAGATTTATCAGGGTCATTCCTGTATGATGGGATTTGGCCATTTCTATGTTTGTGGTGTTACTTTCTTTAAAATAAGTTTAAACAGAAATAACAATAAATAAAATTGAGAGGGAAAGGTATAAATCCATCTTAGTTATGTTACTGTCTCTAGTGATTATGTACCTCAGAATATTTGAAATCATTAGCTATTCAATGTCCCTAATCAAAGTTATCCAGATTTCTGACATCGAGAAGTGTAATGGGTACCCGTATTGTACACAGTTCCTGTGGACTTTATGAGATTGTAAGAATGATTCTGTTGTTTTCATCACCAGGGCCAAACTCCATTCCGTGTCTGTGCCACAGCCGGCAGCACAGTGTACGGAGCCTTCGATCCTCTCCCTGCCATTGCTGATATTTGTGAGAAGCACAAACTCTGGATGCATGTGGATGTAAGTCATCTCCTTTAGTCTGACTTATAATGTCTCTTTTTAAAAAAATCCTACAACCCTTAAAGATTCCTAACAGGCATTTCAGGCAAGTCAACAATTTCTCTGTAGCCTAGATTTTATAATGAACAAACACAGAGAAAGAGTAATCTTATTTTTATTTATTTATTTTGACAGAGACTCACCTATCACACAGGCTGGAGTGTAGTGGCAAGATCTCAGCTCACTGCAACCTCTGCCTCCCGGTTCAAGCCATTCTTGTGTCTCGGCCTCTTGAATATCTGGGCTTGCAAGCATGAGCCACCACGCCCAGCCCCCAGCTGGCTAATTTTTTTGTATTTTTAGTAGAGACAGAGTTTCACCATGTTGGCCAGGCTGGTCTTGAACTACTGACCTCAAATGATCTGCCCACCTCGACCTCCCAAAGAGTTGGGATTACAGGCATGAGTCACCGCATCTGGTGTACCTAGATTTATTTTTAAATAGACTTACTATACCATGAAAAGGGCTAAAAATACACCAAATTATATTTAAAAGACTAAATCTCTGTTAATATTCAACCCCAAATTTAGAACATCACTGTGAAGAAAGTCAAACATGATTTGAAATTGAAATAAGACTCAGCCCATTAATATACATTTCTGTATTAGTATCTATTAAAGAAATAATAACTTGTGATGCTATTAATTTAGTATAATAACTTTTAACAAAAATTTCTTTGATTAGAGTTGAATAAAATTAAAGTTATATCATACAATGGAGAATTTAATTTTTCTGTAGTATAGCCTAATTTGATGCCAACTTTTAAAATCTGTCTTTGGAAATTATACAGAAAGTGCCTTCTTGAATTAATTAGGAACTTAAGACTTCACCGTGTCATGAATAGACAATGAAAATTCATGGTAGGAAAATTTTTTAATGCATTGTTTTTTAAGTAGAATAATTATAGCTAGCTTGGTAATTATCTAGCATAATAATTAAATCTTCATCATGTTTTCAAATAAATTTAACATAGAAAAAGTAGTCAGTGTAATTGAAAAATAAGTAATTAGTATAAGAACACATGCTCTTTGTCTTTGTTGTAGGCAACTTGGGGAGGTGGACTGCTACTATCCAGAAACTATTCCTATAAACTCAGTGGCACTGAAAGGTAAGACCTGGGGCATTGCTTGTGAAAGCCAAAGAACCCATTTGGACTCCTTTTCTAGTGACTGTGAGTGCTAACTGGAGCTGTTTTGTCACCCAGGGCCAACTCTGTGACCTGGAATCCACACAAAGTAATGGGCATCCCTCTTCAATACTCTGCTATCTTGATCCGGGAAAAAGTAAATTATTTCTGTTTTTAATTAGCGACATAAGGGATGGCTTAACAATGACTAGATTCCTTGTGAATGTTTTAAATTAACAAAAATATGACCTCACTGAATTAAACATACTGCAGCACAATTTGCCCTTCGGAGAACTTGTTCTCCTCCTTTGATCTTTAAGTATCAGTCATTTGACAAAATCAAATGAGTATAGTGCATAGGCAGTAAACCAGCTACCTGTGGGTGGAAAGGTGTGTTATGAGATGAAAGACGGTGAGAAGATCTTTAGAAAACTTGATTGTTTATAACCTAGTTATTAAAAACATAATGTCCGGCCAGACGCAGTGGCTCACACCTGTAATCTCTGCATTTTGGGATGCCGAGGCAGGCAGATCGCTTGAGCCCAGAAGTTCAAGACCAGCCTAGGCAACTTGGTGAAACCCCATCGCCACCCAAAATACAAAAAATTAGCCAGATATGTTGGTGCATGTCTGTGGTCCCAGTTACTTGGGAGGCTGAGGTGGAAGAATGGCTTGAGCCCGGGAGGAGGTTGCAATGAGCCAAGATCGTGCCACTGCACTCCAGCCTACGTGACAGAATGAGACCCTGTCTCAAAAAAAAAACAAAAAACAAAAAAAAACCAAAAACATAATGGCCATAGATATATGAAAAAAAAAAGTGCAACATCATTAATCATCACGAAAATGAAAATTAAAACTTCAGTAAGATATAACCTCACAACTGTGAGGATGCCTATTATGAAAAAAAAAAAAAAAAACAAAGATGAGCATTGGTGACAATGTGGAAAAAATGAAACCCTTGTACACTTTTGATGGGAATGTAAATTAGTGAAAAAAGTATGGGTAAAAAGTATGAAGATTTCTCAAAAAATGAAAAATAAAACTACTATACAATCCCACAATCCCACTACTGGGTATATATCTAAAGGAGATGAAATGAAATGAGAATGCCTGAGAGATAGCTATACTCCCATGCTAACCGCAGCATTATTCACAATAGCCACATTATGGAGTCAATCTAAGGGTCCATTCATGGATGAATGGATAAAGAAAATGAGGTATATATACATAATGGAATACTATTCGTCCATTTTTTAATAAAAAGGAAATCCTACCATTTGTGACCACATGGATGAACCTGGAAGTCGTTAAGTAAAGTAAGCCAGACACAAAAAAGACAAATACCCCATGATCTCACTCATAAGTAAAATCTAAAAACATTGATCTTACAAAACTAGAGAGCAGAATGGTGGCTACCAGGGGCTGAAGCAGTTGGGGGAGGGAGTTCAAGAGGAAGTTGATCAAAGGATACAAAATGTCAGTTAGATAAGAGGAATAAGTTCAGGAGATCTATTGTAGGACCTGGTGACAATAGTTAATAACAACATATTGTATTCTTGAAAGTTGTTAAAAGAGTGGGTGTTATGTGATCTCACCACAAAAGTGAAAACTATATGCAGCAATGCATACGTTAATAAACTAGATATACTCATTCCACAATGCATATATACATCATATATATACATATTCCACAATGCCTATGTAGGAAATCCATGTTAGTTAACTGTATTTAGTCATTCCACAATGCATAGTGTGTGTACAACATGCATATATGCAATATTTCATACATAAATGCCAAAACATCAAGTCGTGCACACAATAAATAAAATTTTATTCATCAATTTACAAATAAAATGAAATAATTTTAAAAAGCCACCAAGCAAAATATCTATTAAGGATCAAATTTGTCTCACTGGCCAATTTGTAATCTTACAGTATAGAGCCAATAATAGGTCATATTTTCATGTGGATGACAATGAGTAACTGTAATATGTTTTTAGCACAAAAAACATAAATGTAGCCAGGTGTGGTGGCTCTCGCCTGTAATCCCAGCACTTTGGGAGGCTGAGGCGGGTGGATCATGAGGTCAGGAATTCGAGACCAGCCTGACCAACATGGTGAAAACCCATCTGTACTAAAAATACAAAAAATTAGCCCAGCGTGGTGGTACGTGCCTACAGTCTCAGCTACTCAAGAGGCTGAGGTAGGAGAATTGCTTGAACCTGGGAGGTGGGTGTTGCAGTGAGCCGAGATCACACCATTGCACTCCAGCCTGGGTGACAGATTGAGACTTCATCTCAAAAAAAAAAAAAAAAAAAAAAAGGCATAAAAGTATATGTAGTATGACATTTTTTTCTGTTTACATGTATATTTATTTTATTTCCCTTCATAGTAAATGTGACGGTGTACAAGGACTGAAGCTCATAATCTCCTCCAAGTAGAAATACAATTATAAAGTTGCATATTCTTTATTGAGTTGTCAAGTTGGAAACACATTTTACCTAACTTTCATTTCTACCTTTGGGGACATCATTTTCTATTTTCTCTTATTTACAAGCAATCCAGGGGTTTGGGGTATAAAAATAATGTCTTCCTACTATAGCCTTCCTGCCTACTCTTTGAGTACTTCATGCTCACTTCATCTTCCCTAGTTCTCAGGGAATCTTTATTCCCTCACTACCTAGTGCATTATCAGCTCTGCTGACCGGAACATTAACATTAGCTCTGCTTCAGCTCTTGACAAGTTGGCTGCATGGCAGCAATATCCCGTCCACAAAATGGCAGGTGCCTCATGCTCAAAGCCTGCAGGTTACTTCTTCAGAAGTATCAGACTGATACTTCAGCACTGATGTGTGTCCAGAACTCACACATTATAGTTTGGCCGTTTTTTGTTTTGTTTTGTTTTGTTTTTTTTTTTTTTTTTGAGAAGTTTTCAAATTTGTCTCCAACCCTACCTTGCTAACAGGTCTCTATTTAACTTTCAGATTTCAGATGCCTTTCTTTTTGTGGCTCAAATACAAATTTTCTGCAGTTTTCTCTGATTTCTTAGCCCACCATGAGTATGTTGAAATAATACATTTCATTCTACGTAAGTACCTATCATGAGTTTTCAAATAAATTGTTTTTTTATATTTTGTCTTGTACTTTATCTTTTCCTAAAGATAGATACATGGTCAATGGAAGTAAAGCAGCATTCCCAAACCAATAAGCCTTTACTATTTTTAAGGTCATTTCTGGAAAACAAGTCTATCTTGGTGTAGCCTTGAATCAAGAGGAACGTTTGATTCTTATCTGTTAACCACTTGAATGTCTGGGGCTGCAGATAGACAATTTTAATTCATGCCTTAATGAGTAGAACAATTTGAGTATATTCAATATTTAATGAATGTATTTTTCAATACTGACGAAGGAATTGAGTATAAGGAAGTAAGTGTATACATTTTTGTATAATTGTACATAAAATACATTTAAACTGGTTTTAAATATTCTTCATTTTTATGCTCAAGGGAATGAAAATACCATATGTTTTTCAAATAAAATGCCAACCACATCAATTTCATTCATTCAGAAGAAGCTTTTCATAATGCAAAATATAAACTCATTAAGTAGCTTCTCCTTGTTGCTAGGATGGGGATTGAAATCCTTGACCTTGCACAAAGGCCCAGGAGGTGTAGTCCGTGACTTTCTCTGAACTCTTACTTCTTCTTGTGTTTCCTTTTGTTTTATTCATGTCCTTTGGCCCCCTTTTAGTTCCAAAAAGATGTACTGCAGCTCTCTCCATTATGATCTCAGTACATCTTTCTCCTCCCACCTGTCAGTCATGGTCTGACTCAACTTTCACTCCCACAGCTCTCTTCCCCCAGCATCTTTCTTGCTCAACTGCTGATTCAAAAACGTTTTTTACTCAGAAGCCTTCCTTGACTTCCAGGCTACATGGAATCTTTGACCCTTAGACCAGAATATTCTATAGCACCATGAAAACTCTTTCATAGCATTTATCATGGGTATAATTTGACATTCATATCTGTGACATTGTGTTTAGTGCCAGCCCTGCCCTTACCTACCCAGCCTCCTGCCACTCAGACTATAAGTTACATGAAGGCAGAGTTTCTCTACCCTTTTTCTCACCACAAATCCACTGTCTCAGCACCATGTATGACAGGTGCGATAAACATATGCTGCTTAATGAGTAAGTGTAGCTCAATCATCACATCAGATAAAGCTCATCTTGATGATACTGTTTTAATTACTGTATTAATGACTTGATACTGTTTTCAATAGTCTGTAGGCTTGCTCTAACAAAAGATTAAAAAGGAGATTCAAAAGAGCCTAAGAAGAAAATATTTACTTGTGTAAATAGGACACCCAAAATACATATTCATAAAATATTTTCATTTTTGAGTTATAATTTCTATTCTATTTCCCTCAAATACTTCAACACTGACCATCACATTGTGGTCCTTCCTACAGATCACAAGCCTATCCTGAAACAGAGTGTGAGTGTGACTTATCTTCCGTAGGATGTTGGGTTTCTACAAACCTCAAGTCAGACTGCCCTTTTGTCAGCTCCCAAATTCATCATTGTATAGATATATGTTCTTGAAAATCACTTAACATGTTAACATTTTCAGTTTCTTCAATCTATAAAAATGATGTCATTATAGTACCTATACCATCAGTTTTCCATGAGGATCAAATGATGTAATGTGAGGTGGCAAGCATATAACAAACACATAATACATATAATGCTATTTACCTCTCGTACAAATAGTTCTGCTTAAGTTACATTTAAATTATACCCCATCAAGGCACATAACCTTAGGTTTTGTTGTGCTGAAGCAACATACACACGGAGAAAATCATTTCTGTCTCAATGATGGGTAACATGTCCTTTTCTAGTGATTATTTCTTAATCTTCCAAAATAAAGCTTCCTGAAGTCTTTAACACCGAGGAGGAATGTTTTCCACATTTTTTATACGAGACAAAAGGCTAGAAAAAGATAAAATTAAATAAATGGATTAAATGCATGGATTATTTTATTCTTCATCTACTATGATCATCAGAGCTGTTTATTTGGCATCTACACCGTTGGTTCACAGGATAGTTTAGTTAAAATGGACTAGGCAGTCAGTTTTCACTAACATTATTAAAAAACAGTCACATAATTTCAAAATAGCAAGACTTCAAGGCATTTAAGTTTTAAAAAGTAGACAAGTATTCACCAAATTGCACCACCTGCATATTCCAGATAAATCCAAAAAAACAACTGAATATGCTCAAACATTTTCAAAAAAGAATATATTTCTATATTAAATATGTAAAATTCTACCTAAATTTGCATTCAAATTGGAAATAGTAAGTTAAGTGAAATAAATAATTGTGGTTTCTTATTGAAATGTACCTGACTTACATGTTAGATATGTTTTTTCTTTTTTAGGGTCTTCTAGATGCATGTAATCAGATGCAAGCTGACTATCTTTCCCATCAGATAAACTCCACAATGTTGACTTTGACACTGGAGATAAAACTATGCAGTGTGGCCGACATGTTGATATCTTCAGGCTATGGTTAATGTGGAAAGCAAAGGTAGGAATTTGTCATCTTTTACTCATTCTACTTTTTATTGGAGTAGAAAAGAAAGGGGGTAAGGCCCATATTAATATGCGTATTTGGGGGGAAAAACCCAAAATTTTAAAGTTTTAGGGCTATAATAATCTGGTTTTTAACAAGAACAAATTTAACTAATCAAGTTAATGATTTTCATTATTTATTTGGGATTTTGACATTTTACACCACAAGGTAGTAGAGAATACATGAACCTCGGGTGTGTTTCTAAGATGAGAACCTCTCAATGTTGTCAGGTGCCAAACAGATGTGTAAGTGTCTGAAATGCATGGGTTGTTAAAAAAAGAGGGAATAATGAAACTGGAGACTATAGTAACAGTGACTCATTCACATTTAAATTACTCTGTAGCAATGTACCATCCATATTGATGAAGTTTAACAATTTACTCTCAATTTGTTGAGCACTATTTTACAGTCTAGGCAGTCTAGGTGCTGGGCAACGCAGTGAGCAAAGAAATCAAATTTCCTTTTCTCATGTAAGTTACGTTTGGGAGGGTTGTGGAGGGTTTGGGTGCTATAGACAATAATCAATGAGTTAGCTAGAAATGCTATTTAAAAAAACCAAGGGAGCTTAGAGAATATAGAGTGATGACACTTCATGCATTAAGAACAAGGACTTTGGATATTGTTTTCAGTGTTACATAAAATCACTAAATGGTTTTGATCCAAGGAGAGACAGAATCAGATTATGTTGTAAAGGGAATGGTTTTGGCTTCTTATGATAAATGCATGGCAGGGAAGAGAAGAGAAGCAATGTGATTAGTTAGGAGGTTCTTCCAGTGGTCTAGGCAAGACATGATGGTGGATTGACCTAAAGTGGTAGCAGTGAAACTAAAGAAAAGTAGTTGGATCCTAGAGTAGTTCTGAGGTAAAATAAATAGGATTTACTGATGGATTGGATGTAGGGTATAAGAAGAAGGGAGTGAAAGAACATTCCAACCATTCTGATCTGAGCAACTAGGAGAAAAGAGTAATATCCTGAATTTAAGAAGGTGATGGAAAGAACTGATTTGTATCATGGAAATACAATTTTTTTAAGTTAAGACTGACAGATAAAGTGAAGATGTTGAATAGTGAATTGAGATTCAGTTGGAAGTTGTGGAAGATAATATACATTTAAAATTATTACATGTAGATAGTATTTGAAGTCATGGGACTGACTGTAGGTAGAAACAAGAGAAGGCAGAGAAAGGAAACTTAAAACATGGAAATCAAGGAGAAGCAGAAAAGATGCAGCCAAGGACACTCTGAAGTGTAACCAAGTATATAAAAGGATAACAAAGAAGGTGAGGTGTCGGCCGGGCACCGTGGCTCATGCCTGTAAGTAATCCCAGCACTTTGGGAGGCTGAGGCAGGCAGATCACCTGCAGTCAAGAGATTGAGACCATCCTGGCCAACATGGTGAAACCCTGTCTCTACTAAAAATACAAAAATTAGCTGGGCGTGGTGGCACGTGCCTGTAATCCCAGCTACTTGGGAGGCTGAGGCAGGAGAATCACTTGAACCCTGGAGGCAGAGGTTGCAGTGAGCCGAGATTGTGCCACTGCACTACAGCCTGGCAACAGAGTGAAACTCCATCAAAAAAAAAAAAAAAAAAGGAAAGAAAAGACAGGTGTCACCAAATCTATGGGAAGAAAGAATTTCAGCAAACAAAGAATGATACTATACTAAACTATGTGTATTGCTTGACTAAAATGAGAACTGGAAATTGAAAATTAAATACTTCATTATTGTTCAGTAGTGATCTCAGAAAATTAAATACTTCATTATTGTTCAGTAGTGATCTCAGAAGAACAGTTGTGTGAGAATAGAAAGTGAGGAAATGAAAAAAGCGAATGTAGAAAAGTGTTTTGAGGAGATTGACTATAAAGGGCAAGAGAGACACAGTGGTAGCTGGAGGGAAATTAACATCCAAAGGCATTTTTGTTTTTGTTGGTTTAGATCAGCTTTATTATAGCATACAAATATACTTTTTGTCATAGTCCAATAGATGGAAAAACACGGTTATGCAAAAAGAAAGTGAAAAACTGGAATGGGTGCTTTGTTTTACGCAAAAGGTGAGCAAGTGATGTAGTTTACAATTAAACTCCAGATAGGCTCATCCTATCCGGAGTAAGGTACAACCCATCTGTTGTATTGGGTTGATGCAAAAGAAATTTCCGTTTTTGCTACTATTTTTAATTGTTTTTTACCATTAAAAAGTGGCAAAAACCACAATTACTTTCACACCAACCTAATAACTAGAGGAGAGACCATATACAAATAGGTAGGATGGCATACTTAGTTCTACAATGTTATTTGCTGAGTATTCCTATTTTGTCAAAGAGCAAGAAACAAGATCATCTACTGAAATTGTGAGGAGTGAAGTGAAACTGGAGATTTAGTGAGTTGAATGAAAGTATGAAAAATTATCTAGGCAATGGAGGATTGGCCAGGGAACTCTAGTCAGACTGTGGAGAGGTGCTGAAGGTCCACTTGAGATTTGTGGTTATAACTTTACATTTACACCAATTCTCCAAGTTGCTTTTCCCCATCTGTATTTACCTGCCCAATACAAAAATGGAATAGACAGAAATATTGATTTAATGAGGTTAGGAGACAGTCAATTAGTAACCTTTCCCTGGTACTTAAAGCAATTTATACAACACTTCCTTTTCCTATTAACACTTTCAACATATGTAACTTTGACTAAATATAAACATATTATAGACTCAAACTTAATATTCTCTAGTCCTAATGAACATAAAAGTATGATGTTATATTCAAAATAAGTAGAGCTTAGGTGTCTTTGACTCTTCATATAACTCTAATAGCAGGGGAAATTTGAGAAATATCACAAGAATATTGTAATTTGCAAAGAACCTAGACAAGTCATTTAAATTATCTCAGATTCAGGCTCTTCGTTTGTACAATTATGTGTACCTACCTCTTTATACAGATACAGTTGAGTTTAAATAAAATATTACATATAAACACCTATATTGCTATAATTCACCATATAACCTAAAGAGTTATCATTGTCACAAGTTATTTTCAATTAAGGTAAAGTACAATTTTTATATTATCGGGCTTGGGGCATCTTGATACTTTTTTATGACACATTTCAGCTTCACAAGCTTTATACATTTTAGCTTTACAAGCTGAAAAAAACAAATCAACATAATGAAAGCATGCCTGGTTTTCATTTGTAAATGCTAAGAGAAAATAACCCAGAATTTAAACAGGAAATCCTTTCAGAAACTGTACCAAATCTACCAGAGACAAGAGGTGACAGTAAATACTGAGTCAAAATTACTAAGAATGATTTTAATGGTGTTAAAGTTTATTATGTACTGCTATTTTGAAAGGACAATAGAGAAAAGAATATGAAAGGAGACATTTATGAAAATCATCAGAATGTGGTCAAATGTCCAGCATAATTAATTGTTTTGTTACAATTATAGGATCAATATGAAGATAGTCATTGCATATTCATGTCTCACACCTATTACATAAAAGCTTATGGTGGAGTCAAGAATGCAATCATAATTATCTATGATTATGGTCATTGTCATATGATACGAATAATATGAAAATGGCCAAAGTCACAGACTAATATTTTAACTCATCTCACGTTTCATGATTTTGGTCACAAGAAAATATAAATGACTAAGTAAAGGAATATAATTTAAATTCTGCAGAGGATTTTTTGGTTCTTGAATTTTTAAGAACTGTTCCAAGTATAAGCTACTTCCATTGCCAGTGTGTTTACCTTTATTCAATCTGTGGTTATTTAGGTCATCGTTATTTGCATCCAATGTTTAGATGATTCCATTGATTTTTAGAACTCTATGAATCCCAAATTATGGTTCCATTATTTTCCTAAATATCTCTCAAGAAAACTGCCACCTTTCTAACTGCAAATTGCAAGTGGTTTCTCAAGTCAAAATTCTAACTGAGGTAACAAGAATATTTGGCAGTCCCACCATTACCATGTACTCTATGACATTTCAGGAATAAAAAACATGTTAGAAACATAAAAATGTGTTAGTACTTTTTTAGGTCTGTTTTTCACCTTTAGTAATAGTGATAATGGGTCAAGCTACCTGAAGTCAATATTGATTCTCAGATGTGAATACTTATCTATTGCCTAAAAGATCCATCTACTTCAGGATCAGGGTCTGCAGATACAGTTTCTCCAAATATTATACAATAAAAATTATATGTTCTGCACCCTCCTCTTGCCCATTATTTATGTTTAACTGAAATAACCAACAAGATTTTATAAAGCTATTTCTTTCACCCCCTTCCTAGTCCTCTATAGAAAGACGGACATTAGGTTCTGTGTAGATCAAAGGTTTGACATGAACTAAAAGAATCTTTCATGTATTATTAGCCCTACTGTTTAATTTGAAGTCATTTCTTTTGTTAGAAATTTGGTATTCCAAAAGCGAAGACATCATAGAAATAATCCATCAAGAACCTATTATATAGCCAACATTCTGATACAGATATCTATATAATCAGTAACACAGGATTACACTTGGCAATTATATAAACTTTGAAGTTTCCCAGATAATTTTTATTATTCTAAGACATGCATTCTGTAAATTCTTTTCCTGGAGATTTTTAAATGGACAATTTGGAATTTTGGGTAAACTTAAAAGACTTTAAAGCTCAAATTTTTGCACCCATGCAGCCTTGTGTAAATTTTGGACACTGATAATCCCAATGTTTCTCAACCCACTTCTATACAGATAGTATTTTGTAAATATTTTTATAAAGTTTATCAAATTTGTAAGAGGTTACCAGTTCTCATATATAATAGCTTAGCTGCCAATCAAAGCATGTAGCTTGACCTAGCTTAAATAACAGTGTATATACCTAAATACTTGTGATGAGGTTCAACCTTGAACAAATGTTCAGCACTTATCAAAATATTTTTTAAAGAAGTTATAATTATGCAATTATCTAAATGATCATATAGTTCATCAATAAAAGCGTGACATTAGAACTTTTTAACACAACCTACTGTAAGAAATACATTTATGTTAATGTAATAACCCACATCCATATACACAAAATGTAATCAAACAAATTTTAGGGGGAAAAACCCTTGTAATATATGAAACTCTGATAAATTCTATTCTACTCTATTTTAGAGAGCTGTCACCTGGGTCACTGTTTGGCCTTTTATAAAATTGACTTAACTGATGTATTTTTAATATCCATACTTTTGAAAATTTTAGCCTTAAAATAAACATGAGGCTTTTTAGATCAGAGAAAGATAAATTATTTACTTACAGAATATCTTAGCATAGACACTCACACTCTATTTTCCTCTTCAGACACCACCATGAGGGCATCTTAGCCTACAGGTACAAAGGAGATTTATACTATCCTGCAGGAAACCCTAAAATTGTGAAACTGGAATCTTATGTAGGAGCTGGTACATGGAGGTGTGGGACCTATGAGATCTTATACTCTGGATTTCAAACAAATATTCTTTCAGGGGAAGAGGGAAAGGTCTCTACCTCCGTCTAGGACAGAATGAAAGTATTTGACTCCTGTGGAGATAGCAAAGGTTTAAATACTCCTTCAATGGGAAAAGACAGCATATGACTCCACCACAAAGGGGATCAGTAGTAACAGAATGTGGAAAACAAATGGGTATGAAAAAAAGGAGACATCTTCTAATTTTAAAAGTTCCAAGTCTTTTTCATTTTTCACTAGTCCTTTAGCCCAGGTTGTCAGTAATTTTGCTCAGAGAGCCCTAATCATGCAGGAACATGAAGTATTTTTCTTATATTGACTGAATTACTTTTAGGTTTTCTTTCATGGGTTGTCCCATATCAAGTGGCATGACAAAGAAAAGCCCTAAAGAAAGTGTGAAATGATGTATAGTCATGTGTTGAAGACTTTGTCCAGTGCACACCATCCTCTTTGTGAATCACAAGGGATTTTTCTCTGGTGTCAGTATTAAGAGTAGTTATGCTCCACATCAGTTAACTTTTTGTTTAAGTGGATGTGAAATTCTTAGTACAAAACACAAATAGAATAATACGATCTGTAAAATGAATCACAGAGGCAAATTCATGGTCCTTTTTCAGTTGGTGTGTAATACCTTGGCACTCATTTTCTCTTCTAACTTACATTCATTGACTACTTTTTTTTTTTTTTTTGAGATGGAGTCTCGCTCTGTTGCCCAGGCTGGAGTGCAATGTCGCAATCTTGGCTCACTGCAAGCTCTGCCTCCTGGGTTCCCGCCATTCTCCTGCCTCAGCCTCCCAAGTGGCTGGGACTACAGGCACCCGCCACCACACCTGGATAATTTTTGTATTTTTAGTAGAGACGGAGTTTCACTGTGGTCTCGATCTCCTGACCTTGTGATCTGCCCACCTCAGCCTCCCAAAGTGCTGGGATTACAGGCGTGAGCCACTGCGCCCAGACTCATTGACTACTTTTTTGTAAATTTATAATCATCTTGTTCAGATATATGTATTTCTAAAAAACACTGTAATATATATATATATACATGTATATATATGTATATATACATGTGCGTGTATATATCTATCTATCTATATAGATATATATATACTGGTAACTCACTTTGAATACTTTGGTAATAAGGATTGAAAACATTAATACATTAACTCACCAAAATGGACCTACCACTTATTGTAACATTTATTGTGCTAGGACCTTTACATGTGTTATCTCACTTTTGTTTTCCAATAATTCTGTTGGATATGTATTGTACTTGCCCAGCAGGTTCTTCTTTCTTGCTTCACAGATAAAACCAATGCACTGAGACAGTGGTATTGCAATAGAGAAAGAGTTCAATAGAGAAAGAGTTTAATAATTGCAGGGCCAGCAAAGTGGAAGGATGGAAGTTTATTTCTCAAATCAGCCTTCCTGAAAACTCTGAGGCTAGGGGTTTTCAAGTATAATTTGGTAGGCAGGGAGCTAGGGAATGGGGCTACTTCCCTAACCCCCTGCCTACCAAATTATACTTGAAAACTATACAATAGTTTATTGGTCGAGTCAGAGATGTTATCACAGGAGATCAAAGCTGTATTCTTGTGCTAAGTCATTTCCTGGGTGGGGATCCCAAGACCAGATGAGCCGGTTTCTTGGTATGGGTTATCAGCCCAGGTGATCCCAGCTGGTCCATCAGAATGCAGGGATTAAAAAATACCTGAAGCACAAATTTTAGGGTTTACAGTAATTATGTGATCTTTAGGAGTAATTGCAGAGGCTAAAAATCTTGTGTCCCCTGTCTATATGACTCCTAAACTATAATTCTAACCTTGTGACTAATTTGTTAGTTTTAGAAAGGTTGATTCAGTTCTTGAGCAAGGACAAGGTTAGTTTTGGGAAGGGACTGTTATCATTGTTGTTTTAAAGTTAAACTATAATCTAAATTTCTCCCATAGTTAGCTTGGCCTACACTGAGGAAGCAACCAGGGCAGCTTGGAGGTTAGAAGCAAAATGGAGTCAGGTTCAATTTTTCTCACTATTATAATTTTGGCAAAGGCAATTTCAGTATTATTATGTCTATTAAGTAGATACACAAACAGTAGCTTACTGATGGATGGAGAGAACTAACTGTAAGCAATAGAGTTTTAGATGAGACCTGGCTACTCATCTATAGTCAACATGTATGTTTCTTTCCACAAGCTCTTGTTGGCTGTCTCGATACAATTCATAGCACTATAAGAATGGCAAAATGAACACAGGATAGTGATAAGAAATCAGGTTCATAATTTTTTTGCATACAGAGAATATGGCATAAAAATGATGCATCTATAGATATTACGTATTCAGGACTATTTCAATGACTAGTTGACAAAAAGTATAGTGGAAGGTTTTTTACTTAATATTCCCACATGGTGAAAATCAGGTTCAGGTAAAAATCTGTGGTGAGCTTGAAAGAAAGGAGTTGACTTGAAAATTTGTTATAATTTATAATTCTTTTTATAATTATTAAATATTTAAATATTTTTAAGTGAGCCACCATTAGTACTCTTGCCAAAATAATGGGCATTAAGATAAAATCTAAAAATATAAATTAAAAAACTCTATTTTGTTCTCATTTGCTTTAATTACACAACGAATACTTTATTGAAAAAGAAGAGCCATGATTAACAAAATTTAGATTTCTTACAAATGTAATTAATTATATAAAATACTGTGACAGATTATAAACATCAGAGAAAAAACATATAGAAATATAAGATTCCACAAACATTACTTATGTATGCAAAAATAAATGTAATGCAAAAGCCTACTTTGAGATGAATGTTTTACATGAATTGGACAGGTTCTGGAATCATAAAATGAATCTGGCCATGAGAATGCTACAGAAAGCTTAATTGTGCAAGAGCCTTGTCTGCTCCTCTAAAATCCACCATTGCATTCACTTTGAGTCTGTGCTTCCCAAAGGTTGTTCCAGGCAGTGACTGAATTGGCAAGGATTCTATGACAGTCCTCATTCCTAGGAGACAGGAGAGTCCTCTCAAAGCTGACTTGGCATAAATATACTTGTGGCCTTTTTAAATCTTCCTCAGACTTTATGGTAGTCATGGATGCTGCTCCCCCACCTCCCCTTAACATCCCTTTTACTTAGAGCCAGACTTGTTCACTATCTGATGGCTCTCCCAGTCTAATCAGGTCTCTCTCCTCTGTCTTTCACACAGGGACTTCCACCAATACAAGTGTTGAGCATTTTTAATCCCATCTTGGCATCTGCTTTTGGGAGGACCTGGTCTAACAGAATTTCTTAAAGTTTAGACTAAAGTTGCCATGGTCTTTGCTATTTAATCTTTGTAGATATTTTTCCAAGAAATTTAAAAATGCATTTACTATATGGACACATGGCATAATATTTTTTATTGTCATTTCAACATGTGTGAATGTTACCAAAAGATTCTATAGGAAAAATTTCTGGAGAGTGTTATGCTCTGTGGCAACTACTTCGATGGTCCTTAGCCTCATTTCTTCAGAATTAAGAGTCAGAATATTCTTTTTCAATAATTTCGATTAACTTTTCTATAAGTTTGTTTTGATTTATTTTTAACTACCAGTAATTTCCCCTGAAATAATTGCCCTCAGGAAAAAAAAATACCTGGCATAATGTCAAATGATAAAGTGGTTATCTCAAGAAATTAGTTCATTGACATTTAGTCCTACATATTCCTAGGCATTTCAGAGACTAACAGTGTGTTTGTTTGCAATTGTGAGTTGCCAAGTGTGATAAGTTCTTACAATCAAAACTTAAAACGTATTTTGGTTTATAAATATATACATAGATGAATCATTTATATATATATATCTCTCCCTATTTCCTAGGGAGAAAAATAAGACATTAAAAAAGAATAAGGAGTCGCCTGTAATCGCAGCACTTTGGGAGGCAGGTGGATCACAAGGTCAGGAGATCGAGACCATCCTGGCTAACACGGTGAAACCCCATCTCTACTAAAAATACAAAAAAAGAAAATTAGCCAGGCGTGGTGGTGGGTGTCTGTAGTTCCAGCTGCTTGGGAGGCTGAGGCAGGAGAATGGCGTGAACCCAGGAGGCGGAGCTTGCAGTAAGCGGAAATCGTGTCACTGCACTCCAGCCTGGGTAACAAAGAGACTCCGTCTCAAAAAAAAAAAAAAAAAAAAAAAGGAGTGCTAGGGATGATGAGTATTTATAATGTTAAATAGAATGATCATCGCCAATAAAAGGTTATATTTCAACAAAAATCTCAAAAAAGTGAAGAGGAGGTAATGCTACATTTAGGAGAAGCATAGCTAAAAGGAAACACAATTTAGAAACTTTGAGACAGAGCCCGCCTACTTTGTATAATGCACAACAGGATATCAGTGTGGCCAGAGTGGGGTGAGTATGGTTAACACAGGGAAGTAACACAAGTAAGAATGGATAGAAAAGGGTTACTTGACTATTAATGTCTCTTAGAACATTACAGCTTTCTTCCTGCATTAGAAACAAGTCCTAGTTTAAACAGAAAGTGTGGCCTTTTGGGACTCCCAGCATCCTCACTTACTGTATTGTATGTTGTAGATGCAACACGCTTACACTGCACTGACAATGAGTGTGACTGGGCTCCTAGGTATCATGAGTCCACTGGAATTCTATGCTTATGGTGCATTGCAAATGCTATGTATAAATGAGGTGTTAAAACACGGTAGACATTTATGTTGCATGTATATCCTTAGCTTATGTGCATGCTTCATTGTCCCATTGGACTCTGCTTACAAAACGCAAGCCCAAAATAAAACTTTAAAGAATTTCAGAACTGTGATAGCAGATCTTTCAACTGATATGAAACCCTTTTGAGTATGGGAGCCCTGTGCAACTGTGTAGCTTATACACCCATAAAGCAAACCTTGATCACAAAGATCACTTAATTACTGAGAATATACTTAAGTACCACCTCATAGGACTGGAAAGTCTCTACACTACATAAGCCTAAAGTAAATGTGAATGGCACGGCCTCAACATGGGCAGTCTATCCTGGACGCAAGCAGAAAGATCAGTCAGGAAGCAGTTTCAGTCACGAAGCAGAGAGTGATTGGGCTTACATAGTGACAGTGAATATGTTAAGAAATATCAAATTCTAATTAGATTTTGAAGGTATATTTGTCCATTCTCATGGTGCTAATAAAAACATACCCAGGACTGGGTGATTTATAAAGGAAAGAGGTTTAAGTGACAGCATGGCTGGGGAGGCCCAGGAAACTTACACTCATGGCGGAAGGGGAAGCAAACATGACCTTCTTCTCATGGTGGTAGCAAGAAGTGCCGAGTGAAGGGGGAAAAGCCCCTTAGGAAACCATCAGATCTCGTGAGAACTCACTCACTATCATGAGAACAGCATGGGAGTAACCACCCCCATGATTCAGTTACCTCTACTGGGTCCGCTCCACGACACGTGGGGATTATGGGAGCTACAATTCAAGATGAGGTTTGCGTGGGGAAAGAGTCAAACCATATCAAAAAGTAAGCCCAATCAAATTTGCCACAATATTAGGTGTGGAGTGTGAGAAAAAGAGGAGGGTCCAGGGTGAGAACAACTGCAATCTTTTGGGCCTTAGCAACTTGAAAGTAGAATTTACATATTTTGAGATTGAGAAGACTGGTAGAAACAAGTTGCATATAGAAACATCAAGATTTCAGTTTTGAACATGTCATTTAAGATGTTATTAGTCATCAGGAAGATGTTATTAGTCACCAAAGTAGAGCTTTGAATAGGTAGTTGAATATATGAGTTTGAGTTTCACAGATACTAAAGCACATTAAATAAATTTGAGGAACATCTTGAAGGTAATTTAAAGTTCTTACTTAAATTGAACCTTTGATTTGATTTATTTTAAAATTACAGGGAACCCTTGGCTTTGAGGGACAAATCAACAGATATATGGAACTTGCAAAATACTTCTATAAGGTTTTAAAGAAAAAAGATAACTTTAAGCTTCTGTTTGATGCAGAGGTAAGGAGAACTCTTAGCTTTTTATTTATTTAATTTTTGAGATAATTTAATGGATCTCTATTTTCTTTTCTGAGTATTTTTATCTGAATCTACTACTTATCTTATGTGTTGGGAGAACCTTATGGGTACACTTAATTATTGTAAGTATTTTATTTTACCTGAGTTCATGTAAGTTAGGTTTTAAAACATTTTTAATTTAAGTTCTTTGTCTTATAAGCAAAGAGTCCAGAAGACTACGTTAATAAGTACATTCAATATTTACATTTTTAAAACAATGAAACTGTTTGCTTTTAACTATGTTTCCAGCATCTCTGGCACTAAATAAAATGTAATTTAATTGTTCTTAGGTTTTTTTTGTTTTTTTTTTTGTTTTTTTTTGTTTTTGTATCTTAGAGTAGGCAATTGCATTTCTAGACAGTAGATAATGTAAGAGAAGGCAGGCTTTAAATTATAATAATCTTTGGTACATTGTTATCAAGTCACTAAGCTGATAGTAATGATAGATTTGAGAATTTTGCTAGCATTACATGGTATATCAATCTTTAAGGCTCAATAAACCTTCTACTGGCACACAGTAAATCGTTCTAATAAGAGTAACTATTAAGAAACAAAGGTACCTTGTCTATCTTCTAAATTGTCTCGCTCTATGTTATTATCTTAATATTTGCTTATTCCTCTGCTTTAAGTGGAAACTAAACTTTGTTTTTAATACTACACACAATCTGACAGTTTAATTTCCTCTCTGAAATAAGCTTTGATAGCTCACTTAAGTTCCCTTTCATCCTTTGTCTATGTGAATGACACTCAGTCATCTAAGCCAGAACCCTTTAATTCATCTTGAAAGCCTGACGTTGGTCATCAGGCTGATGAATTCTCTCCCTTGAAGCTTTTGGAAATGGAAGCACTCCTATCTACATTATGGCTATGCCCTCAGTGAAGTCCTTTTCATTCTCTCCTGAATGATGAGAACATTCTGTTTACTAATATTCTCCTATCTTCAATAATACTTCCCTCGAATCAGTTATCCTTACTTCAACTTGAGTGATCTTTCTCAAATACAAAACTGATGCTACCATTATTTGTTTAAAATAGTTGAAGTAATGGTCATGGCATGGATGAATGGAAATTTGAAGGAATTCATAAACCAGAATATGGGGAAGATGATCACACAGATACGAAAATCCTTAAGAATTATGATGGGAGAGTTTATTGGAGAAACAAGCAGATCCCATGCCAGACTAGGCCCTCTCTGAGGAAAGTAGCTACTTCTTTTATCTCTGAATCCAGGCCTTGGCATGTGCTAAGCACAGAAAAAGCCCTTTATTTAAATACATAAACATTAAGTGAAATAAATTAAAGTACTTCTGAAATAATGGAGTTTTTATGGATACTTGTAAAGTATTTTTCTTTGATTTAGTGTGAGTTCATTAATGTCTGCTTCTGGTATTTCCCAGCAAGGCTTAAAAGTATTCCAAAAGATTTTGAAAGACATCAAGAACTCTAAAAGGTAAGGGTTTGTTTTTTTTTTTTAATATTTGGTATGTGGTATTTTTAATTGTAATTTTAATGGGTCTATTTAGTTTGGTTAGTGGATTGGTGGTCATATGATTCCAAGCTACTGGTTTAATAATTATATGGGACTCACTGATTAATGGGTTGATAACCCATTAGTCATTTTGAAATTAATGCAGTCATTAGTTACATATCGAAAAAAATATTTCAATGCCTAATATGCAATCAGCTGAAATTCATACCCTTTGGTTAATTTATTCATTAGTTAATATTTCCCAGGTGTGCTAGTAGGAGTTGAAAGTTATAAAATGAATAAGACAGAATCCTTGTCCTTAGTTGGCTTGAAAGATTAGTGGGAGAGAATAAAAAGTATAGATAACTACAATTCCAAAGAAAAATAGAAGAGATACTTAACAAAATGTTATCAATTTTAAAATTTTTATCATAAGTTGAGCAAGAATCTGATATTTTATTATAGATCCATTAATAATACTGAAAAGAATTCAAACGAATGTCATAGAATGAGAATATTTCATCTGTATTGTCTTATTTAAAGTGGACATTATCACCACTGTATGCCATTTAGCCATATATTTAATATGAGCTTTTGCCTAATCTTAAGCATGTATCATAATACTTATTTTATAATATTACCACCACTTTCTGAATTAGCTGATAGGTCAACCACGTATTTTACATAATTTGGGTTGCTGTAAGGTAAGTTGAAAAAAAATTGTCTGACATTAATGTTTAAGGCCATCAAAATTTTCTATCATCATTAGTAAGTTTCACTGGGCTTGTAAGAGAAAATGGAGTTTTTGTTTTCCTTTTTGCTTTTCACAGTACTGTTATGTAAATATGTTATGGTTTGAGGCAAGGACAAAGTGAAGGTCTTATTTTTTTTTCCTAAGCGTATACATGTCACCTTCCACTAGGGTAGCTACCACCAACTGAGTTAGCCAGAAGCAAGGTGGCTTCTAGAGGCACACCCAAACCACTCAGCCTCTTAGAGTTCTACACGTATTCCTGACTGGAGGGCAAGCCAAGACCATTAAACAATTTCTCACAATATTATAGACACTAAAAAATACCCAATATGGTATTGTTATATTTAATAAAATATTAATTAGAGAAGGAAACCAAATAAAATTCCTGACTCTTGAATGATAGAATTGTATGTGTGTGTATATATATAATTGTATGTGTGTATACATTTACACATGCATAAATATGTATATTTGCTTCTGCACTGCCATCAGTCTTATAGGAAAGTTAAATATGGATAGCATTTGTAACATTTAAAGGTAAATTGTTTGCAGATTGCGTACTTATAGAACACTATCTTTGGCTTTTCTGAGTGTTGGTGTCACTTTGCCCTATATAGTAGCCAAAGTTGTTTTAATGTGCTCTAACGCTACCTGCATGATGCCATTTTAGGAGCTGAACAAGACAATTAAATAGAGCTTGTCTCTATGAAATTTACAAAGAAACTATATTTGCCGCAAAATAGTGACCTTGTAGGAAAACTGAAGATATACAATAATGATTCAAATAATGCAAATAATACTAAAACATGATAATATTTTTCCATTCTCTATTTCATTTTACCTCTTTCCCAGGTACTTCTACTTGAATTGTCATATAACTATAAGGAAATGGCACATGCCTTTCTTTAATGCAGTCTAGCAAGTTTATATTACTTTATGGTTGGTAATTGTAAATCATGGGGTAATGAGAGTTGCAATATGAATACAGAATATGCTGCTTTTTTTGTACTAAGCTACTTCTTAAAAATTATCCCTGATGGTTTTCAATTGCCTACAATTTACTTGAAGCTAATGACAGTTATGTAGCCATCTGGAATATGGAAGAGTATTTGCTTGTAAAGCTTCTTTATAATAATATTTACATTTACACACAGATTGCTCCAAAGATTAAAGCACAGATGATGATGGAAGGCACAGTCATGATAAGCTACCAGCCACGTGGAGACAAAGTAATTTATTTTTTTCGAATGGTTTTCTCTAATCCTGCCACAAGACAAAAAAATGTTGACTATCTTATTGATGAAATTGAAAGGCTTGGGAAGGATTTTTCATACTTCAGTGTGAACTTGAATATCCCATGTAAACATCAACTTAAAAATTCTATTCCTAAAGATAGTAAGAAAGGAATACTGAAAATGTTACAAATAAGAACTTTTAATTATTATTGTATGCTATGTAAGATGAAAGAGAATCCAGTTTATACACATGCACACACATTTGTTCATGTATTTGTTATTTGCTCTAATTCAATACATATTTAGCACCTGTTAAATGTTAGATACTTTCTTGGTGTGCTTAGGATACATCAGTAAATAGGAGACAAAAACCTCTCGTCTTATGAAGAGAAGAGAAATTCCATTGTGGACATTTAATACCTTAACATGTATTTTATGTGCTTGATAAAACATATAAGATGTTTCTCTTTGTTAAACAATTATGATGTATAAATGTTCTTTATTTTGGATCAGAGAGAGGGAAGGGAATAACTGGGCTGACATATTTGCCTTTTAATCCTTGCATTTTTATTTAGAAGTGACTATAGCTTTTATCAAGCTCCTAATTTAACTCACTTTTTTTCCACAACATCATTTTAATGTCACGAAAGATCAACTGCGGTGACACCTTTTGTAATTACCCAAAAATACATTAACCATAGCTAACATCACATGAACCCTTCTCATGTATCACATGGTTTCCTAACTTGCTAACCTAAGTTGCATGGTCTCATTTAATTCTCGATTGACATTATGATTTAAATGATTTATTGTCTCCATTTCATGAATGTGAAGATTAAGGCTTAAAGATTAAATAATGTGTCTAACATCATGCTGTTAAGTAATACAATCAAAATCTGAAGCTAGCTAGGTTTCTTAAGGGTGGATGGCAAAAAAATCTGCCAAACACTTTGCTGCAATTCATGGACGCCACCTACCAGCTGAGCTGTTTGTCAAATCACTGGACTTAAGCAGCTCTGTTTTCTTTTCTCTTAAAGTAGAAATAATAATCATCACTATCTCACAGGACCATTCTGAGGATAAAATGAAATAATTAGGCTAAGTATCTCATAAATTGTGTTCATTTTTCATATTTAAAATTTTACTACATTAGTCAGAATTGTTTTATATATAATATAGTATTATAATTATATGTAATTATAGTATATAATAAAATATATAATATATATTATGATTTATAATTATATATAATTATCAATAATCATATATGTAATTTTGTTTTATGTAAATAATTTAAAGGTAAATATTTTAAAAATATACAAAATATATATTATGCATAATTATATATAAATATATTATACACTATATATACTATATACTATATATAAAATTAGTATATTAAATATAATATATAATGTAAAATTATATTTATATATAGTATATGTAAAATAGAGTATATATTAAATTTATATATAATATAGAATATATTATGTATGAATATATAAAACAATATATAATTTTATAATTTTATTTCTATATATTATATAATTTATAATATATGAATATTATATATAACAAATTATATATAATATATAAATTATATATAGTATATTTATCATATATACTATATAGTACATATATAGTATAAATTGTATTTATAATGTATATAATATAGTATATATAATGTAATATAGTATATATAATATAGTATATATGACATATATAAATTATATACAAAAAATATATATTTATAAATACATTATATATAATTATAGTTGTATTTTATGATATATAATATGTAATATTAGATATATATAGTATATTATATATAATATATATAGCTTCCGTACACCTTATTTATGTATTTTATAATTATAAACATAATTTTATTTCTATATAATTTATGTATTATATAAAATATGTATTTTATATATTATATAATATATAGAGAGTATATATACATACCCTATTATACATTATGTATATACATTATATACTGTGTAATAATTTATAGTATATATATGTAATTTATACTATAATTATATATAAAACATAATTATACATAATACACATTTTATATATTATTTAAATTTATTTACATTATATATGTGAATATTATTACATAAATATACAATATAAAAATTATATTTTTATAGTTATATGTAAATCATATGTATCATGTAAATCATATGTATCTATATATTATATAATATACAATGTATCTATAATATATACATATATATCTATATGTAATTATACATTGATTATATAAACATATATAATTAATACATAATATCTATACTATATATGATATATACAATATATCTATAGATCATATAGCTACATAATTATATAGAATTATATATATTAGATTATATTATATATTACATATTTATGTTATATAACATAAACAATATATCCTTTACATATAATATATTGTAAAATATAAAGATTATGAATTTGTCACTTGAAACATGTTTCAAATAATTCAACAAAACTAAAAAAATAGACATTTTAAAATTATACTTTGGTTCTAGGTTCTATAATTTTGTTTCTAAAGTGCAAAGAATGTCACTTCTGTGATAAAATGACCAGAGTTTATAATCTAGGAGGAAGGGACATATTTTTTGTCAAGTAAAGAAATTTTATAAGAATTATTTTTGATTCAGAGTCAAGTTGCCTGCCTGCATTAACATATCCTGTAAACTCAGTGTCTACCTTTCTAACAGTAAAAATAAAGGTCTTTTTTTGTGCATCCTACTCCCTGTATTTACCAATATAAAGAGATATTTGGAGAAATCTATGAGACTGGAAGGTTTTGGAGACAGCAAGAAATACATTTGGATCAAAACAATGGATGTTACATTTGCTGAGCTGGGTCCTGTGTTCCCAGGCAGACCAAATCATCTGCAGCAGAGAGCTCACAATACAAACAGTAATTGAACTATTAGCTTCGAGATTCTCTCCTGGCAACCCTGAAATTCTGTTTGGGGCCATGTTACCACTGCTGTGCCTTGGTAGCATTTTATGACACATTCAATCTTTCACAGATAGTACACTCAGTAGTTCCAAGTCTCAGTTCTCTTATTCTCATCCCTCAAATCATTTAGAGCTAAATAGAAATGGAAGTGAAGCTGTATCCAAATTATCCTTTGCTTAGTCAAGAGCTGGGGGGACATAGTGCAGACTTTATGTTAATTATCTTTGCCCAGATCACACATCTCAGGGAATAATTGACATAATTAAAAGTGCTATAACATCATTCAACATCGTTAACTGTAGCACATGCACTCCACTTCAGTGATTTATGGATAAGTTTGAAAATCAACATTATTCAGTCTTTCAAAATCCTATGGATTATTGCATAATTACAACAAGTACATTCAGTAACTGTGTTATACATTAAATTTTCCTTTCAACAGATGATTTACTGTGACAGTTCAACAGTGCTGAATTTTTGTTACAATAACTCTGTATTGAACAGTTAACTGCTACCAAGAAATAAGATGAAAATATATGAAAATGCCAATTATAGAAGGATATTTTATAGCTTTATTAAACGTGGCCTATACTTTTTCTTGATTTCCAAAATGACATAGTTCTGTGATTTTCTCCCTCATAAACGAGGCACAATTTTGCATCATTCTGCTTTTGATTTTGTGCTTACCTTTCATCCTGTAACTCCAAAGCCATGAAAGGTCTTTAGACTCCTCATTGAGCAAGGGAAGGACTCAGGCTAGGACCTAGGATATAGCAGGGACCAAGAGAAGTCATATTACTTATTGATCAATTCACACATTTACACGTCCTTACAAAAATGCACACAAATAAATGTGATCATGTCTAAGTAAGAGTAGCTTTAAGGGACCTGGCTAAATGTTATTACTTGTTACATTTAGAACTTACTATAAAAATCATAGAAATTTAAGCTGTTTCTCCTTCTTTGGAACAGTACGTGTGTTACATACTTAGGTAATCTAAAATTGGCACAGGAAAACTCTATGTCAAAGTATTGCAGACATCATAGTCAAAAGAACTAATTAGTTATTGTTTTCTTAATCTCATAATTCTTTGTATAATATTATCTTAGTTCAAACAGAAGTTTGGAATTCAGACCTACTGAAGGAAATACTTGTTCATATAAGGACTAAAGATTTAAAAGTATTTAAAAGCAATACAAACAAAATACAAAAATCAATTTAACTTCTAAACACTCGTAGTTAGCGGCCTGAAAGTGAAATTAAGAATCTATTTACAATAGCACCAAAAACAATAAAATTAATTGCAATAAATTTAACAAAAGAAGTTCAAACAAGCACACAATAAACTGCAAGACATCACTGAAAGAAATTAAAGACCTAAGGAAACATAAATAAATCCATGTTCGTTATCAGAAGACAAATTTCTTGAAAATTCTGTACTCTCCAAATTGATCTACAGACACAGCAGAGTTCCTATCAAAATCCCAGCTACGATTTTTGGGTAAAATTTGACAAGGATTTGAAAGTCATTTGACCAAACATTTCTCCAAAGATACACAAGATAAGCACAGGAAAAGATGATCAATATCATTACCGTGAAGGAAATGCAAATCAAAACCACAATGAGATATCACTTCACATGCATTAGGATAATTAAAATAAAAAAGACAAACAGTATCAAGTGTTTATGAGAATGTAGAAGAAACTGGAACCCTCCTATATTTGGGGCAGAGAAATAAAATGGTGCAGTGACTTTGAAAATCAGTTGGCATTTTATATCAAAATGTTAAACATAGAGTTGCCATATGACTCAGAAACTCCACTCTCACTTATTCCACTTCCAAAATAAATAAAAACTTATGTCCCCATAAAAACATGGACATGAATGTTTATACCAGCATTATTCATAATAGCCAAACAGTGGGAAAAAATCAAATTTCCATCAACTGATGAGTGAATAAGCAAAATGTGGTGTAGTAATGTGGATCATACTTGGCAATAGAAAGGAATAGAGTAGTGTCTCAGTTCCCCTGGCTAGGAAAAGGGATTCCCTTCCCCCTTGAGCTTCCCAGGTGAGGCGATGCCTCGCCCTGCTTCAGCTCTCACTGGTTGGGCTGCAACAGCTGACCAGCACCGATTGTCTGGCACTCCCCATTGAGATGAACCCAGTACCTCAGTTGATAATGCAGCTCCAAGACAATCCTAAGTCAAAAGAACAAAGCTCACGCTGCCTGACTTCAAACTATACTACAAGGTACAGTAACCAAAACAGCATGTTACTGGTACCAAAACAGAGATATAGACCAATGGAACAGAACAGAGTCCTCAGAAATAATACCATACATCTACAGCCATCTGATCTTTGATAAACTTGAGAAAAACAAGAAATAGGGAAAGGATTCCCTATTTAATAAATGGTGCTGGGAAAATTGGCTGGCCATAAGTAGAAAGCTGAAACTGGATCCTTTCCTTACTCCTTATACGAAAATTAATTCAAGATGGATTAGAGACTTAAATGTTAGACCTAATACCATAAAAACCCTAGAAGAAAACCTAGGTAATACCATTCAGGACATAGGCATGGGCAAGGACTTCATGTCTAAAACACCAAAAGCAACGGCAACAAAAGCCAGAATTGACAAATGGGATCTCATTAAACTAAAGAGCTTCTGCACAGCAAAAGAAACTACCATCAGAGTGAACAGGCAACCTACAGAATGGGAGAAAATGTTTGCAATCTACTCATCTGACAAAGGGCTAATATCCAGAACCTACAAAGAACTCAAACAAATTTACAAAAAAAAAACAAACAACCCCATCAAAAAGTGAGCAAAGGATATGAACAGACATTTCTTAAAAGAAGACATTCATACAGCCAACAGACACATGAAAAAATGCTCATCACTGGCCATCAGAGAAATGCAAATCAAAACCACAATGAGATACCATCTCACACCAGTTAGAATGGCGATCATTAAAAAGGAAACAACAGGTGCTGGAGAGGATGTGGAGAAATAGGAACACTTTTACACTGTTGGTGGGATTGTAAACTACTTCAACCATTATGGAAAACAGTATGGCGATTCCTCAAGGATCTAGAACTAGAAGTACCATATGACCCAGCCATCCCATTACTGGGTATATACCCAAAGGATTATAAATCATGCTGCTATAAAGACACATGCACACGTATGTTTATTGTGGCACTATTCACAATAGCAAAGACTTGGAATCAACCCAAATGTCCATCAGTGACAGACTAGATTAAGAAAATGTGGCACATATACACCATGGAATACTATGCAGCCATAAAAAAGGATGAGTTTGTGTCCTTTGTAGGGACATGGATGCAGCCGGAAACCATCATTCTCAGCCAACTATCACAAGAACAGAAAACCAAACACCGCATGTTCTCACTCATAGGTGGGAACTGAACAATGTGATCACTTGGACTCGGGAAGGGGAACATCACACACCGGGGCCTATCACGGGGAGGGGGGAGGGATTGCATTGGGAGTTATACCTGATGTAAATGACGAGGTGATGGGTGCTGACGAGTTGATGGGTGCAGCACACCAACATGGCACAAGTATGCATATGTAACAAACCTGCACGTTATGCACATGTACCCTAGAACTTAAAGTATAATAATAAAAAAAAAGGGAATAGAGTATTGATACATGTTACAACACGTATAAACCTTGAAAGCAGTATGCCAAGTGATAAAAGCCAAGCACAAAAGTTCACATCTTACATGATTTCGAAATGTCCAGAATAGGCAAATCCATAAATACAGGAAGAGCATTAGTGTATTCAGGTGCTTGGGGCTAGGGGAGAATGGGGAATGACTGCTAATAAGTACAGAGTTTCTTCTGGTAATGAAGAAAGTGCTGTAAAATTAGATAAAGATGATGATTGTACAGCTTTTTGAATACACCAGAAACCAATAATTGTGCACTTTAAAAAGATGAGTGTTATAACAGTAAATTATACTGCAACACAACTGTTATTTAAGAAAAAAAATCTTTAAACATTTTCTTATGAAACAAAGTTCATATTCGAGCTACTGTTCCCAATCCTGCCTCTGCAATGGGAGTCGTGGCAAAAACATCCAGCATGGCAAAGCCCTGGAGAACCCATGTCAGTAGATCCTGCACTGATCCCAGCAGCTCCGTCACTTAAAACCTTCACAGATTATTTTGATTTGAGCCAAGACAGGAAAGGATTATGCCAAATTCTGGGATGTATCAGCAAACTTTAACTAAAGAGACTGTTTGTAATGGGAGCTGAAGAAAGCACAAATTGAAACTTGCCTTGACATCGATGTATATGCCAAATCCTATTATCTGCTCAAGAACCTTCTGTTGTTCCCAATATTCCACAAATAAAAATGTTCAGTCTTCTCTAGTTCTTGAAAAAAATTTTAAAAGGCCATTAGGTAAAATCAGATTAAAGCCATTATGGGATACCACCTTACACATATTAGAACTGAAATAAAAAAGGACTAAAAATTCCAAGTGTCAGAAAAGATATAAAGCAATGGGAACGCTCATGCTTTGCTTGGGAATTTAAAATCGTCCAGCCACTGTAAAATGGTTTGGCAATTTTTTATAAAGTTCAATATGATCCAGGAAACCCACTTCTTAATTACTCTATAAAAGATAACATTTTTGTAATAGGAAATCTGTATGCTAGTGTTCACATATAGGCATGGTAAACTGCTCTGTTTTATTTGTTTAGTCTTTTTTACATACTTTTAAGTACTTGGTCTTTTTTCTGTACTGCCATTTTAGCTAACTACAAAATTGAACTAAGCAGGAGGACTGCTTGAGGCCAGGAGTTTGAGACTAACCTGAGCAACATAATGATATCCTGTCTCTACAAAAAGTAACAATAGTTAAAAAAAAAAAAAAAAAAAAAAAAAAAAAAACTGGGTGTGGGTGTGCATGCCTGCAGTCTCAGCCACTGGAGATGCTGAGGCAGAAGGATTACTTGAGCCCAGAAATTTGAGCTTACAATGAGCTATGATTGCACCACGGAACTCCAGCCTGGGTGACAGAGGAAACTTCTCTCAAAAAAAAAAAAAAAAAAAAAGGACATATTTGGACATATTCCATGTTAACCACTGCCATCTCCTTTCCTATTATCAATTATCATAGATTATCTAGACATATTTTATTAAGTATGAAATTTCATAGTCAGAAACTTGTGTTGCATGATGTAATTCATTTAACATTCTTATATTTTAACTTTCTTTGGTATCTTATTTTTTACATTAGCAAATAATGTAAGCTTAAAAATGTAAAGTACTTTTGCCTCTTCCAAGTAAAAACTAATTATCCTAGGATTCTACATCCATTTTCGTTCTTTTCATATTTATTCTGAGGGTAATCCCATTAGAGGTAGAAATAATATTTAATCACACTGCTTTGGGGGGCGGTGGAAAGCAAATAATTTAGGCTCTGCTCATTCTGCATAACCAGAACCCCTCTGTTTTGCATTGGTAAGTAAGGTGAATGCCTTCACCTGAATGTGCCTCCAATTATTGGAGAACTCCTCATGCTGTGTCCTTGTCATTCAACTCTTCCACAGACCTCTTCGGAAGTCTCAGCTGCTTTCCTCACACCATACTATGGATGCTGGTTTTAAAATGAAGATTTAAAACACAACAAAATATGCAACAGCTTTGTTTTTTGGGCCTTCCACCAGGCCAGTTGGGATTTTTCTGTTCTCTCCATTACCATTCTACCTTCAGTTTTATCCTAGTTTGTGGTAGATAAGGTATTGGTCAATTCTTCTGTGTCTGAGCTTTACTCATTTTCAATCCCTTTTACAGCCCATCCCCTGGCCCAGAAGAAGTTTGTTTCTGCCCTTTTTTATAACATGACCTAACTTTATTTCAGACTTTTTGGTCCATACTATCAATTCTATACCTTGAGTACGCCAGACTTCTTTGAATTGTATAATTACTGCCAACTGAAAGTACTTTGACTGAATTCATGGTATCCCATTGCAAGACTTCCCATAAAGCTACAGTAACCAAGGCAAAAGGACACTTTCAAAAGGATAGGCGCTTATGTCACTGGAGAAGAATATACAGTCTAGAAATAAACCTACACAAGTATAGTAAATTAACTTTTGACAAAGATTCAAAGATAAATTAATTGAGAAATAAGAGGTGCCCAAAAAGAGATCTTGATCCATATCTCACAACGTGTGCAAAAATGAACTCAAATGGGTCATAAATCTAAGTGAAAAATAAAGAATTATAAAACTTATAGAAGAAAATCTAGACAAAAGACTGTAGGTCAGACAGAAAAAAAAAATTCTTAATAGAATCTCCCCCAGATTTAGGCTTCAAAAAAATTAAAAACTTCAACTCTGTGAAAACACTGTTAGAAAAAAAAAAAGATAAAAGTAAGAAAACACCATCAGAAAATGAGAAGACAAGTCACTTACTGGAGAAAATATTTTGCAAATACTGTTTTTGACAAAAACTCGTTTACAGATTACATAAGAACTTTCAAAACTCAACAATAAGAAAATAAGCAACCTGATGTTTAAAAATAAGCACAAGATTTTGACTGATTCATCCAAGATGACATATGGATAGGAATAAGAGTGTGCAAGTATGCTTATTTTTAACAGATTCATCAAAGAAGACATATGGATAGCAATAAAAGTATGAAAATATGCTCAACATATTTATTAATTAGCTCAAAACATTAAAATCACAACGAGCTTTCACTGCATAGTTAGTAGAATGAAAAATAAATTGGCAATACTAAGAACTGACAAGAACACAGAGCAATTGTAACTCTCACATGTTGCTGGTGGGAGTGCAAAATAGTGAAGCTCTATTGGAAAGCAGTTTGACCTTTTCTTATAAAGTTAAGCATATACTTACTATGTGACCCAGAAATCCCATTTTTGATATTTAGCTAACTGGAATAAGCAGCTATGTTTATATAAATCCTGCACACAAATGTTAGTTTATCATGGCTTTATTTCTTATTACAGAAAACCTGGAAACAATCCAAATATTCTTCAACCAGTAAAAGGATAATCAAACTGTGGTACATATGCCATCGCATACTCTCAGTAGGACAGACTGCTGATTCCTGGAACAACATGGGTGACTCTCAAATGCATTTTAGTAAGTGAAATAATTAGATGTGAACAATTACATACTGTCTGATTACATTATATGACATTCTGGAAAAGGCAAAGTTATAGGGACAGGTATCAGATACGTGGATTCCCGGGGCTAGGGGTTGAGGGTAAATGGTTGTATCTAAAGGAGCAGCCTGAAGGAATTTGGGGGATGATGGAACTATTCTGTATCAGGATTGGGGTGACAGATACATTACTCTATGTCTGTGTCAAAGCCCATAGAACTGTACTCCACAAAGTAAATTTCATTAATTTTTAAATTTAAATAAAAAGCACTTTGGAAAATTCATAGTAGTGACTACTTTGTCCTAGGTTGCACTCGCCCTCTCTCTGAAGTAATATAATGACTTAATTCAATGGTTAGAGGGTTAACTAGAGACACCAAAATTTACAAAATAACATATACCAGTAAGTATTTCAAATATATCATCCTGCTGCTATGTTACTGAAGTGTGGGGATTCGCCATGCTTATAGTGAATTTCTGTAATTTTATATGGCCTCAGCATCGATTTTAAATGTAAGTTTCACTTTCTCATGCCAGAAACAGGTCTTCTCCACCCTTGACAATTTCTAGTTCTCCACCACCTCCCAGTTCTTCATGTGACTGATACAGATATCCGCCTTACACAACTGCCTCCTGGTGACCACTTCCTTATGGGACAGCAAAATTCAACCTCACTGACCCCCATGCTCAGTGAAGGTTGCACAGATATGCCACAGTGACCACATCTCAGTCACAACATTACTCCAGAGAACTCATGCCTGCTTGTTATAAACCCACCAATTGGAAGTCCCTGAGGGAAACCTGCTTAGGTAATGCCCAGGACCCCAATAAAGGCTTTAGCCCACAGGACCCTCGCTCTTTCTCTCTCTCTTTCCACCTGGTCCCTGATGGCCCTCCCTGCGCCCCATTGGTCCTGCGAGTTATGCTGTTCTTTACTTTCTGGGAGCTGTGAATAACAAGCAGCTTCTGTTGTTTTAAGTGTTTTGTTAAGTTGCCTCTTCTGTGTCTCACCTGACTGACATAAAGAGAACCTAACTCCTGTCCTGGTTAGGGCTTTCCTGGAGAGTGCTATTTTGGTAGGAATAAACTGGACATAGATCAGACAAGACCCAGGAAGACCCCTGCCAGTATATACAAGTTTCCTTTGAGAGGAGCACCTGGTCACAGGTCAGACACATAGGCATTGGGCCACCTGCCTGGATAATAAGTGTCCAGTGAAAGGCATACTGGAAGCATCCATGACCAAATTCCTGGAGCCCCGTCAAGGCAGGGATAGAGTTCATAGCCTCTCTCCAGAGACAGAGACCCCAACATCAAATTAGAGGAAAATACAGTTGTTATAGTTATTACACCATATGTTTTCATTGTCGTGGCTTATAACATAAACAGACTTTAAGTTTACCATGTACCATAGGCAGAAACTCCAAGATGACTAACATGTTAGAATCCAAAAATTCATGATGGATTTCTCCAGGAAGTTCTCCAAGAATGGGGTTTAGATGCTGCTGCCATTGTGTTCAAGGCATAGCTGTTTGTAATTACTTATATTGCTGAACATGAAATTTACAATGATCTATTGATATATAGATATTCCATCACAGTAGAATCATTAATGATAAAATATATGGAAAGCAATAAATGAAGCTGCTCATTAGACATAAATGAAGGAGAGAGAGTAAGAGAAAAAGTGATTTTACAGATATGATGAAAAGGGTCCTATATTTTACAAACAAGAGCCACATGGAAAATTTCACATCTGTTTTGGCAGAAGATCTTGAATTATGAAAATAACTGAGTTACAAAAATCTGGGAGAAGTTAGTGTTAATAGGATCTGATTTCATGGACTTCTGACTGACTCTTCTCAGGCAAGGGAAAACAGACAAGCTCATATTAGTGCTTCTTTCCTTAATTTCAAATGACTGGTCAACCATTGAGCCTTCTATGCTTGTTTCCATGACAACAAAAATGTGGAAAGACAAACTATTAAGCATGGCTTTTAAGAAACACAATTACTTATTTTGTAATGTGATGTACGTAACAGAAAATGGCAGTGCAACATGTTGCTCCAAAAGGCTCCATTTGAGTGCTCCTTTAAATTAAGTTGTCTTTCTAACCATCTCATCAAGTGTTAGGGTAGTAAACCCTAGTGAACAGCTAGACCTTGATCCAGTGATCCTCCTAGGCTATTGTTTCTTCAGGCTACAAAAATTCCCACCGTGTTCTTCACTGAGAAGCTACCGTGATGCTCAGTACACAATTATTGCCAGTTTGATAGTTTTGTTTACCTAAAGCAGAAGAGAAATTTCTTGCTCAGTTGGCTTTTGGAGACAGTCATCTGAGCTATGACTCCTGTCTTTACATATATATTCCCACTACTGGTTTAGATCACTCATAAGAATTTCTTCCCAAATCATAATTCCTCTTTTAATATATATATTTCTTGTATTCCACTCTACAGTGGCAGAGACTATTTCTAGAATTTCACTTTGTAACTAGTGCCAATAACATGACCATCAAAAATATAATTCACATATGTTCACTGATAGTACTGAATACACTGCATTGAAATGATATGCTTGGCTATCTGCTTCTCACTAGACAATAATTGCTTCTGGGTTGGGGATGGTGTTTTATTCTATTTCTGGTAATAACAGGAGTATAGTGATGCCTACTATATCCATGAATATAATGTGCTCAGTTATACAAAGGTAATGCCTCAAGGTTTTGATAATAATATAGGATGCTAAAATTTACAATTGTAGAGAATAGTTATTCTCTGCATTTCTTTATACAACAGGTGACATTTCTCATCTCCTGTTCATGGTAAAGAAGATAAATGGTAGAGAATGCATGATAGTTTAATACAAAAAACATACAGTACATAAACTACATTTACAGCATAATTACATGTAATCAGAGGCAAACTGTGGTTCTTTCATTAATTGGATATGGCCCTAAAGAAGTCATGTAATATACTGAATTCCAAGGTTTTAAGTGGGTGTATAATTAGGAAGCAAAACCAGAATTTTAAAATATAATGACTTTGATTACCTTCAGCACATTATGGTGCCAAGGTTTTTATGACATTCTCCTCAATCATTTAGCAGTTTTCTGCTGTACTCAATTAGACAAAGATTACTTGGCTGAGGTTCAGTGCTTTGGGTGTTCTGACCTTGTTTTTCTGTTGGTACTTCTTTTTAACTCTGGGTCTTGATACTTGTATATTGGTCGAATCTAGTGTTTTTTTCCAGGGCAATTTTTAAAAGTACAAATGCATGGACTCCCCAAAGACAAATTAAGTCAGAATTTTTAACAGTGTGATCACAATATTATTTTCTAAAGTATCGCTAGTGATTCAAAAATGCACTTAAAGTTGAATCATTGCTCTATATGCCAATAAAGGTAAATAGAAAAGCCTGACCTCATTGAGTTCTATCCCTAGAATAGCCATCAAGGAATTGGCTACTTTCTAGAGACAATAAATTTAGTTTTATAAATACATATACATGTATGTGTGTGTGTGTCTTCACTATTTTAGTAAATATTATGTTGTGAAAATTAAATATAAAAATCAAATTACATAGACTGAAACTTTAATGGATATTTCAATGAACAGCTCCTTCCATATTATAATTTTGTAGACAAATGCAAATTCAAGTAGTTTAACATAAAAAATATAAATGAAGAATTAAAATGTGAATGCAATAATATAACATATAAGTAAACATTTTCAAAGAATGTACATATTTAGATCAAGAGAAGTCACCATAGTACACAATTATTGGATACAACATTCTGTTCTACCACAACAACTGGTGAAAGATTAAATATGTACTTTGAGCTTAAGTAAAGTATCCAAATGACCAAAAGAGGTTGTTGTGTGAGCAATGAATATATTAACACTATGATCTATGAAATTTGGATATAGGTTTTAGATTCAAAATACATGCTGTTGAAGAAAGCCATCTAATGTCTAGAGAAGTAATTACAGATGATCTCTGACTTACAAAGTTTCTGCTTATACTTTTTTGACCCTATGATAACACAAAAATCATACAAATTCAGAAAAAAACAAACTTCAAATTTTGAATTTTGTTCTTCTGCTGTGCTAGCGATATGCAATGCCATCCTTTGTTCAATGCTGGGCAACAAAGCCACAGCTCCCAGTCAGCCCCACACTCAGGAGGGTCAATAATCAATACTCTGCTGGGTACTGTGTTGCCAGATGATTTTGCCCAATTATAGGCTAATATAAGCACTCCGAGCACTTTTAAGGTAGACTAGGCAGCGCTGTGATGTTCCGTATGCTAAGTGTGTTAAATGTGTTTTCCAATTATGATATTTTCAATTTACCATGGACTTATTGGGATACAACCCCATCGTAAGTAGAGGAATGTATTAGTTCATTCTCATGCTGCTAATAAAGACATAACTGAGACTGGATAATTTATAAAGGAAAGAGGTTTAATTGATTCACAGTTCATCACGGTGGGGGAGGCCTCAGGAAACTTACAATCATTGTGGAAGGGGAAGCAAACACGTACTTCCTCACACAGTGGCAGCAAGGAGAAGTGGCGATCGAAAGGGAGAAAAGCCCCTTATAAAACCATCAGATATCGTGAGAACTCATTCACCATCCTGAGAACAGCAGCATGGGAGTAACGGCCCTGGTGACTCAATTACCTCCCACCAGATCCCTCCCAAGACAGGCAGGGAGTATGGGAACTACAATTCAAGATGAGATGTGGGTGTGGACGTAGTCAAACCATATCAAGGAACATCTGTATTCATTCCTGAATAAAAATTGCTGAATCTGTTTTAATCATATCTCTCCCTAAGCAAAATGAAACATGTAATTTCGAACTACAGAATGCAATCATTCCTCAGTATGTGAGGAGGATGGATTCCAGGACACCAATGAACAACAAAATCTGAGGTTGCTCAAGTTCCTTATATAAAAAGGTGTTGTATTTGCATGTAACGTATATACATTCTTTTGCATACTTTAAGCTCGAGTACTTATGATACCTAAAACAATGTAAATGTTACATAAATAGTTGTTATACTATGTTGTTTTTTAATGTTTTTGTTGTTGTTGTTGTTGTTGTTGTTTTTTCATTGAAAAAAAAATGTCTTCCATCCATGGTTGGTTGAATCTGAGGATGTTTTGCAGATACAGAGGGCTGACTATATAAGCAAAAATCATTTTAATGATACTTAAAGATCTAATGTAAATGACTTATATTTTAGTTAAAGAGCTTATTTTATTTCTCCATAGTCTACGGATGGCATCAACTAAATTGAGAAAACATAAAGCCAGCTACTTAAAAGAAGCAACAAGAGATTGATCTATTTCAGTTCAGAGAAAGAATAAGAAACTGGTAACAGCCCCTTCTCTCTAGAATTCCATTCAATGGTTAAACTTGGGGTTGAGATTTCTGTCCCTCTCCATGAACAAGCAAAACAACCAAAGAGTTAATAACTTTTCCTAGACCAGGACTCAGCTGTAAGGGAATCAACTTTCTTGTCTGGGAAGAGCTGAAGAAGTGGTGTGAGGTTTTCTGAGATTACCTAACAGAACATTATTTGGTGATAGTTACACTAAAAGCCAAGACTTTACCACTATACAATATATCCATGTAACAAAACTGACCATGTGGCCAGGCGCGGTGGCTCACACCTGTAATCCCAGCACTTTGGGAGGCCTAGATAGGCGGATCACGAGGTCAGGAGATCGAGACCATCCTGGCTAACATGGTGAAACCCCGTTTCTACTAAAAATACAAAAAAATTAGCCAGGCGTGGTGGCAGGCGCCTGTAGTCCCAGCTATTCGGGAGGCTGAGCCAGGAGAATGGCATGAACCCAGGAGGCAGAGCTTGCAGTGAGCCCAGATCGCACCACCGCACTCCAACCTGGGCAACTGAGCAAGACTCCGTCTCAAAAAAAAAGGAAGAAGAAAAGAAAAAAAAACTGACCATGTACCCCTTAAGATTATATAAATAAAATTTTTAAAAAGAAAAAAACTTGTAACAATTTAATATCGTGCATTGATAAAAGAAATACTTGTATGAAATTTTTGACCTCCAAAAATATATGACTTCTATGTTGCTGATGTAAGTTTAATATTAAATTTATATTAATATTTAATTTTAAGAAATTGAAATCCTCTTACCAAATTATTTCCCAGATAATCTGAATAACTAAAACAAACCTCTAGAAATATGATCCATAAAAACCACAGAAGTACAAGTTAACCCTTGCAATGAAAAGGTGCCTCAAATACAGATTCTAAATATATTTAAAGTTATTTATTTATTTATTTATTCGAGACGGAGTTTTGCTCTTTTTGCCCAGGCTGGAGTGCAATGGCACCGTCTCGGCTCACTGCAAACTCTGCCTCCCGGTTTCAAGCGATTCTTCTGCCTCAGCCTCCTGACTAGCTGGGATTAAAGCGCCCGCCACCGCGCCTGGCTAATTTTGTATTTTGTAGTAGAGACAAGGTTTCTCCATGTTGGTCGGGCTGGTCTCGAACTCCGACCTCTAGTGATCCCCCCGCCTCGACGTCCCAAAGTGCTGGGATTACAGGCATGAGTCACCGTGCCCGGCTATGATTTTTTATATTATAATAAAATTCAGAGAAAAAAAAAAAGAATGCCAGCAATTTTTAAAAGTATTTTACCATAATTTTCTCAAGAAGAAAAGAAAATTAGAAGAAAGTAAAAAACATGGTGCTGGACCGGCCAGCTCGGAGCCAGGGTGGCGGGGGTCCAGCCGGACGTCCCCTCATGCCAGCGGGGTCTCTGGCGCCCCTCTGGTCAGCGGGGCCCCAGCAGGGGAGGAGCTGCGAGACCACACAGGACACCGGGGTAGGCCCCCAGCCTGGAGCCAATGGCTCGGAGCAGGGGCTGGGACCTGGCAGCACCGGGCCAGAGCCCCCTCTATCCCTGGCCATCGCGGACTCCGGGGGCTCCATACCTGGGGTGGCAGTGAGGTTCGTTGATTGAATGAGCAATGGTGGCCCAGTTGCAAGCAAACAGGTTTCATCACCTTAAATGGTTTTGAATGAATGAAGCCATATTTGCTTAAAAAGACGTACAGCCCATCGTGTGACCTACAGAGTTTGTGGACAGATTTATATTGGGTTCATAGTGGCATCATGCGCGCAGACTCCTGCGAGTTCCCCAAGTTCTTAGAGGACTGCCTTGCCTTTTGATCTGAGTTGCAAAGTTCCATAAAGAATGGCCAGTGTGGATAAGTAGAAAGTTAAGAGACAGCGAGTGCACCGGATCTGTGAATGTATCCGCCCCCAGGTCATGAACGGCCCCCTGCACTCCATCCCCGCCCCGGGTGTCGCTGCTGGACTGCGCGACTGCACCGTGGAGATGCCCATCTCAAAGCACCTGGCCACCATGGCCTACTGTGATGCGCACTCCACGCAGGAGATCCACGAGATGGTTTTACATGAAGCTGTGGATGCCATGAGGTACCACACCATCACCTGCACCAGGGAGGACCTGGAGAAGTTCAAGGCCCTGAGAGTGATTGTGCGGGCAGGCAGTGACTATGACAACGTGGACAAATCAAGGCCGCGGGCAAGCTCGGGATTGCTGTGTGCAACATGCCCTCTGCAGTTGTGGAAAAGACACCCAACTCAACCATCTGCCACATCCTCAGTCTGTACCGGAGGAACACGTGGCTGTACCAGGCACGGCCAGAAGGCACGTGTGTTACAGCGTGGAGCAGATCCGAGAGGGGGCCTTGGAAGGGGCTCGCATAGGTGGAGAGACGCTGGGGCCTCATCGGCTTTGGTAGCACAGGGCAGGCTGTTGCAGTTCGAGCCAAGGCCTTTGGATTCAGCGTCATATTGTATGACCCTTATTGCAGGATGGGATAGAGCGGTCCCTGGGCGTCTACACCCTGCAGGATTTGCTGTGTCAGAGTGACTGCGTCTCCTTGCCCTGCAAGCTCAACAAACATAACCACCACCTCATCAATGACTATGACTATAAACCAGATGAGGCAGGGAGCATTCCTTGTGAACGCAGCCCGTGGTGGCCTGGTGGACGAGAAAGCCTTAGCACAGGCCCTCAATGATGGGAAGATAAGAAGGCAGCTCTCGACGTGCACCAGTTGGAGCCCTTTAGCTTTGCTCAGGGTTTGTTGAAGGATGCGCAGAATCTCATCTGCACTCCTCACGCGACCTGGTAGGTACAGCCAGCAGAGGCGGCTGCCACCGAGATCCGCCGAACCATCATAGGTCGCATCCCAGAAAGCTTAAGAAACTGTGTGAACAAGGAATTCTTTGTCACATCAGTGCCTTGGTCAGTAATAGGCCAGCAAGCAATTCATCCCGAGCTCAATGGTGCCACATACAGATATCCGCCAAGCATCGTGGGCGTGGCTCCAGGAGAACTTCCTGCAGCCTTGGAAGGGATCATCCCTGGAGGCATCCCAGTGACTCACAACCTCCCCACAGTGCCGCATCCTTCCCAAGCTCCCTCTCCCAACCAGCCCACAAAACATGGGGACAATCGAGAGCACCCCAACGAGCAATAGCAGAGAATGCTTGAAGGTAATCATTCAGATACACTTGGGGCCAAGAGACAGTGAAAAATTGATGAACTCGGAGAAAATGAATCTGACGGTCTTTTTAACTGATTCTGGACATATGCATTATTGATGTTGCAGTGTTAAAACTACAAGAGCTAAAACCTGGATGTCGTCTGCTTACGGAAGCGCTGAAAGAATAGGATGTGATTTATTGATGACCTACTTCTGTCACTGTGTCTTAAGTTTTTCATCTTAACCACCAAGAATAAATAGAGCTTTTTCCTTTATCAGCCCTTTGGCCACAGCAGGTCCTGAACACCCTGCTCTAGAATGTTGCGTCAAGAGTTCAAACACCAAAATAAAAAACACTAAGAGGAAATCCCCATCTGTCTACAGAGGCTGGTTACCTCTTTTTGCTAAGAGGAAGATCACATGACTACAAAATGGGGAGAGAACGGTTTGCCTGTGGTAGACACCTGCGCGCATAGGACTGAAGACAGTAAAGGCTTCTGTACAGAGGAGTATCTCACACCTGAACTGCATTCTGAGCCGGCAAGTTGGTTGTAAGTTCAGTAAAATCTTCTGATTATGTGAAAAAAAAAAAAAGTATTACATTTCACAAGCTATTTGTACTCAGATATACTTTCTCAGTTTCAGATCCTCTGCTATTTTACTGAGTGGAAAGTCTTGAGCTAAAAGGTTCAAGAAGAATAATGTTGCATTTCCTTATTTCTCGGGAAAGACTTTTTATGGTAACTCATCAGATTGTCTATGAACAAACCAACATTTTTAGACATTAATAAAGCCTTCTTCACGTGATATTTTACATGAGAACACTTCAGATGTGTTAGATGATTGATTTTAACAAATCCTATTAGATTTCTATGAACTAGTTACATATTCCATTCATAGTCTTTAGTGAGTCATTGTCTTTTTATTTAAAAAGATGGCCTATTTTGAGCCTTTGTATAGGTACATTCCTATTTTAGCGACAAAAGAAAAACTTTAAAATTGTTCCAAACAGAAAAATAATGGCTACCAGGAGTATGTTTTGTTTTAGTGTGAGTTACCGTTACTATATTTGTTTATTGTAAAGGTGGACATTTAGCATTCAGTGCAGTTTTCAATAAAAAATAATTTAAAACATAGAAGTTGATTAAGTGCTTTATTGCCCTGCCAAGAGGAAAATATATCAGGCCCTGGTGGGTTTACAGATGGGTTTTACACACCCTGAAGGAAGAGATGATCCCAACTTGATAGAAACTATACTTTAAAACAGCATTAAAATAAAGAAAAGTTTGCAATCGGTTTTCTGTATGTATTCTGTTTCAATAAAACCAGAATAAGGCCAGGCATGGTGACTCATGCCTTTAATCTCAGCACGTTGAGCTGAGGTGGTTGGATCACCAGAGGTCAGGAGTTTGAGACCAGCCTGACCAACAAGGTGAAACCCCATTTCTACTGAAAACAATAGAAACATTAGCAAGGCGTGGTGGCAGGTGCCCATAGTCCCAACTTCTTGGGAGGCTGAAACAGGAGAATTGCTTGAACCCCAGAGGTGGAGGTTACAGTAAGCCAAGATGGCGCCACTGCACTGCAGCCTTGGTGACAGAGTGAGACTATGTCAAAAAAAAAAAAGATATAAATATAATATATTTACATTAATTATATAATTATATATAAATATAATTTTATAATACATACAATTATATTTAATACCACACTCCTGTGTGGACATTGAGGCATATAATTCAAATCATGGTTAGGAGATTATGTGCAACTAAAAGAAGACTCAATATCTACAATAGAATGTTCCTTTAATCAGTCTGGAAATTCAAAGCAATTTCAATCAAATTATCAACAGGTGTATTTTGTTTACTTTTTGAAACTTTACGATTTGATTTCAAACTTCTTACAAAGGAGCCACCAGAAATAGTCAAGTCATTCTGAAGTATAAAGAATAACAACTTGCCCTATAGAGTAATAAAATTTGCCATAAAAATCAAGTAATCCAGATACTGGGATATTGGCACAATAGTAGATCAATAAATCTCTAGATGACTAGAACTGAAAGTTAAAATTCACATATACATAATAAAAAGGTAAAAATGTGGGCAGGCAAGATACACATTAGTTTTAGGATTAACAATTTCCTTCTTGAGAAGGAGGGTGAGTAATGAGTAAATATTTCAAAAGGTATTTTTAATAGCATACAGAATGTTATATTTCTTTAAGTAATCTCAAGTAAATATGAAAACTTAAGGATTATTTATCTGCATGATGGGTGAATGGATATTTGTTAAATAGTTTCTTCATGATACTGAAATATTTCACAATACAAACAAATTAAAAACTCATTTACTACACAGGTAGTAACAGAACTTGAATTTTAGACTCTCCTCGGCCTTCAAGTATCTCTGTAAACTTCACTGTCTAAATATTACTTTTCTCATTTATAAAATAAAACTGTCAGAATAGATCTGTAGTTTAAAGCCATAGTCCATGCCCTAAACCCCAAATGACAATGTTCCTGTTTGTTCCGACCTATGTAATTTCCAGGAATTTCAATGGGTCTTGCCTTTTAGCTGTATTTATCAGTCAGCCTTTATTTGTCAAATAAGTAACTACAGTTCTTAACTCCCCTTGCTTATTCCTCCAAGAAGGAGGCAATTATTATGACATCTCCAATGTAATGCACTAACTGGTCCTTAATGGTTACCATTTCCAAGTTTATCCTCACCTAATTACGGCAACATGCCCGTAACTTCACATATCCCTTTGGGAAAACAGCAAATGTATACTGGGTTCCATTCAAAAGATTGCAAACAGAGCCTGGCTAGACTTCAATTCTGTATTGAAAGGAAGGCATTAGCTAGGCCTATAAAGAAGACATGCCAGTCCCTCGCTGATTCTCTCACCCTTCTTGTACAGTCTTTTCTATATACGATTCAGCTGAAGCAAATGAAGATACCATCTTGTTTAATCCTCTACTCCTAACTTCCGGAGTGTCTGTTTTGCATAATGACCAGATAGGACTATTAAAAGGGGATTTAGCGGGAAATAATACTCCTACTATAACCATTCTCTTAACCAGAGGAGTGATCTCTTGCTGCCCTCCAGGTAAGTTGTTACTTAGCATAATCAATTAGAACTAGGAAAAGCACAGGCTTAGACAATATCCCTGATGTAAAGAATAAAGACAACATGACCATTCACTCATTATATCCATTCCAGTATTGCATTTTAGTAAAGCTGCTAAGGCTTCAGGGTAATCTCTTCAGTTATTTGTAACGCAACCCAATTTGGAAGTCAACCCATCCTTTAATCTCCTCCTATACAGCATTTCCATAAGTTCCTTTCATCACTGGGCCTTTCATAGCACCATCCTTATTCCCCCAAGGATGACTGTACCTTGAGCTGTACCATACCTTGCAGAATTAAAGTGCATTGCATACCACTCACTTTCCATTTGACTCAAATTGTGACTTCAGACCCGGGATTCCCCACCAGGAATTGGACAATTGGGTGAGCAGATCACGGGCTCTCAATCCTTTACAGATTCTATTACTTTAATTGAGGGTAAAATCAGCCCTGGTTCAAATATTTTTTCATTCTAAACCTCAATCCTTATAAATTAACTTGAGTTCCTCACGGCCTTGGAGTATAAGAATGGATCATGTCATCTGCATTTAAGGGTGCTGAGTTTTCTTCTGATGGGCACTTCAGTTACTGGGGTTACATTTGAGCTTGTCAGGCTTGGTTTTATTCTTTATTATGGTAATCAATGTCAGTTTCTAACTTAATCCTTAGGCATATGTGCTTATTTTGGAGCTTGATCCTTAGTTTTAAAACCTTTCCTTTGTGGAGTCTCAAAAGAATGTCCAAGGTGCTCAACCAGGCTGCTTCACTCTTCCTGGGCTGGGAGTCACGGTCCCTGGGAGCCTCACAGCAACAGCTCACTGTTAAGCCTCACAGGATCTCTTCCAGCACACCCACAACCCAGCCCAGCAGACCTGCTGCAAATCCACACTCAAGACTTTCCCAGTCTCCCTCTGTGCAACTGCCTCTTCTCTGATAGACCAGTTTCCCAAATCCCAGCTGCTTCAGCAGTCAGTGCTTCCGCTGTGTCATCTCAGTCCAGCAAGACCCCATTGACTTGAGCTGCACCTCCTGGTAGGGTGCCCTGAAAGTGCCCCAGGCAGAAAGGGTGATCGATGGGGTTCATACATTGTTTTCTCTTAAAGAGCATGGTTTTGCACTGCCTTTTGTTCGATGCAAGAAAATCATTGCCTCATATGTTGTATGGTTTTATAGTCCCTCATGATGGGAGGGCAAGAACAGTGCCTGTCACTCTGTCAGGCTAGAAGTGGACATCTGACTGTCTTTTTCCAGTGTGATTTTTTTTAATAGCCCACATTCAGTATATTTTCATGAAAGTGCCAGTAGATGTCAGCAAACGCAAGGCAGTAATATATGAATTTTGTAATGGCTGCCAAAACTTCAATTAGCAAAGTCAATTAGTTCAGTCAAACATCTCAATTTTCTAAATGTAATGACTCCACCTATAAATCTGTTTCGGGGGTGGTGGGTGGGGTTGGATTGCTGGAAATGAAAAGAAGAATCTGATCTGCCAGATTAACAATCGATCCACAAGTCACTCAATTGTTCTGACCTGTTGTACAGGGCCCTGTGAAGTCAAACTCAGAGGACTATTCACAGAAAAAAATGCTATGCAGTGGTTTATTTAGTTCCATCTTGAAGGGGACAGTACCCTATTACACCAGATTTCTGAATAAGGTGGTGGCCTGCAGGTGTGCCCCCAAGACTGCCTAAACCTTAGACAGGACAGGCATGGTCCTGTCTCCAGCCTGACCTTCTTTTGCTTACATTTATAAAACATGTGAGTTCTTTTTCTGCCCCTTTGAGATGTAAATCTTCCAAAAATTTTCTTGTCAGTTTTACATCACAGGGACTTTCTCAAGAACTTGGGACCATTCCTTTGAGATGTAATCACAAGGGAAGATAGCTCCTTCATCTCCCAGTTTCTGTCAGAAGACAGAAGCCTAACTTCAGTGGACACTAAGCTGTAAAATTACCTTCTGCCATGAAGATATGGAAATGTTTATTTTTCATCTGAGTAATGCCAATTAGCAAACAGAGATGCCCTATAATCTTCCTACTCCACCCCTCAAAGAGTCTCCAGCCCTTTGTTTCAGCAGAAGTGAGCTCAAACGGAGTTTTGGACTTTCTCTCATATTGCCATAGCCTTGAATAGTCTTCCGTTACCTGTTTGTGCAACTTTGGCTTTAGCATACCAAACTGGGATTTACTTAAAAATCTTTAAGTTATCCTTTGCAAAAAAAAAGTGTGGTATTCAGCATACTTAATAATATGCAGGTGTTCAAGATAGGCTCTGAGTTTTTGAATGTGAAGTATTTGTATGAACTCCTTGTTCCTGCAAAAAATTTCTGTGACTGTAATAATGATTGATCAGATCAGTGAATATACTAAAAGCTATTAAATTGTACACTTTCAATGGTAAATTGTACTATAACTCACACAATGGGTGGGTTCAATCCACCCAATTACCATATCCAAGGAAGATTTAACAAGAATCTATTACTTGCAACAAGTAAGGAGGACATAGAAGTAATTCCCCAAAGCAGTACCTCTCCAAACAAAGGTGAAAGCTGGGTTGTTATTGGGCTAGTATCTGAATAGCATGTAGAGGTGCAGTAAAGACAGTGCAGGCGCAGCAGTTGCTGATCATGCTTCTACATATGTCCTATGGATAGAAACGGTAAATAAACTCCTCCTTGGTCTGGGTTTTTAATATGGTAATGAGGAGGATTCATCAAAAGTGTATCTCCTACTTAGGCATATCTGAATCCAACTGGTTTTTGTTTTGCTGAGGTTGGGCTTCTTCCTAGGAATTTTTGAAACAACAAAAACTTAAGGTGCAACAGTTACGAATGGGTTATTCTTCATAGTGTGTACCTGAAAATGGGGACCCTGGGTTACAATATATGTGAATCACATCTCAGTAAATCCATCTTGCCTGTAACCCCAGCACTTTGGGAGGCCAAGGTGGGTGGATTACAAGGTCAAGAAATCAAGACCATCCTGGCCAACATGGTGAAACCCCGTCTCTACTAAAAATACAAAAATTAGCCGGACGTGGTGGTGGGTGCCTATAGGCCCAGCTACTCTGGAGGCTGAGTAAGGAGAATCACTTGAACCTGGGAGGTGGAGGTTGCAGTGAGCCAAGATGGCAGCACCGCACTCCAGTCTGGCGACAGAGTGACTCAGTCTGAAAAAGGGGGAGGGAAGGGAAGGGAAGGGAAGGGAAGGGAAGGGAAGGGAAGGAAGGGAATAGAGTCCTGGTAAAATAAGTAAGCAACAAAAAGGAAGAGGACCCAGGTGGGGAACAAATGTTCTGCGAGATGGCTAACACAAAAAACTTGCTGGCACAACATCCTGTTCCCAAGATCTCACTCCACATACAGCCTCAGCAGCAGTAACTGATCTGTATGTAACCCTTCCAGCATGACCCTATAAAACTTCCCTCTAGCCCCTGTCTCTCCTTGCAGACAGCCCGTTCTCTACTGTGCTGCCCATTGCACTCTCACAACATATCTTGGTACTTTCTCTGATACATCCGCCTATCTTTACACACAACTGTCTTGGTAAATTCTTTTACTGCCCACAATGCTGGCCCCTGCCAGTTATATCCGAAACATGAAGCGTTTAAGGAGTATGGTGATTGTTAGCTAAACTAAAGCCTAAAAAAGGCAATGTAGGACTTTTTTTAGTGGTAATAAAATTCATAGTTTGTGTTGTTATTTCACACATTAAAGGATTCCTCTGTCTTTTAGATGTTTCAAATGCTTTCAAAACATTGTTTAAATAATTATACAACTCATAAAACAGTGGTTTGTGAAAATTAAAAATGACCAAAATTAAATTAGTTGATTATGCATGCTAAGGAAGTTTACTTACTAAGCAATTCTTTAAAGTACATTGTGTTTTTAAAAACTGAAAAAAGAAAGTCATAACTTTAGCAGCTTCTCAACAGGATTCTTGAACTCCCCAGAACCACTGATCAACTTGAGCAAAAATAATTGCCAGATGTATGTGGCTTTAAAATATATCTTCACTAAAAGCTATGGACATTCTGTTGACTCCATGCTGTGAAAGCAGTGTTATTGCACACTGTGAGTCTAGTAGTAGAAATCATTTGTTATACACAAGACTTTATAATAACCACTTTATAATACAGCATTCTTCATGTGTAATAAAACCAAATGTAGCTATTTTCTTCTAACGTATTTGTTAAAAGCAACTGGAAAAAAGCAAAAGTGTGCAGTGAGTCTGTCATACGTGAAATTGCTCTTAAATTTTTACTGTGAAATCAAAGTTTTAATGGTTATATATTAATTTATTTACTAAACCCTGTGTACAGCAGAAGCTATTGTGTTACTATTTTACTCTGAACTGAATAGTATTCTAAAATGATTTGACCACCTTAGCCATGTAACACTTATGCCATAAAATGAATCTGGATGAATTTATTATATTCCTTTTTCTAATTGTAAGTAAAGACAGTACACTTCTGATTTTTTATAAATACACATATATATACACACACACACATACATACGTGTGTATGTACATACATGCATAAATACACAGTGTATATAAATGTATATGCATATATATCCAGATATACATTTAAATATAAACATATGTATGTACCTTAACTTAGATACATCTTTCTATGACCACATTTTGTAGATTCATCTGTTTGTTACCTAATCATGATGAATAAAATGTTGCTAAATTGTTCTTAAGTTTTCTATTTAAAATCTTTAAAAAATAATTATTAATTTTGTGTTCCAGAATGCTTAAGTATAAAGACTCTGGATATAAAACCGCTATTCCATAGAAAATACATACCTATCTTAAATACAAAACTTTAAGATTTTAATATCTTCCCATAAATACCTAAGCAGTTCATGAAATCATACTTGATAACAATATGAGTTTAAGAACATGATATTTCCTTAAATCAGTTACATTGCTGTAACCATCTATTTAAATAAATAAAACCAAAATATTTTCTTTTCATCCATACTGAGTTCTATTCTCAGGGTCACAAAACTGACAAATTGACTTTGAGAACTGTGTTGAACAAGCTAGTGGACAATTACAACTTAAAGAGGACAATTGATTCTGTTTGGATGAAAATGATAGTTCTACCAGTCATTCTGTACAAATAGTAAAAGAATGTTTGTGAGAATAAAAATATTAACTACAACTTGATATAGGCTATTCTTTAAATTTCCAGTAGTCAATTCAATATAACCAGCTATTGAAAGCTGTGTTCATGTTATGTCTCAACTGCTATAAAACATTTTAAAATTTCACAAGTATATTTTACTGAAATAAAATATTATATTAGAGAAAAAATTTAAAAAAACCCAATGTGTTGATATTGTCTAAGGCAGTTGATGTTTTAAGGGCAGGTGATAGGTAACTCTCTAAATAAAAGGAGAAAATTCTACTATTTCATATACATTGCAAATCCAGGTTTAATCAACTTCCACAAAACCACTTTACCTTGTGTATTAACATATGAATATGTATATTATACATGAAAGTAAGTTTATTATTTAGATTAACATAAAAAAGAAAAAATAAGAATTGTGATATAGGTTTAAATGCTTGCAGGTTTCTAATAATAGCTTGAAGATAAACCATGAAAATAATCTGCTAGGATGTATTCAAAATTCTGATTGATATTTAGGTTGAAATGATAATTATGAAATAGTTTAGCACTCTCCCACTCAGTTGTGTCAAGATTAATTGCACTCCAAAGTTGAGCATTGTTTCCAGCCACTCCGCCTGTTGGCATTTATTCAGAATGGTGGTAAGCTGACGGCTGACTATTAGCACATCTAAAAAACATGAAAACTCAAACACTCCAAATGCAACATTAATGTATGTGATATATGTATAATTTTCTGTCATTTGGCACATAAGCTTAAAATGTTTGTATGATTATCTCAGTTTCAACTAAATTTAGGACTTAGTTTGACCCACGAATTATCCAACATTCTTATAGTCAATGATCTCTACTCCCATTCCACCAACTCTCTGAGTCTCTTTGGTCTGTGGCACTCTCCTTTTTGTTCATTAAAGCCCTCACGGAGAGAGACATGCATAAACATCCTATCATCCCACCCTTCTCAAAGCCTTTCTAGAGATCCTTCCAGTTGGCATCAGGAGACTCTGGCTATCATGGACTCTACCCATTCTTACTATTACTGGTTTGTTTGAACAGTAGATATTTCTTTCATTCTTTGGTTAGTGTCCATTCATTAGCTCATTTTTCATTTATCAGATTGAGGAGCAAATTTGGTTTTCTTCCTCAGATTTGTTCATTATCTGAGCCTTATATATAAGTTCTTGCATCTGAAACACATTTTCTTCTCTGGCATTCTCCAAGTCAACACCTACACTTCCATCTGCATATATACTGGACAAAACTTTAAATGAGGTACAATCTGTTTTCCGCATTCTGTCCTGAGAAAATGGCAACCTCTACCTTAAGTATAGGTATTTTTTTTTTTTTGCAATCTTTTGTATCTGTTAAATAGATCTGAACCTAAGTTCTACAAATTCTCAAATTTTTCAACATTTATTTCTCCCATGAAGGAGGCATATTTAACTTTTCATAACGCATTTTCCTATGTCTAAATAAATTAAAAGAATATCATCTCTGACAGTCCTTGAAATTCCTGTGATGAGTAGAGGAAATTTTATGACATTCACTGGTGTAGAGCTGAACATCTGCTTTAAAAAGGAGTGGGAGTTAAACAATTGGAACAAATGAACTCAGGGAGGGGAACATCACACACTGAGGCCTGTCAGGAGGTGAGAGGAAGGGGAGGGAGAGCATTAGGACAAATACCTAATGCATGTGGGGCTTAAAAACTAGATGACGGGTTGATAGGTGCAGCAAACCACCATGGCATGGTACATGTAGATCTATGTGACAAACCTGCACATTCTGCACATGTATCCCAGAACTTAAACTAAAATAAAAAATAAAAATAAAAAAGGGGATTTAGTTTACTTCATACTAACATATGTTCTTTGTACACCACTTTGCCTTAATTTCTCTGATATCTGTAGGAAAACATATGACAATAACCTGTAGTAATAGCATTTTGACATTGCAGCTTCCATGGACCTGCATGCACAAGAGACTATGACTTGCTTTTATATCTTATATTATTGCCTTTTCTACATGAATGGTACAAGGTTTTTGAAAATTTAACTTAAAAGTGCTCACTTTTCACAGACTGTTAAAATGTTAAGAAATCCATTTGTTGACATGAGAGAGATATATAAGCTTGTGTTCCATTTGTGGTAATTCACTGACCTATAGGCTTATATTGTGTGCACTTTTCTATATGACTACTTTACCTCCATTAAAAAAATAAGAAAAAAAAATACTATTTTCAGCTATTATGTAGTCATTTATATCAGCCTAACAATGCTACACATCTACCAAGAACAATTAGAAAACCTGGGTAAAATACAACAAAACATATTTTTGGAGGCATTATGGAGCTACTAAGGCAGCCCAAAATTCAGCAGTCAAGCTTCAGGAGAGAACAGAATCTCACTGAAATGACACTAAAATTAGCCATCCACTTTTACCCTTGGATCATTCGGTGATTTTTAGAATGGATTGAATGGCTAACTAGTCATCAGAGTTGCAAATCACACTGCAGTAATACGCAAAAATTGGAGTTCAGGGATCTTAGGGCTTAGATCCTTATTGGAGGAGCCAAGCTTCCTGAAAACAGGGAGGCACAGAGAAGGGAGCCCAATACCTGGAAGTTTCCCCATCACAGAAGTTACTCTTCAGGCAAAAGGTTAAGAAGTCAAACAAATTGTTAGGGAAACATAGAATACATAAATATATTTCCTAGCTCTGTCTTCCTAGAAACAATGATAGCCTAACAGCACAAGGCATACCTAGTACTCAAAGCTTGATTTTAAATACCGGTCTCCAATAAAAGGAACGATGAATGCTTAGAGAAATGGCTGGTTTTAGGGCTTGAAGAGGAAAAGTACAATACAAGCCTGGAACAACTTGTGATAACACGAAACCCGGAAGTAAGACCAAAAACAAACAAAAAATTAACAAGCAAAGAAAGCATGTCAAAAAGGCACAGTATCCAATAATCCACTGGAAGGACTTCCCAATGTCCAAAGCTGAGACAGTTTGGGTAACAAAATAAATATTGGTAGTATTAGACTATAACCTGTAAAATAAGATCAACCCACATGAGTCCATTCTGATATAAGTGAATAATTAAATGGGGAAAAAGGATTTTACTTACATTAGAAAAAATGAGGGAACTATAAAGTCATCATTAAACAAACACCAAAATAATAGTTGTTGCAGGTAACATCAATGGATACTAAAATTAGTGGACAAAAAAAGTATGATGAAAAACAGGATATTTCACGGTCTCAAAGTATTTCTCATGTGTTACTTTGCTGTGAAGAAACCTCGCAGATGCCACCTTAGTCATGGGATCAAAGTTAACATTGCAGCAATAGGACATATCAACAATATAATATGATTCACTGGAAACGTATATTCTCCTTGCTGTGGTATTCTTGCCAAATGTTTACAACCTCAATCTTACCATGAGAAAGCATCAGGCAAACCCAAACCGGGAAGCATTTAATAACCGACTAGTATTCTCCAAACATACCAAGGACATGAAAACAACAGAAGACTGAATGCCTGTCAAATATTAGAGGAGAGCAAGGAGACACCCACATGCAATGGTCCTGGATTGAAAAAGAACAACAAATGGACATTATTAGGAAAGTGGTAAAATGCAAATAAGGTGTATAGATTATTTTATATCAATACTAATTGCATAATTGTAATAATCACACTATAGTTATGTAAGATGTTAGCATTAGGGGAAGCTTGGTGATATATACAGGAGACCTCTCTGTACTATTTTTACAAATTATGTATTAAAATTTTATAAATAAAAATTACACTTTCAAAATAAAAATTTTAAAATAACCCGCCACAGGGTGTATAGTGATGCAATGTATTCATGAGTTTTTTTGATGCTTATGTTTAGAAATACTTTATACTTTAGTATTCTAAACCAACGATCAGTGAACTGCTTTGTGTAAAGGGCAATTAGTAAATATTTTACGCTTTGAGGCCCATAAGTTCTCTGTCTCAAATATTCCAGAGTGCTGTTGCAATATGAGAACAGTTATAGAAAGTATGTAAACAAATGGATATGATCGTGTTCCAATAAAACTGTATTTACCAAACAGATAGTAAGCTGGATTTGGCCCAAGGGCCAGAGATTGCCAACTTGTTTTCTAGACTAAGGTCAAAACATATCATCTGGGTAAAGTTTATTTGAGTTGTCCCAAAGTTGTATGAACATTTCTTCTCCTATACCCAAGGTCACCAATTAACAGGGAGCCAGTATTACTGATTTTTAAATGTAAAAGAGAAAATATAATTCATGCCTTAATATGGTTAACTAATGAGCTTTCTAATCTTTCCAACTGGTTTGCTAGCTTCCTGCTTTATATGATGCTATTTAATACTCTGTTTTCCGTATTTAAATTACACTGTTTAACAGTGTCATCCCCTATGTTCTTCCACAGTAATATTAAATAATACAGAAGACATAAATTGGGTTTTGGTTGTTTATCCTAGGATGAGTATAAAATATGACACTTTTAATCATATTTTAATATTGTAATAACAAAAACAATTTGGTTTGTGTTGTTTTTCCTTCCAGGAAAATGAAAGAAAAAAAGTATATCAATTACTTACAACAGAGAATTTATTTAGGGTTTCTAAAGACATAATAAGAATATCTAATTTTTATTTCATTAACTGCTTTGAATAATGGTTCACAATATCTGAGAAGACTCATGTTTGTACTATACAGGTGTAAATCTATTTAAAGTCATTCAGACAGTACTAGAGAGCATATAACATATGTAAGACTCCCAAAAACAAACCCTGAGAACAGTATTTGAGTTTGTAGGGAAGGTGAAAGGAACACCTGTAAGGAGGTGGGAGGAGTAAGACAAGAAAGGGCAGGTGGTGGGTAAAGGGTGTCTTGACAAGCCAGCTGGCCCTATGGGTGAACAGCACTTAAACCCTCTGGGATTCTAGGAAACTCAGCAGTCATTAGTTGAAGGCTGCTCTGGAGAATATTAATTCCTTAGCACCTCTGGCCTGCTGTGCACACAGGGAACCAGGCTCTGACAGCAGATAAAGCCCTCAGGCAAAGAAATGTAAGCACTGGCTACAAGGAGTCAGGCCAGGGTATGCCGAAGGGAAGACTAGGAGGTGGCTTAGGTGGGGCCTTGACGGCACCTACTACAGTATATTTAACTGATGAGCCTACATCTGTTTCTGATGCCTAGAAAAAGGTCCTTTTTTTGTTTTTAAGACAGAATCTTGTACCGTCACACAGCACAGGCTGGAGTGCAGTGGAGCGATCTCAGCTTGCTGCAACCTCTACCTCTCAGGTTCAAGCCATTCTCATGCCTCAGCCTCCCAAGTAGCTAAGATTACAGGTGCGCACCACAATACCCAGCTAATTTTTGTATTTTTAGTAGAGACCGGTTTTCGCCATGTTGGCAAGGCTGGTCCCAAACTCCTGGCCCCAAGTGATCCACCCACCTTGTTCTCCCAGAGTGCTGGGATTACAGGTGTGAGCCACTGTGCCCAGTCAATGCTTAAAAAAATTCTAATGCTATTTTTCTTACTTTTCTGTAGCAGAGTAAAAAGCAAGTTTGTTTAACAGAATATTTTAATTTTCTTTTTTATTTTTAAGTTCTGTGAAAGCTGATAACATAACAGCAATGTATTTCCCATTTGACATGAAGTTGCTTCAGCACTTGCAGTTTCTCTCCAAAGCTTCATTCGTCTTTCTTCTCTTGGTAAAGAATGTTGTTGTTGGGGAAGGACTGTCCAAGTAAATGGTGAAGCTATGCATTCAGGTTAGCAACATGCTGCAGAGGCCCTCTGAGGGGTCCAGCAAACAGCACGTTCTGTGAGCATCTGGGTGTTGGCAGAGTTGGGGGTCCTTGTCTCCAGGCTGGGCTCTGAACCTGAACTCATGAGCCCTGCCTTCTCAAGCTCATCAGGATTTGCTTTGCTAGTTACCTGGGAGACTACAGTTTGCTTTGGATGTTGTAAAATATCTTTAGAACGCATTGGTTTCTTTAAGTCCAATTTATTTCTTCAGCATATTTTATCCGAGACTACACCAGGGAGAAACGTGAATTAAAAGCTACTCAATTTGTGCCATTAGCCTGAAAGAATAATAGAATAAACAACCTCTTCTTTGTTTGGGAAAATAAGTTACTTGTTTGACTACTAAAGGTGGGATTTCCAGATGTGTAACTTAGTTTAGATAGGTTTAAATAAAAGGTACATTTTCCTCTGAAATAAAGTAAAAGAGGCTGCGTAGTGGTGCTCTGTTCACCCCTCTACAGATGGGAAAGCAGAAGATAAAGGGAAGGGAAACATAAGGGTCTAGGGAGCTAAGAAAACCAGTAACTTATAAGAAGGCTGCATGCTACTGAAGGACTTATCAACTGAATTCCTATGGTGGGCACTGGTCAGTGAATTTACAGGAATCACAATATGTGACCTTAAATTGAAAAATCATCCTACTCTGTAATGCAACTATTCAAAATTCTTTCAACTAAAGTCCGGTAAAAACAAAAGCTGGTTAGTGGAATCTGGGACAGGGAAAGAGGAGAAAGTAATCATGATTATATAAGAGACCAGCAGCACAGCACACAATATTTAGTAACCAGAATGTCTAACTACATTGTGGATTCTAATCAACTTCCTCCCAATAAGACATTCTGCTGCAGGGACATCCACCCTACTTTGTGGGGTTTGCAAGCTTCTAAGAAACAAATCACTTAATAAGAGTGTCAAACACTGAGTAAGGCAACTGACCGAGACTCTCTCTCTCTTTTTTTTTTTTTTTTTTGTCAATGTTGTTAAAATAAAGAAGTTTGGAAGGAATGGAATTCTTCTCTTTATTACTTCTTCACAGCAGGTAAACAGCCTCCAAAAAGTGCTTTGAGGCAATTAAACAGGCAAAGGTTTTTATAAGGTTTTGAGGATGGAATCCCTGTGACAGTCCCAGGTAGCCAAGTAGCAGAGACAATGAGTATAAGATCCAGAGCAAATTCCAAATTTCCAAACATTCTGGACTGAAGATTTCCAAATGGGATAGGGTAATCATGAGAAAATAAAAGAAAAGGAAAAGTATTCCTTGTCACTTCTCTGATAAGTGTATGAATAGTTATTTCTCAGTAACTTGGCATTAATTTAGGGCCAAATAGAATACTCCAGCTGAGAGACCTAGGTAAAACTTTTTGAGATCCCGGGGAATCAAGATAGTCCAGGAACATAGAATCTCTCAATGGCAAGAACGAGAATAAATATGCATAAACTGTTCATCCCAGACTAAGAAACATAATGATTACATATAATGTGCAAATCGTAATTGGAAATAAAAGAATCCAACTAAAAGAGATATTTGGGGGGCAATTAGGGTGACTTTTTAAAAATTTATTTTAAATGGACAAATTAAAGATTGTACATATCATGCACAATATGATGTTTTAAAATATGTGTACATTGTGGAGTGGCTCAATACAGCTAGCTAATGTATGTGTTACCTTGCATAATTTTTCATTTTTTGTGGTGTGAACATTTAGACTCTACTTTTTCTCCCAGCAAATTTCCAAGAATGCAATGCATTGTTAAGAACTATAGTTATGTTGTACAACAGCTCTCTAGAATTTACCTCCTATCTAATTGAAATTTTGTCTCCTTTGACTAATATCTCCTCACTTTCCTCCCACCCCCAAACCCTGAGAACCACCATTCTACTCTTGTTACCGGAAAGGGGTACTGATCCAGACCGGAAAGGGGTACTGATCCAGACCTCAGGAGAGGGTTCTTGGACTTTGCACAAGAAAGAATTCGAGGCAAATCCATAGAGTGAAGGCAAATTTAATAGGAAAGTAAAGGAATAAAGAATGGTTATTCCATTGGCACAGCCTCCCTGAGGGCTGCTGGTTGCCCATTTTGATGGTTATTTCTTGATTATATGCTAAACAAAGGGTGGATTATTTATGCCTTCCCTTTTTAGACCATATAGGTAACTTCCTGACATTGCCACGGCATTTGTAAACTGTCATGGCACTTGTGGGACTGTAGCAGTGAGGACGACCAGAGGTCACTCTCATCGCTATCTTGGTTTTCGTGGGTTTTAGCTGGTTTCTTTACTACAACCTGTTTCATCAGCAAGGTCTTTATGAGCTGTACCTTGTGTCGATCTCCTAGTTCATCCCGCTATTTAGAATGCCTACCCATCTGGGAATGCAGCCCAGTAGGTCTCAGACTTATTTTACCCAGCCCCTACTCAAGATGGAGTTGTTCTGATTCAAACGCCTGTGACACTCTGTACTTCTATGAGTTCAGCTGTTTTAGATTCCACATATTAATGAGATAATGCAATATGTGTCTCTCTGTGCCTGGCTTAATTTGCTTAAGATAATGGCCTCCAGGTTAGGTTTATCCATGCTATTGTGCTATACACTTACTGGATGGCCAAAATCCAAAACACTAATAACAGCAAGTCCTGGCAAGGATGTGGAATGACAAGAACTCTCATTCACTGCTGGTGGGAATGCAAAATGATACAGTCATTTAGAAGACAGTTTGGCATTTTTTTTTTTTTAACACAACCAAATGTATTTTTATCATATGACTCCATAATCATGCTTTTTGGTATTTACCCAAATGAGTTGAAACAAAACTTGAAAACAGATGTTTACAGCAGCTATATTTATAATTGCCAACATTTGAAAGCAACCAAGATGTCCTTTGCTAGGTGAATGGATAAATATACTGTATTACATCCAGGCAGTGGAATATTATTCAGCACTAAAAAGTAAGTTATCAAGTCACAAAAAGACACGGAGGAAACTAAAGTAAAAAACACAATCTGATAAAAATACACACTGCATGATTCCAACTATATGACATTCTGGAAAAGACAAAACTATGTACACAATAAAAGGATCAGTGGTCGCCAGGGATTAGTGGGGAAGGAGAGAGAGATGAATAGGCTAAGCACATGGAATGTTTAGGACAGTAAACCTGTACCGCATGATACTATAATGGTGGATAAATATCATTACAGTTTTGTCAAAATTCATAGAATACACAACACCAAGAGTGAAACCTATGTAAACTATGGACTGGGTGATATTGACTTGTCAATGTAGTTTCATCAGTTGTAACAAATGTATCAATCTTGCATAGGATATGGATAGTGGGGAAGACTGTGCATGTGTGAGCACAGGGAGTATATGGGAACTCACTATTTTCCACTCAATTTTGCTGTGAACATAAAACTTCTTTAAAAATAAACTATCTAAAACAAAACAAAACAAAATACAGCTAACATCACACTTAATCATAAAACTGAATGCTTTCTCCCTAAGATGGGGAACAAGGCAAGGATCTCTTCTCACTACTATTGTTCACTATCATACTGCAAATCCAAGGTAGAACAGTAAGACAAGAAAAGGAAATAAAAGGCATACCGATTTACAACTTCCTTTGTTTGCAAATTAAACGGTTGTGCATGTAGAAAATCCTAAAGAATTGATAAAAACAACAACAGCAAACGAAAAAACAAACTCCTGGAGATGCTAAGTGATTAGAGCAGGTTTGCAGCATACAATCTTACTACATGAAAGTCTATATAAAATCTTACTATATAAGACATAATTTACTATATAAAAGATAAGTACATGAAATGTCAATGTTGTCAAGGCCTCAGTGGTTTGACTTTGCTAATGTTTAGGTTCTGTATACCAGTAAAAACTCTTGGGATTAGAAATGAAAAACATAATTTTATTTACATTAGCACAAAAAAGTAATACTTAGGTACAAATGTAACAAAAGTGTACAAGATCTATATGAGGAAAAATAAAAAATTTTGATGAAAGAATATCTAATTAAATGAAGAGATATTCTATCTTAATGCATATAAATAGTCAACATTAAGATGTTAGTTCTCCCTAATTTGATCTACAGATTCAATGCAATGCCAATAAAAATTCCAGCAAATTATTTTGTGGATATCAAAACCTGATGATAATGTTTATATGAAAAGATAAAAGACACATGATAGCCAACACAATACTGAATAAAAGCAACGAGTTGAAAGAGAGACACTCAAAAAAGATTTATGCTGTAAATCCTACAGTAACCACTAAAAATTAAAAAAGACATACAACTAATAACCATTGGTGGAATTTTAAAAACGGCCCACAACCCTTAATTAAGAAAAGAGAAGCAAAAAGGTATAGGAGATAGAACACATGGAGCGAATAGAAAATACTGGTAAGATGGTCATTTTAAAGTCAACCATGTGGATAATCACACGAAATGCCAATGTTCTCAAGGCCTCAATTGAAAATAAGAGACTATGATGCTGGAATAGACAGGTGTGACAATTTTAAGTTGAAAGTTTAAAAAAGGAAAGGGTGAGAAAATTATAAAAGAGTCAATTCATCAAGAAAATATCACTTTCCTATGTGTATTCACCTTCAATAAAAATAATAAAATGTAAGGAGGAATTAAATCTATATACAACAGACGTCAATACTTCAATTTTCTCTCAGTAATTTATACTATAAATGGATAGAATGTCAACAAGAATAAAGACCAAAAAACCATGCTATCAATTTGATGTTCTTGACAATAGAGGTGTCCTCCATGCCAAAAAGAACATACATAGGTAGCAAATATGCATATGAAAAGATTGTCACTATCATTAGCCATTAGAAAAACACAAATTAAACCATAATGAAGAACTGCTACACACTTACTAGAATAACTAAAAATAAAAACTGACAATATCAAGTGCTGCTGAAGATGTGAAGCAAGAGGAACTCTCAGAGAGCTAGTAGTAATGTAAGTAGAGCAATCACTTTGGCAAACAGTTGCACAGGCTTTTTCTGTTTTGTTTGTTTCTGTTTGTTTGCTTGTTTTGGGATGGGGTCTTACTCTGTAGCCCAAGCTGGAGTGCAATGCCACTATCAGGGCTCACTGCAGCCTCTACTTCCTGGGCTCAAGTGGTCCTCCTACCTCAGCCCCCCAAGTAGTTGAGATTACAGCTGCATGCCACCATTCCCAGCTAATGTTTTTGAATTTTAGTAGAGACAAGGTCTCACTGTATTGTCCAGGCTGGTCTCAAACTCCTGAGCTCAAGTGATCCTCCAATTTCCACCTCCCAAAGTGTTGGGATTATAGGCGTGATCCACTGCACTCAACCCTTCCATTTAAAAATATCAAGCATGATATATTAGTCAATTTTCACACTGCTATAAAGAACTTCCCAGAGACTGAGTTTATAAGTACAGAAAAGAGGTTTAAGTGACTCACAGTTCCACACAGCTGAGGAAACCTCAGAAAACTTACAATCATGGCTGAAGGTGAAGGGGAAGCAAGCACCTTCTTCACAAGACAGCATGAGAGAGAAGCAAGCAAGAGCAGGGAAAACTGCCTAACAAAACCATCAGATCTCATGAGAACTCACTCACTATCATAATAACTGCATGAGGGAAATTGTTCCGATGATCCAATCACCTTCCTCCATTGACACCTGAGGATTACAATTTGAAATGAGATTTGGGTGGGTACACAGAGCCAAACCATATCATATGATTTAGCAGTCCTACCTCTAGATATCTACCTAAGTCAAATGAAAATGATGTCCACAACAAGCATGTATGGAAAAGCTTATAGCAGTTTCATTTGTAACAGTCCCTAACTGAAAATAAACATCCAGTTTTGACTGGACAAATAAATTGTGAGATATAGTACAGTGGAATACTATTCAACAATAAAAATAGCATACCACAGATACATGTAGCACTATGAATAAATCTGTTAAGAATTATCATAAGTGAAAGAAGCCAGACACAAAAGGCTGCATATCATCTAATTCTGTTTGCATGACATTTTAGAAAAGTCAAATGATAAAAAACACAAAGGAGTAGAAATGGATACCAGAGTCTGAAAATTGAGGGAAGGGGATTGACCACAAGAGGCACAAGGAAAATTTTGGGATAATGGAAATCTATTTCTCATTTGTAATTGTGGTTACATGGTTGTATATAATTGCTAAAATGGATAGAAACATACATTTAAAGGGTGAACTGTACAGTGGTGAATTATATCTCAACAAATCTAAATTTAAGACGTTACTGAAGAAAAATTCTATAAAGAAAGGTATCCTTTGCTGAAATGTCACTATAGGGTTTAAGGGATGACCCATGGTGACCTAGCTGGAGTAGTATGTTTGCCCTTCTACAGAGCAGTTAGATACACACCTCAAGGGATGAAGTAGAGTCCACCATGTGGGTTTCACTGAACTGACTTAAATAGTTTCAAATGCCTTGCTTAAGCCAGAACAAACAATAGTTTCTCACTATTCCTTTTATCGTTTATTTTAACAAGATTTTATGTTTTCTCTAGAGTACCTTCCTACTGTCTTAAAAATTTGCTAGTATATCCAAATGAAGTTCAAATCTGACTTGGTAATGCCTTTGTTTATAGACACAGACACTTTCTACTTCATTTGGTTTTACATACACACACTTTGTGTATATGTAACACACTTGGTATATGTAAAACTAAATGAAATAGAAGTCATTTTCTATTTCTATGAAAATTTCAAAGTAAACAGGAGACCATGGATTTTTGTGTGCCATTTAGCCAAAATTCGAATAAATAAAATATTATTTAAAGGGTTGATAAGCAGAGAGAATTAGCTTCTGTAAAGTACCTAATTGGTTTCTATCAAAAGAATTTGACTTCTCATTTAAAAATGAGAATATTAATACACTCCTTGCAGTGTTCTCTTATAAGAATATTAACTGATATTATATATGTAAATTATCTCAGGCTCAGACAAATTGAGCAATTTTCTTAAATTTATCCTGAATAAATGACAGATGAGGGACCTTTTACTAATCATTAGTAGACCTTGTTAGCTGTATGTGGAAAAGTGTTGGATAGCATGACTCTTAGAACTAAATTTTGTAGGTTCAATAGCATGTTACTTTACTGTGACTTCACAAACTAAAATTAACAATTCTTTTACAATTTTCCTAACATAAAACACACACACAGACTTTCCTTGCATTTATTTAATTGTTCCACTAGATGGCATTAGGAGTCCACAGGGTGTCAAATCCTCTTCCAAGAGTTCTAAAACATTGACATCTTTTATCTATGGCGAGTTAAGTAAACTTAGGCCTTAACCGCATTTGTTGCCATATGTGTTGATACTTCTTTTACCATTCTCAAGTAAAATATTACTGAAAAAATGCAACATGTTGTTTTAACCACATTACCTTGGGTGTGGCATGGTGAGACTCCCAGGGATCCAGAAAGAGAAACGAGTTTTACAGTTGTGTCACACCCAGCTTCCTGGAAGAGCACAGACGGCCACCCCAGGCCACTCTGGAGAGGTACTGGGTTGGCCCCAAGGCAGGGGCAGGAAGGGGCTGTGGGCAAGAGTGTTATTATGGTTTCTGCCAGAGGCAAGGGCAAGGCAGGACAGGCAGGTTGGAGGTTGGCTAATTTAAATACTTTCAGTGTGCTGGGGCATAGGGCCTGTCCCCTGACATCTGGTACCTGGCCGTGAGAAGTCAAGGGAGGTGGCTGAGGGTGTGACCTTGGTCGGCTGCTCAAGAAAGGAACTGACTAGCTTCTAGCCAGGACCTCAAAACTGAGTTAAGACCACACAAAACAACCAAACAACAAAAGACAAAAGAACAATAACAAAAACCCTATATTGTGTAGGTATTATTTGTTTTGTGGAAAGACTGTTCATATTTCATACAAATGAAGGTCACTCAGAGCTTTCTATCTTGTTGGAAACTGAGTCTCTTTCCATTCATCCCTAAATATTCATGAAGGAATTGTGACAGAGACTACAAAGCCACTTTTGTCAAGCAGTATTTTGGGACTGAGAAGGGTAAGTCTGGGTAGTTTCTGTTCCTAGGTGTTGGATTTGTACCTATTGAGTGTGGACCATTTTCCTCTGTGTCTTATCTTCCTTGTGAAGAAAATTAAAAGGCTGAACTACATAGTGAAGATTTGCTCCTTTAAGTCATGATACTTGATTCAGGTAACTTTAAAGAAAAGCCTGGACAAATGGCGGGCAAATACATCCATCATAGCATAGTTAGCAGAAATGATTTGATTATGTAATATATCATAAAAAGTAAATATTGTGGATCCTGAGAGTGAAATGATTAAAAAGTCATAGGGCAAAGGGACATAAAAATTCAAATGAAAAGATAAGAAGTTCAGGGAGAGAGGAAAACATATATTAAAACTTGAAATCTGAAGCCCTAGAAGCAGTAGCCAAAGTCTATATCAATATCCCCAGGCCTTCTAAAATCAGAAAGGGACCCTACTCCCATGCAGAAGTAAATCCTCTGGTAAACAGTTCTAGTCTGAGAGCTCTCCATTTGGGAGGTCCTGAAGTGGGGCATTCACACTTTTTCCACCCATGAATTTGGCCAAGCAAGATCTCAGTGATGATGACCAGAGAAGCTGTTTCCACAGCAGCCCTCAGCAATACCACTGGTGGATTTGTCTGCGGCAAGGAGAGAGGCATATCAACCAGACAGACTAATTGGTGAATCCAATATGAATAGAAAAGGAAGGCTAGAAAGAGTATTTGAGAGATAATATTATACTGGGAGATACCAGGGAAACCGGGGAAGCATTATCACAACTTACAAATAGAAAGGTGTTACAGAAGCAGCAAGATAAGCCCAAGTAGAATAAATTGCTTGACCAGGTTCAGGAGTTAACTAAAGGCATGAGGAAAAATATTACAAAATGCAAAATGCTAAGCTTTACTACCATTGTTACTATAATATTCATGTTCCTTCCTTTTTTGTTGTTTTCGACAAAAATGAAATCAAAATTTACTTTTCTCTAAATTAACCTTCCAGGTTTAACAAGTAGAATAATTCATTTGGCAATAAATTGAGACTTGTATTTTTTGTATTTCAACATTTATTTACAGAACTCCTAAGCTTTCAAATTATGCTGACAGTTTTGAAACTCTCATTTTGTTAACACCTCTCTTATTTTTTCTATTGAATCTAAAGTCCACTTTTCCCTTAGTCTCTACCCTTATTTACCTCTAGTAAAATTATTATATTGTATTCTAAATACATGTTTCTATGACTAAGCTCTCCACTAGGTTGTCAACGCCTAATATACTGTTTTCTTTATCACTTTTGTTCCCAAGGCCTGGGCACATTCTTTGGCATACACCGGGTAATTAACATACGTCAAATGAATGAATGAAAATTCATATTTTGATATTCCAGGTGAAGAAATGGGACCTGGATAAAATATTTACATAGACTTAGCATTGTGAAAAATATGACCCTGGCCATTACAATACCCTGTCCCAGAGTTTTATTTTTAAATAAACTGATTTTTATTAGGAAAAAGAATGACCAGAAAAGAATAACCAATAAGAAGTAGTTTAAAATATCAAAAAGTAGAGTTTTCTTTAACAGAACAGTGAAATCATTACACTGGGATTAGAGTAGATATAATTGTCTTATGAAACATAAACATAAGAGAAATTTTACTGGAGTGCACAAATCTCCCAGGAGTAAAAGACATGCAAAGAACACATAGAGAAGAATTCATTGATAGCTTATTTTTATACACTTACTTTTAATTCTAGATTTCTATTTTATTTCTAATATTTTCTCATCTTCACTTTTTAGTTATGTTTCACAATTTAAAGATTAAAAATATAAAGTCATCTATTACATAAAATAGGTTACTATTATTGCATTTATATATTTTGCTTCTAGTGGAGATTTTTATTTTACATTTTTTATTTAGTTATCTTCAATTGATAATGAATGAATGGCTTCAAGGAGATTAGGGATGGATGTTCCAGAGGTTGTACACATATTACAAATAGACAGCCCAGGTCCTTCCCCTCTACATCGTATCCTAAGGAGAGAGAGAACACACTATTCTGAAAATAAACAATTGAGCTCCTGCTTGATTGTGGAACCCACTAAGTGTTAGCAAAAACTGGTGCATGAGGCTAGTGATGGATAGGAAGAGAAAAAGGCAGGTTTATCAATGAGCATATTTTAAATAATAAATGACATTTCTAAGCAGAATAGAGCCACCCAAGAAAGAGTAAGATAGATTGTTTGTATTTCTAATTGATATCATAAATTCCTTGGATTTCTTTTTTTTTTTTTTTTTTTTGAGATTTAGCCCTGCCTCTGTCAGCCTAGGCTGATGTGTGGCTGATCCCTAGCTCACTGCAAGCCCCTGTGTCACTTATTCTTCCTGCCCTCAGCCTCCCGAGTAGCTGGGACTACAGGCTACCGCCACCCTCGGCCTGGGCTAGTTTTTGTGTGTTTTAGAGACGGTTTCACCGGGTTAGCCAGGATGGTCTCGATCTCCTGACCTTGTGATCCGCCCGTCTCGGCCTCCCAAAGTGCTGGGATTACAAAATTCCTTGGATTTCTTATAGCACTTATGATAACATTTTATTCTTCATTCAGTATATGTCAACTGTCTGTTTTTCTCATTCTTTTAGATTTGGATATTTCTGTGCTAGCGGATCTTTCCTCCACTCTGAGGCCAAGGCCAAGTTATACATGCATCTTTAAAGAACAATAGTTCTATAGTTGCAAAGTAATCACTTTTGCAACTTCCACCATAAATGTTCTCTTAAAACACTACCTACAGTGTGAAATTGAGTAGACATGTGATGGAGCTTAACCCATTTATTTCTCCCCTCAAAAAATCATTAAGTTTTAGTTGCATTGAAAGCTGTACTGACATTAAAGAATGCATTCTATTGCTTTAAACTGCTTCCTTACCTACACATTATCCCGGTACAAAAACACCTCACAATATTTCACATTTTGAGCTGATATCTCTGAACACAGGGACACACACACACACAAACATACATACCTTTATTATTAAGATATAATAGCAATGCAAAATGGAACAAATGTGACTTACAGTTTTGGTTTTGGGGGTTATAATAACTAATTTTTATATCAGAAATGCTATTGGCAGTTGGGTTTTTGTGTATTACTCTATTTGGTACTAATTTCCAAACAAAAGTGCTTACTACATTATAATTCATTTTGCCTTATAAAATTATCTTAATTATGCAGAAAATATTAGCACTATGGTTCGCTTTTAATTAGCATACTCCAAGAAAAGAATTTAATCCAAGAAGGGATATAAAGATATTGATTATCTGCCTCCTATGCCACTGGGTCATGTATAACGTAGAGGCTGTTTGCATTAACATAAATTTCTAGCAAGAGCATTGAAATCTGTCACTATTACTGATTTTTGCTTTAAAGCCAATGCCCATTGATTTGAGCAGAAAAAAATATTGGGATGGATTTTGCACTTGCTTGCTATGAGTTGTAGTCAATATCTGACCTATTGAATAGACATGCATAATATTGCACTTAATGCATACCCATCAAAGTACATGCAAGAAGATACAGTGGATGGGCATATTCGAAGTGGCTTGTAGCCACCTGTCTTTGGTGGTTATTTTCTGATGGATTTCTAGGGAGGCTGAAAAGAAATTGTGCATAGGTGTGAGGGTGTATTGCAGAGTATATTTAGCAAAAGCTGTGGCATATGAGATATTACGGTGGAAGTTGATGGAATTTGTTAGAAAATTTCCAGGACACTAAGAGAATTAGAGTATAAGGGACTCTGGATTTCTACACACAACAATAGAAGTAATGACAAGATGGGCAGAGCAAGATGGCCGAATAGGAACAGCTCCAGTCTCCAGCTCCCAGCGCCAGCGACACAGAAGACAGGTGATTTCTGCATTATCAACTGAGGTACGGGGTTCATCTCACTGGGGAGTGCCAGACAATTGGTGCTGGTCAGCTGTTGCAGCCCGACCAGCGAGAGCTGAGGCAGGGCGAGGCATCGCCTCACCTGGGAAGCACAAGGGGGAAGGGAATCCCTCTTCCTAGCCAGGGGAACTGAGACACACAACACCTGGAAAATTGGGTAACTCCCACCCCAATACTGCGCTTTAAGCAAACAGGCACACCAGGAGAATATATCCTACACCTGGCCAGGAGGGTCCCACGCCCGCAGAGCCTTCCTCATTGCTAGCACAGCAGTCTGCGATCTAGCCGCAAGGCAGCAGCGAGGCTGGGAGAGGGGCGCCCGCCATTGCTGAGGCTTAAGTAGGTAAACAAAGCCTTGGGAAGCTCGAACTGCATGGAGCTCACAGAAGCTCAAGGAGGCCTGCCAGTCTCTGCAGACTCCAACTCTGGGGACAGGGCACAGCTAAACAACAACAACAACAACAAGCAGCAGAAACCTCTGCAGACGCAAGCAACTCTGTCTGACAGCTTTGAAGAGAGCGGTGGATCTCCCAACACAGAGGTTGAGATCTGAGAACAAACAGACTGCCTGCTCAAGTGGGTCCCTGACCCCTGAGTACCCCAACTGGGAGACATCCTCCACTAGGGGCAGACCAACACCCCACACCTCACACGGTGGAGTACACCCCTGAGAGGAAGCTTCCAAAGCAAGAATCAGACAGGTACACTTGCTGTTCAGCAGTATTCTATCTTCTGCAGCTCTGCTGCTGACACCCAGGCAAACAGGGTCTAGAGTGGACCTCAAGCAATCTCCAACAGACCTACAGCGGAGGGTCCTGACTGTTAGAAGGAAAACTAACAAAGAGGAAGGACACCCACACCAAAACCCCATCAGTACGTCACCATCATCAAAGACCAGAGGCAGATAAAACCACAAAGATGGGGAAAAAGCAGGGCAGAAAAGCTGGAAATTCAAAAAATAAGAGCGCATCGCCCCCTCCAAAGGAACGCACCTCACCGCCAGCAACGGATCAAAGCTGGACGGAGAATGACTTTGACGAGATGAGAGAAGAAGGCTTCAGTCCATCAAATTTCTCAGAGCTAAAGGAGGAATTACGTACCCAGCGCAAAGAAACTAAAAATCGTGAAAAAAGAGTGGAAGAAATGATAACCAGAATAATTAATGCAGGGAAGGCCATAAACAAACGGGTAGAGATGAAAACCATGACACGAGAAATACGTGACAAATGCACAAGCTTCAGTAACCGACTCGATCAACTGGAAGAAAGAGTATCAGCGATTGAGGATCAAATGAATGAAATGAAGCGAGAAGAGAAACCAAAAGAAAAAAGAAGAAAAAGAAATGAACAAAGCCTGCAAGAAGTATGGGATTATGTAAAAAGACCAAATCTCCGTCTGATTGGGGTGCCTGAAAGTGAGGGGGAAAATGGAACCAAGTTGGAAAACACTCTTCAGGATATCATCCAGGAGAACTTCCCCAACCTAGTAGGGCAGGCCAACATTCAAATCCAGGAAATACAGAGAACGCCACAAAGATACTCCTCGAGAAGAGCAACTCCAAGACACATAATTGCCAGATTCACCAAAGTTGAAATGAAGGAAAAAATCTTAAGGGCAGCCAGAGAGAAAGGTCGGGTTACCCACAAAGGGAAGCCCATCAGACTCACAGCAGATCTCTCGGCAGAAACTCTCCAAGCCAGAAGAGAGTGGGGGCCAATATTCAACATTCTTAAAGAAAAGAATTTTAAACCCAGAATTTCATATCCAGCCAAACTAAGTTTCATAAGTGAAGGAGAAATAAAATCCTTTACAGATAAGCAAATGCTTAGAGATTTTGTCACCACTAGGCCTGCCTTACAAGAGACCCTGAAGGAAGCACTCAACATGGAAAGGAACAACCGGTACCAGCCATTGCAAAAACATGCCAAAATGTAAAGACCATCGAGGCTAGGAAGAAACTGCATCAACTAACCAGCAAAATAACCAGTTAATATCATAATGGCAGGATCAAGTTCACACATAACAATCTTAACCTTAAATGTAAATGGACTAAATGCTCCAATGAAAAGACACAGACTGGCAAACTGGATAAAGAGTCAAGACCCATCAGTCTGCTGTATTCAGGAGACCCACCTCACATGCAGAGATACACATAGGCTCAAAATAAAGGGATTGAGGAAGATCTACCAAGCAAATGGAGAAAAAAAAAAAAAGCAGGGGTTGCAATCCTAGTCTCTGATAAAACACACTTTAAACCATCAAAGATCAAAAGAGACAAAGAAGGCCATTACATAATGGTAAAGGGATCAATTCAACAGGAAGAGCTAACTATCCTAAATATATATGCACCCAATACAGGAGCACCCAGATTCATAAAGCAAGTCCTTAGAGACTTACAAAGAGACTTAGACTCCCACACAATAATAATGGGAGACTTCAACACCCCACTGTCAACATTAGACAGATCTACAAGACAGAAAGTTAACAAGGATATCCAGGAATTGAACTCATCTCTGCAGCATGCAGACCTCATAGACATCTACAGAACTCTCCACCCCAAATCAACAGAATATACATTCTTCTCAGCACCACATCACACTTATTCTAAAATTGACCACATAATTGGAAGTAAAGCACTCCTCAGCAAATGTACAAGAACAGAAATTATAACAAACTGTCTCTCAGACCACAGTGCAATCAAACTAGAACTCAGGACTAAGAAACTCAATCAAAACCGCTCAACTACATGGAAACTGAACAACCTGCTCCTGAATGACTACTGGGTACACAACGAAATGAAGGCAGAAATAAAGATGTTCTTTGAAACCAATGAGAACAAAGATACAACATACCAGAATCTCTGGGACACATTTAAAGCAATGTGTAGAGGGAAATTTATAGCACTAAATGCCCACAAGAGAAAGCTGGAAAGATCTAAAATTGACACTCTAACATCACAATTAAAAGAACTAGAGAAGCAAGAGCAAACACATTCAAAAGCTATCAGAAGGCAAGAAATAACTAAGATCAGAGCAGAACTGAAGGAGATAGAGACACAAAAAACCCTCCAAAAAATCAATGAATCCAGGAGTTGGTTTTTTGAAAAGATCAACAAAATTGATAGACCACTAGCAAGACTAATAAAGAAGAAAAGAGAGAAGAATCAAATAGACGCAATAAAAAATGAAAAAGGGGATATCACCACCGACCCCACAGAAATACAAACTACCATCAAAGAATACTATAAACACCTCTACGCAAATAAACTAGAAAATCTAGAAGAAATGGATAATTTCCTGGACACTTACACTATCCCAAGACTAAACCAGGAAGAAGCTGAATCCCTGAACAGACCAATAGCAGGCTCTGAAATTGAGGCAATAATTAATAGCCTACCAACCAAAAAAAGTCCAGGACCAGATGGATTCACAGCTGAATTCTACCAGAGGTACAAGGAGGAGCTGGTACCATTCCTTCTGAAACTATTCCAATCAATAGAAAAAGAGGGAATCCTCCCTAACTCATTTTATGAGGCCAACATCATCCTGATACCAAAGCCTGGCAGAGACACAACAAAAAAAGAGAATTTTAGACCAATATCCCTGATGAACATCGATGCAAAAATCCTCAATAAAATACTGGCAAACCGGATCCAGCAGCACGTCAAAAAGCTTATCCACCATGATCAAGTGGGCTTCATCCCTGGGATGCAAGGCTGGTTCAATATATGCAAATCAATAAACGTAATCCAGCATATAAACAGAACCAAAGACAAAAACCACATGATTATCTCAATAGATGCAGAAAAGGCCTTTGACAAAATTCAACAGCCCATAATGCTAAAAACTCTCAATAAATTTGGTATTGATGGAACGTATCTCAAAATCATAAGAGCTATTTATGACAAACCCACAGCCAATATCATACTGAAGGAGCAAAAACTGGAAAAATTCCCTTTGAAAACTGGCACAAGACAGGGATGCCCTCTCTCACCACTCCTATTCAACATAGTGTTGGAAGTTCTGGCTAGGGCAATCAGGCAAGAGAAAGAAATCAAGGGTATTCAGTTAGGAAAAGAAGAAGTCAAATTGTCCCTGTTTGCAGATGACATGATTGTATATTTAGAAAACCCCATAGTCTCAGCCCAAAATCTCCTTAAGCTGATAAGCAACTTCAGCAAAGTCTCAGGATACAAAATTAATGTGCAATAATCACAAGCATTCTTATACACCAGTAACAGACAGACAGACAGCCAAATCATGAATGAACTTCCATTCACAATTGCTTCAAAGAGAATAAAATATCTCGGAATCCAACTTACAAGGGATGTAAAGGACCTCTTCAAGGAGAACTACAAACCACTGCTCAGTGAAATAAAAGAGGACATAAACAAATGGAAGAACATACCATGCTCATGGATAGGAAGAATTAATATCATGAAAATGGCCATACCGCCCAAGGTTATTTATAGATTCAATGCCATCCCCATCAAGCTACCAATGAGTTTCTTCACAGAATTGGAAAAAACTGCTTTAAAGTTCATATAGAACCAAAAAAGAGCCCACATCTCCAAGACAATCCTAAGTCAAAAGAACAAAGCTGGAGGCATCACACTACCTGACTTCAAATTATACTACAAGGCTACAGTAACCAAAACAGCATGGTACCGGTACCAAAACAGAGATATAGACCAATGGAACAGACCAGAGTCCTCAGAAATAATACCACACATCTACAGCCATCTGATCTTTGACAAACCTGAGAGAAACAAGAAATGGGGAAAGGATTCCCTATTTAATAAATGGTGCTGGGAAAATTGGCTAGCCATAAGCAGAAAGCTGAAACTGGATCCTTTCCTTACTCCTTATACGAAAATTAATTCAAGATGGATTAGATACTTAAATGTTAGACCTAATACCATAAAAACCCTAGAAGAAAACCTAGGTAATACCATTCAGTACATAGGCATGGGCAAGGACTTCATGTCTAAAACACCAAAAGCAACGGCAACAAAAGCCAAAATTGACAAATGGGATCTAATTAAACTAAAGAGCTTCTGCACAGCAAAAGAAACGACCATCCGAGTGAACAGGCAACCTACAGAATGGGAGAAAATTTTTGCAGTCTACTCATCAAAGGGCTAATATCCATAACCTACAAAGAACTCAAACAAATTTACAAGAAAAAAACAAACAACCCCATCAAAAAGTGGGCAAAGGATATGAACAGACATTTCTCAAAAGAGGATTTCATACAACCAACAGACACATGAAAAAATGCTCATCATCACTGGCCATCAGAGAAATGCAAATCAAAACCACAATGAGATACCATCTCACACCACTTAGAATGGCAATCATTAAAAAGTCAGGAAACAACAGGTGCTGGAGAGGATGTGGAGAAATAGGAACACTTTTACGCTGTTGGTGGGATTGTAAACTAGTTCAACCATTATGGAAAACTGTATGGCAATTCCTCAAGGATCTAGAACTAGAAGTACCATATGACCCAGCCATCCCATTACTGGGTATATACCCAAAGGATTATAAATCATGCTGCTATAAAGACACATGCACACGTATGTTTATTGCGGCACTATTCACAATAGCAAAGACTTGGAATCAACCCAAATGTCCATCCGTGACAGACTGGATTAAGAAAATGTGGCACATATACACCATGGAATACTATGCAGCCATAAAAAAGGATGAGTTTGTGTCCTTTGTAGGGACATGGATGCAGCTGGAAACCATCATTCTCAGCAAACTATCGCAAGAACAGAAAACCAAACACTGCATGTTCTCACTCATAGGTGGGAACTGAACAATGAGATCACCTGGACTCGGGAAGGGGAACATCACACACCGGGGCCTATCACGGGGAGGGCTGAGGGTGGAGGGATTGCACTGGGAATTATACCTGATGTAAATGACGAGTTGATGGGTGCTGACGAGTTGATGGGTGCGGCACACCAACATGGCACAAGTATACATATGTAACAAACCTGCACATTATGCAGATGTACCCTAGAACTTAAAGTATAAAAAAAAAAAAAAAGACGTAATGACAATTATAAGAGGTTCTGAAAATATGACTAAGTTTGAAAATTCAACTGACATAGATCTGAAAGCTTATATTCAATGGCCTTGGAACTAACTCACATTTTTGGTGTGCCATTATTTTGTGTTGTTAATTCTGTAAATATTATAGGCCTTCTCCCAGTTGTCACAACCTGCCTAAAAATCAGGCCCCAAACCTGATTGTATAACCCCCAATGATTCTACACAGGAGAGGAAAGAAAAACACACATTTCATATTCAAGAAAAGCACCTAAAGATGATTCCAGGGCAATGAGCAGACTTCAACTCTTTTGGCTTTATTTACATTGCACATATGATTTTCTTGTTTCTTGAGGGCAATGTTAATTAAGAAGGAAAATTGTCTGAACTTAAGTCTTTCTCTCCCAAGATTCATATCACGAATTTGTATGATGGTCTTGATTTAAATCATCTGTAAAGTTCTATTAAGTTGTACTACGTTGTATAACCCGTAGTTAATAGTATTAGTAGTTCAATGAATTAGCAGTTCAATGAATTAGGATTTTCAGGCTTATGGTTGCAGACAGTTTGATAATCTGTGAAGCATTTAGGTACCTGGATGATAAATATTTGAGTTTGGTCTGAATCATAATGCATCATGTTCTCAAATATTAAAGACTAATGAATTTGGTTGTTCTTGGATGATCTTTACTCTGTATATCCCAAATGTAATAGTCATCCTTTTAAAAATGACCCTTGTATTTTGTTGTTGTGTGTTTTTGTTCACAAAATGTGAAGGCATCAATCAAAACTCTGTCTATGGAGTTAGGCAGCCTCCTTTAATATCCAATTCCACCACTTACTGACTGAATTTTGGCAACTCACTCAATTTTCCTAAGAGTATTTTCTCATCTGTTGAAATAGGAAAATTAAGAAATCGTGAAGTTTAAATAAAAGTTTTCCATATTAAGTACACTACATTTTAAGTGTGAGCTGCTTGTCATTAATAATTTTATTGTTATCTTTACTATTATTATTACCTCATTTCACCAAATTGTGATTCAACACTAGAAGTTGGCTATAAGTCTTACAATTTGATATATGTATGTATTTTTTAACTCTGAGGTACGTTCATGTGCCAAATTATTCTGCCTTATTTTCTGTGTAAATTTTGTGAAATTTACACAGATTATTGAAATGAGCATGTCTTCATAAGTCCATTAGAACAAAACAAAAAAGACCTAGAGAAAGACTGTAAAATTGTCTGTGAGCCAGAGAATAATATAGGATGTATTCATTTTCTATTGCTGCATTACCACAAATTTAGGAACTTAAACCACCACCATTTACCATCATACAGCTTCTGCAGGTCAAGTCCAGGTACAGCAAAGGTAAGGCCTCTGCTTAGGATTTTACAGAGTCTCTCTCTGTTGCCCAGGCTGGAGTGCAGTGGTGCGATCTCGGCTAACTGCAACCTCTGTCTCCTAAGTTTAAGTGATTCTCCTGCTTCAGCCTCCTGAGCAGCTGGGACTACAGGCACGTGCCACCACACCCAGCTAATTTTTGTAGTTTTAGTAGAAATGGGGTTTCACCATATTGGCTAGACTGGTCTTGAACTCCTGACCTCAGGTGATCCACCCACCTCTGCCTCCCAAAGTGCTGGTATTACAGGCGTGAGCCACTGGGCCCAGCCTGCTTAGGATTTTAAAAGCCGAAATCAAGGTTTTGGCCAGGGCTGTGTTCTGTTCTGGAATTCAGTGTTTTCTCTCAAGCTCTTTCAGATTGTTGACTGAATTTAGTTCCTTGTGGTACAGAACTAACGTACCTGGGGTTTTTTTTGTTTGTTTGTTTGTTTTGCTGGCTGTGAGCAGGATGGCCAGTAGAAAGACTCAAGGACACCCCCGTAGTGTCCTCCAAAAGCAGTTCACAACATCATTGTCTGCTTTCTTCCAGGCCAGCAGGAGTGTCTGCTGCTGCATCTTGTGTCTTTTAAGCACTCACCTGATTAGGACTCATCCAAGATAACGTATCTTTTAAGAACTCAAAGCCAGTGGATTAGGAATTTTAATGTTATCTGAAATGTCTATTTTGCCATATTACATACTGTCATCAAGGGAGTAAATTTCCATCATATTTACAGCTTCTATTTGCACTCAGGGGAGAGGATTATATGGGTACCAGACAACCTGGGGGCTATCTTAGAGTTCTGCCTACCAAAATTTTGCTTGAGTGACAAAGGCATTAATAAAAAGTTCAATATTGGCTCTACTAGTCAGTAATCTTTACATGGAAAGAAACTATCATATGCAAGACATTGAAATAAATTTAATTTAGGAGTATAAAAAAGATCAAAATCTATGAGGGTGTACAGAGCAATCAAAGGCTTGAAGTGGAAGTGGACGAAAAAAGACGGAAGAAGAACGGAAGTGAGACTGCCCTGCTTGGAGACAGACTTAAGGGAAAGTGACGTTCAAACACGAGGTGGAGTCAGTCTACAGGGAGTCCTTTTGCCCCACCAAGAAAATATGAATTCCACAAGTTTGTATCAGAGAAACGTAGTTGTGTTTCCTACAGACTCTTAACGCACAGAAAGGGAGTATTTGCAAATAAAAATATTTGTTAAGATATATAAGGAGAAGCTCATTGGACAATTTGTGCTTTCTTTTTTTCCTCCAAAATGAGGTAATAACCTCAGGAGAAAATATTAATTCAAAATATTTGTAATTAAATGGTTTAAACATTTGTCTAACCTCAGAGGATGAGAGAAAAAAATAAATTTAGAAATGCTAGATGAAAGGATAAAATAGGCCAATTTGATTACATGTATATAAGCATTCTCTGTGCCACTCATATTTGATAAACACAGTAAATATGAATAAAAGATGGTTAATTGTATGTGAACTCATTATGTAGTAAATAAATGATAGTGATTTTTTTTTAAGTTAGTGTAAGATGCCTTAAAGGGGCATAATTTGAACATACCTACTATTTTTGAATGTTTATCATATGTCAATGGGCTCAGTGTTTTAGATGTATCACCTAACTTTTAATGTTTAGTTGATATTAGTATCTCAGTCTTATGAGTAAGGAAACTGATTTGAAGAGGTTGAGTGCCTCAGGTCACAAGGCTAGTGAGTGAGAGGCCCTCGAGGAAGCTGGAACTAGACCTGACTTGAAAGCCTCCTCCTCTACCTGCCTGCCCCGATTAAAGGGTGGTTACGAAGGAGGATTCAGCCGAGACACACATACATAGGGTAAGATGCTTAGTCTTCTTATTAATAACATAATTTTAAATGAGATATTATTTTCATGTATCACATTATAAATATATTTTTTCTGAACTCTAAGTGGTATATTTCTCAACTTGATTGGTCCTCAAATGAGAGCAGATTCAACAACATACCTCGTTTAACAGCCTTGGTTTATGTTTTGAAAACATTGGTAGAGTATCAAATAAAAGAATTTCTAAAACCTGGTATCCTCTTTAGTTTTGTCTAATTTTCTTTGACAACTAAGAAATCTGAGAACATTTTCCTAAAACAATTTACAGACATCATTCTTGGATCAGTACTAATCAGAGGAGGATATGAAAATTGTTGATTGGGCCGGGCACGGTGGCTCACGCCTGTAAACCCAGCACTTTGGGAGGCCGAGGCGGGCGGATCACGAGGTCAGGAGATAGAGACCATCCTGGCTAACACGGTGAAACCCCGTCTCTACTAAAATCACACAAAAATTAGCTGGGCGTGGTGGTGGGCGCCTGTAGTCCCAGCCACTCAGGAGGCTTAGGCAGGAGAATGGCGGGAACCCGGGAGGTGGAGCTTGCAGTGAACCGAGATCACGTCACTGCACCCCAGCCTGGGCGACAGAGCGGGACTCCATCTCAAAACAACAACTACAACAACAACAACCAAAAAAAAAAAAAAAAAAAAAGGAAAGAAAGAAAGTTATTGATTGTCCAGTTACTCTAATGATAGGAGAGTAAAAACTTCAGATTTTTAGACACATTCGTTATTTGGGAATGGTGCTAGGAAATGCTGGTAGGAGAGTAAGGAAATGATGGAGAGAAAAGGATCAATAACAATGACATGCCAGCTACAACTTGAGAACTCTGGAAGCAGAGTAGAACATGTGCCTCTGAGCTAGCCTGCCAAAGGGGTAAAGGAAGTGGGATATATATCACCAACTTCCATTAGTCATGGGGTGAGACCTGTTCCTGTGGGATGTTAATTCTCTGATGCGTTGATAAGCCTAGCAAAGACGTTCCACAAGATCTGGACACCAGAGAATGCCTCTATGTAAGGAGATGTGAACACTGACTATTCAGTGAGTGACATGTACATGAACAATTGCGTTAAAGGATATGGGTGGAGACCTGATTCATATTTTTAACACTGTCTCTTTACTATTTGGCTTTAGGTTGCTTCTATATTAAGACTAAATTACAATATGTATAGAATGACAAATGAAGCATTATAAAGCCATCATATTAGTGATATTTATGGATTATGTATTAATATGAAAATGTTTATTACATAAAAATTTTAAAGTAGAATCTGGATGGTATATGCATATTACATACATAATAGGTTTGCAACTACAGTAAAATCCATATAGGAAAATCAAGGAAGAAAATATGGCAAAAAATCATCTTTTTTTAGAGTATTACATTTCTGTTTGCTTTTCAGTACTTTATTTCTTATATTTCCTTAAACATGTAGGTACTCCTTTACATTAAAAATGAAAACAATTAAACTCTTAATTTTCAGGGCTAATTTAGAAGTAGAGTATAAATACAGAGTTTGATAGATATGGTAATTATTTCCTTAGTGACAAGCTCTGATGGTTGTCTTCTGTAGCCTGGTGCATAACATTTACAGGTCTGAGCAAGAGTACAGAAGTCCATATATAATGGCTCTAAATATTCCAAAGTTATAAATCAAGCATTCAAGCCATTAAGTATAACATGTTTGTTGATTGAATACTTATCGATTTAAGAGATTTTATACAGTCACAATGACGTAAAACTCTAATATTTGTTAATAAAAACAAAAATCAAAAAAAAAAACAAGGAGCCCGAAAAGGGAAATTACATTTTGGATAGCTGCTTTTATGAACATTGTATCTATCCAGATGTCACTAACCAACACCAGCTAATATGAGACACTGTGTGAGATCTTATAAGGTATCTTTGCCAACCTTAAGTCAGCATCTGTGTCTCTTCGAGCTATCCTGTTGCAAGTACTGAGTCTTTATTAACATTTCCTTTAAGCGCTGGAGTGCGAGATTAAGTAGACTGTATGAAACTGTAACATGTTTTTTAATCCAGCAACTGGCCCTAAGAATTTGCATTGAAACCTTTATCAAGACAGTGAGTCTGTTTAACCTCTGTGGGAAAAAATTCTTCATGGTTTGCTTAGTTATTTAAAGAAATCTATGTTTTTAATATGTAAGCAAACTTTAGGTCATATAAACACACACGCATACAAATATATACATACATGCACATATTCTATTTCTACTGTTTGATCAGATTATACAAAGCGTTAGATAGATGGATAGATAAAATATCCAACCCCCAAATTTTAGCCAAGAATAGATATATCATTACTATTGTGCTGCCGACCTGTGGACTGTCTCATTTGTCCATCCCTGTCAGACACAAGAGGGTCCTGATTCCATCAAGCTAATAAAAAGCCCGTCCTCTGCTTAACCCAACATACGATAATCATTCTGAACAGGCTCACATCTTCTTCCATCTGGGTATAAAATTTGCTAATTGCTCTTTTTTTTATTTTTGTGAGAGAGAAAGCCACTTCAAAGAACCATGTGAAGGGAAGCAGGGCATAAACCATTCTGGATGCTGGCCATCTGGCAGCACTTCTGTCCCGGGCTATGGAGCCTGGTATCCCTGAATACCAGGATGCCTGTTGTTGGTTTCCCAGTTGCTACACATTGCTAGACACAGAGTTTCACCAATGACACTGGGTCAGAAATGTCCCTTTCTGTGCCTTATTAGCTTTATTTTTTCAAGACTAGTTGTATGAGAAGTTATTTTAAAGTGGCATTTTAAAAGAATGTGAATGCATTGTAAATAGCATTTAATTTCCTACAGAATAATTGTTCAAACATTGTAATTATCTAAAACACAGAAAAAAAAAACCCCAGCAACCATTAACAGGTCTCAATCTTTTGATATTAAATAGATGGACAGGATCTAAATAGCATTAGAAATAATAAAAACATTCATGGTTGCCATGACATTTTTTGTTGTATCAATATTTCAATATTCAAAAAAAGATTGCAAGAATCAAAATAACAAATTATGAAAACTTAAGCTTGAAAAACATGAAGGGAATTATTATATGTCCACAAGGATGGAAATTAAAATGAGGATCAGCCTACATATTTTTCACACAACATTATTTGTTCTCTGGGCTTTATACATCACCAAAATCAGAGTAAATGAAGGCAAGAATATTTCTGATCATTGGCAATAATTGCTTTAGAGTTTCTGATTTTCTTGTTTACATTTTAAGCAAATAAAAAGAATTTATTCTATTTCTTAAAATTTAAAGTTGTTCTCAACTATATCTCCTCTACACTGTTTGCAACAAAATGTTTAGTCTCTTTATAAAATATGCCGATGTTTATTTTAATTTAATGTGGTGACTCTAATTCAATTAAGTGATCCCTGTAAGGGCGAATCAATTCTGATGCCTCCCCATTTCTTATTATTTTTGATCTCAATATGTACTATAAGGCAAGTCTTTTAAAACCTGAGGTGCAATCATTCTGTAGGTAACTTAAGTTGCATATATTATTCAGGTCACAGTAGATCATTACAATTTTGAACATCACAAGATACTTTGAGATGCTGATGGAATCTCTATAGATCTATAAAGATCTACTGATAAGTCCCCTTGATTATGTACAATAGGTGACAAAAATAATATATACGATTTCAGGGGAACTGTGCCCTTTTATCTGAGTTCACGGACTTCAATTAAGAAACTCTAGTTTCTTTTTCTCCTCTATGTGTAGTGAATGGAAATAAGCAAACAGCAAAAACAAGTGAGATATTAAGTTAGAATGGTGATAATGACTTCAACTGCCTGCACCTCAGTTTCCTCTGTGGCAAAATGAGGTGACTGAATGAGATGATCTTGGAATCTATTCCACCTCTGACATTCTGGAATTACATGGAACGATTACAATGATAATGACAATAACTTAATCTAAGAAAAATCTTCATACTGTGCTCTCAAGCCATAGGGGTATTACAAGGTGCTTAAGAGCCATCATGTGGAGGGTGAAGGGCGCTAATCAATAAGCTGGATTTAAGACGGCTCAGACTTAAATCTGAGAGCAGGTCTTCTTGAATTTCTTTTATATATTAGGCATCTGCATGTGAATTCATTTAAAGCATATAGATATATGTATCTATGATATGGTTTGGATATTTGTCTCCTCCAAATCTCATGATGAAATGTGATTCCTGAAGTTGGAGTGGGGCCTTGATAATTGGATCATGGGGATGGATTTCTCATGAATGTTTTTGCACCATCCCCTGGGTGATGAGTTCTCACTCTGTTCACGTGAGATCTGGTTGTTTAAAAGAGTGTGACACTTCCTCCCAGCACTCTCTTGCTCCTGCTCTCACCATGTGATGTACCTGCTCCTACTTTGCCTTCCACCATGATTGTAAGCTTCCCGAGGCCCTCATCAGAAGCAGATGTGAGCAGAATGTTTCCTGTAAAATCTACAGAATAAACCAATTAAATCTCTTTTCTTTAAAAATTAGCAACTTTTTCTTTATAGCAATTCAAAAACAGACCAACACAATATACAAACATATATACACACATATGTATGTGTATGTGTGTGTATATATGTGTATATATATGAAACTATAGACCAGCACTTTCCAATATAATTTTCTGTATTATTGAAAATGTTTCATAATATGTTCTATCCAATATGATGACCACTAGCCACATGTGATTACTGTGTCCTTGACATGTGGCAAGATTGAGAATCTGAATTTTTAGTTTTATTTAATTTTAATTTAAATAGCCATTTGTGCACTTGGGGCTAGTTTCTAAGATGTTGGATAGGACAACAATAGAAATGTTTGAGCTAAATAAACTGTGTGCAATTTTTCATTATTAGCAATCTTTAAGTATTAGCTAATGACTAATTAAAAGAATTGTTTTAGAGATCATTCAAACACCAAATGAAAAGACCAAGTTAGTAACATCTGTGGCCCTCAGCTTCCGTGCAGCAAGAACAATAATTACTATCTCACAGCATTGCTGTGCAATTAAAGAAAATAACATGTATCAAGTTTCTATCATAGTGCCTAGCCCATGTAACTGATCTTCAACAAAGGTTATTTCACCTCTATCTGTAGTTATATAACATGTAACTGAGGTCATGTTTAATTCATCTTTTAAAAGGTACAGGTGAAATAGGTCTTTAACTAGTATTGAGGATAGAATTTAAAAAAATAAGATAAATGCTGTTAACTAGAGTTTTACTTCTTCAAATGTGATCTTTAGTGTATAACTGTCCACATACATCTCCACACTGTGGGAGCAAGGGGATGGTGGGT